>NC_143013.1:9856265-10173293 GCF_055824585.1 Amblyomma mixtum
GGCAGCCAACAGTCACTGAAACCAAGGAAATAAAGGCCTCAAGTTCTTGTTACTGATCTATAAATTTCATATGCAGTTTAATACATATAAGAGAAGTGCGTAAAAAATGTCTCCATGGTCATCATGCACATAGATTGCATTGTTGTTACAGGTCAGAGTGAAAGAGTGCTATCCTGCCTCATCCATTGCTGCATTTTGATAACCAAGCTAGTCCTTGTTGTTTCATTTTCTTTTTCCTCACTGCATCTGCTCTGGCAAGGCCAGGTCGTGAAGCATGGTTAGTAATGTTGAAATTTGAGTTTGCAAGGGCACACGTTGGTGGCTTTGCTGTTTCTGTCGTGGCTGCACTACCACTAAATAATTCATTTTTCAGTGCCGAGAATGCTCAGCACTAAGGCTATTCTGTAAGTAAGAGTAACGAAATGAAAACTAAAGAATGGTGCCTCACAAAGGTCCCAGAGCAGCATGTGCTTAGCAAATCATTTCATTGATACAACTAGAAGACTGACCACCTACGTAATATTGGGCACCTTAAAAGCCAATTCCGGGGGTTTTTCGAACATATTCAGTTGATAACCCCATCACATTCTTTAAAGTCCCTCGCTCCGGTACAAAACCTTGTTTTTCAAGATACCGAGTAGAAGAACTTTTCAAAAAGATCAAAAACCAGGAAACCAGAACTGGGTATCGACCAAATGATGATGTCTCAAACCTACCGTGCACGTTCATTGGCTAAATTGGCGAGTGTGAGAGCTTGGGTCATTACTCGTCTGAAATGACCAAAAGCCAGCTTGAAATTTTGTCCTTCAGCAAACGCAGAGCGAATATTGATGGTTGTGCATCAAGTGACGTCAAACACGAAAGGTTGCTCGTAGAAATCTCCTTGATTGAAACCACGAAATGGAAAATTTTTAAATTAATCTGCACTGCAACAAAACACCACCCCACTGTGAAACTTCGCACAAAGGACCAGAAAACGTACCATGAAAGTTTCATTAAAATTAGGTGGCGCAGAAAAACGCCAGAGTTGCCCTTCAACCTTCAAAAGCAGTAAATCATTACATCACTGCACCAACATAATGCTAAAAAAGCAGGTGAAAACGAATTGTTGTAGAAAATCTAAATTCACCTTTAATTTATATGTTGCATGTGTGTGTAGGTGAATGTGTCTAAAGGAGTCCTCTCTGTAGCCAATGCTGTGCAGAGCTCAGCATTTCTCAGTGATACTTTGTACATGATACAATGCAGCATGCTGGTGACATAAAGTGCCACAACCCCTCTGTACTAGACATAACTTCCTTGTTACCCTCTGTACTACTAGAGTGAGGGCTAATACTTTGTATAGTGGTGCGTAGTGGTAAAGGAGGGATGTTTTAACCTTTTCAGGCATCATTTTTTGTTGCAGTTGAAAACAAATATGTTTCCACCTAGGTAGTATATTCAAGCCTCAAGAAAGACAATTAGCTAGTTTTTCAGTGCAATATACCAGTGGTTTATGTTTTACACAGATAGAAAAAATTTTGTTCAAAGTGTCATGCCGGTTGGAAATAGATCAGATTTCCAGGATATGGAACAGTCTAGGGGTCGTTGAATCTTCTTCAGTTTCAAAGACACACATTATGCTTGAAACTGAGAAAAAAAAATTAAAGAATGGTATTACTGGTGACAAGATCTGTCTGCCTAAAAATGGCAGCAGCCATGCTACCAAGGTCGCTGTTTTGAAAAATATCATTTAGTATGTTCGCTAGTGAGCACAAAAAAGCAGCATAACTGCTAAAGGAAGGATGCTAAGTTCACCCAAAAGAAAAAAAATCACTGCTAGGTGCATTTAAGAAATGGCTGCGAGTTTCCTCTGTACACTTTTGTGTACAAAGAGCCTTAAAAGAATAAGGACACAGGGTAGGCCCTATACTTCCCATGTATTTTGAGGCATATTTAAGATCTTTTTTGTCAGCAATCATAACATTTGGCTCGTTCTGGTTTGGTGTATTTTGTTCCCCATTCTGTCTCCTTCACTAGTATTATGGTTTTGTCGCAAATATTCAAAGCTTTGTCATTTCTTTTCCCGGAAAAATAGTTTCTGTTCTGTTTTAGAATGAAACTCTTGCAGAAAAAAAAATGCTGCAAAGATAAGTACCATTCCAATTCAGTAGTTATGCATCTTTATGTAGACAGAGCCAGAAGAAAAAAAAAATCGTCATTCTATATTTTCATATTTTCGTAGTAATTTCGGCAACTGTAACAACGATGCATTAAATACTCAACCTTTTAATTAGATTTGTACACAGTTGTGTTCATTCCGAATTCAGAGCTTTTTCTGGGACTGTGTTGCAGCTAGCAGAGATTTTTTAAAATTTTGCATGATTTTAGCATCTTTTATATCCTAAACAGTGCGCTTTTTTTGTCAGCTAGTGAACACAGTACATACCGCAATAATTCTCAAAGTGGGCCTGGTAGCATGTCTTCCGCCATATTTACACAGATGTGTTCTGTCACCCCTAACAATATGACTACTTCTGCTATTCTAGCAGCATGCCCATTTTTGAAATGAACAATGCGGATCCCGTGATTTCTCATGTGCTTATTAGACAAATCATGCTGTTTCGATGGTACAATTCCGATCCATTGCGACACTTTGTACTAAATTTTTTATAAGCTTGTAAAATAGCGGTAAAATAACTGAACAATGAAAAAAGAAACATAAGCAACAGCAAAATAAAATTTTTGAAGAGAAATGTCGAGCAGTACCTGAAAACAAGCTCAAAGGCAAAATATATATTTGCTTCAATTAATTGGCACGCAATGACAAGAACAGCCACTAGCTGTGTAATCAATGCCAGTGTCAATTTTACGCTTCTTGATTTGTCAGTTTGATTCTGGTTCACGGGGGTTTGACATCCCAAAGCGACTCAGGCCATGAGGGACGCTGTTAATTTCGCTGGAAATTTCGACCACCTGGGGTTCTTTAACCCTTTCAGCCCTGAATTTTTTTTACCACTTCGGGAATTTTTCTAAAATGTTATTTTGCTTCACTGCCACTCAAGGAACACAAAAAGGCAAAAAATTTCTCTAGGACACCCTTGGTTTCAAAGATGGCACCAGGGCTTAGTGGTTGCAAGAACAAAAAAAAAAGCAAAGTTTGGTGCTACTCTTTATTTTCAAGCTTTCACAAAAATTCAAATATTGAAAACAAACATGCTAGTTGCCTTGAGGTGCAGCTAATACTGGACAATGAGTAATGCGAGTGAAAAGTTTTGAGACAGTTCTTTATGCTTGATATGCACAGGTGGACGTTGCACTTTTCGCACTTGGTTTTTGGCTTTCCTTTGCATTTTTCCAACTTCCATCGCTGTTGGTCCTCGGCCATGAGCAGCCAGTGCCCAACTTGCTCATATCTTACGCCGTACACTGGTTGCTGGGCTGTGCAATTTTGCCTTTTGAGTGGCTGCAGAGGAGAGGAGGATGGTCTTCCAAGTTTCCATGGAAGATCAGCAGAATCAGCTTTTGGTTGACTTTGCACGACACTTAGAGTGAATTAGAGCAAATCCATCTTCTCTCTTCTTAACCCTTGAATTTCAGCGTCGCGCCTGTACTCGAGCCACGAGTTAGTCACGTAGAGGTTGATAAAATGTGTGACAACTCGCAGTGTCCATTTTTGGCTGCGAATGAACATTCGGTACAGGCTTATCAGAAAGTCTGTCTTATCAACGCCTCCCAAACTTCGGTTGTACTCGCGGAGAACTGCGGTACATTTCACATTTACGTATTTTCCCTCTGCTTTACTCCATCGAGACACTTCATCCTCATCGTCAGTTCCAAGGAAATTTGAGGCTAGGGTCACCGCCCTGTTGTCCAGCCATCTCGTGATGATGATTTTCTAATCGCTGCTTACCATGCAGGCAGAGGACCCTCTTCCCTCCTTCTTCATTTGGCCTTCTGGCTTCAGCGGGCATTTCTCGGTCCGGTTTGATTGGATTGTTCCAGCAGCGCTTATAGTCTTCTCATGAAGCGCCCGCAAAACTGGCAAGGACGTAAAATAGTTGTCAAAAAAAGCTTGTGCCCAGCACATCCAGTATTCGCCTCGCAAGATGGAGGACAAAGGCTCCGGTCACTCCAAAGTCATTTTTGTCTGCTGGAATGAGTTCAGTGGTTGAACCTTGATAAACGAGAAAGTCGTAGATAATCCCCGAGGCGCCGAACAACATGAAAACTTTCGCTCCCCACGTATTTGGTTTCCCTTTGATGTATTGTTTTATGGCTAGCTGTCCTCTGAACGGAATGATTTGCTCATTCATCGATGCAAAGATGTTCCTCCAAGGAGAGCTAGGTTTAGACATATTTCATGAAATGTGTCCAAAACTGTCCTGACCTTCTAGAAAGGATCATTGTTGGTGTGGTCTCCGTTCACGTCAACAATGTGCAAGCAGTTTCTGAGCTTCTCGAAACGGTTTCGTGACATTTTCACAGTCGAGAAAAGCTCAGTTTTGAGCGAAGGCATCCAGTACATGCGCAGCAGTGGCTAGCGGAAGGTACCCATCGCTAAGTGCAGTGAAATCAGCTTTCTGATTTCTTCTTCGTTTGTCTCAACGGATTTTCCCTCTTGATAAACAGAATACATGTTTGTTTCCTCGGCAAGGTCAGCAAAAACACTCTTCGGCACGTACCGAGAAAAATACGCATACGGGGTCGGTAGACCATCAAGGTCATTGTCGTCACCAGATGATTGAGAGTGCTACGTGGCTGCTAGCTTATTGAAAGCTCTTCTGCACCACGACCTGTCCTCCGGTGTTGCTTTGTCAACTTCATCACTGCTGCAGGCAGCCGAGAGCTCACATCCACGTCGTCCTCAGCGTCTTCAACCTCCGACATGTAACTATCCTTCAGTGCAGCAAACATGACATCTGGATCCTCGAGACGCAGGTGTCTTAATCGAGGCCACTTTGGCGTTGAATAAAACATTCCGGTCGGAATTTTCGCCCCTGCAATAAAAAAACAAACAAAAAATTAGGCATTACCAAAAAAAAAATGTTCTGCCCTTGTATGCAACATGCGCCGGGGGTTTATAACCACTGAGACATGGTGTCCTATATATAGGACACACACATCGCGGCGTGCTGCGACAAATGTATTAACCACACAGAAAACGTTCTGCAACTGTTGAAGCATTGAGTGCCTTTGAAACAACCTGCCAAATTCTAATCATGAACATGCTCTTAGGTATGGAGTAAAAAATATCAAAAATAGCACTTACCACTGCAGCCGCTGTTCCCATCTTCCGCCATTTTGTTTGTTTACTCTCGGCGCTAAGATGAGGAAGACGAAGAAGAAGGTGATGTTTGTGCTTATACGGATGTCTTGGGAGTTGGCTCAGGTCTTGTTCCAGATTATTGGGCATTTTAATCATGACTTATAGCCGTTTTGCTTCGTGTCCTTTTTATAGGACACCAGGGCCGAAAGGGTTAACCTGCACTGACATCGCACAGCACAATAGGCCTCTAGAATATCGCCTCCCCCGAAATTCGCCCACCCGGCCGGGGATCGAACCCGTGTCTTTCGGGTCAGCTGCCAAGTGCCACATTCACCAAGCCACCGCGGCAGCTACAGACAACAAATGAAAACTATCAACGTGAAGGAATGAATGAAACAGCCTGCATTTGTTGCTTAGTTTCCTTGATACAAAGAGACCCCTTTGGAGTGGCTGTGGGTTTGGCCCCAGCCAGCACTGCTGGCTGCATTTCGATAGAGGCAGAATGCAAAAACACCTGTTTGCTGAGATTTCAGAGCCTGTTAAAGAACCCCAAGTGGTGCAGAGCCCTCCACTACAGCACGCACCATAGCCCATAGTGTTGCTTTCATATAAAGAATCCACCAACTATGTTACACTACTCTATCCTACTGGTGCGGCTATCTATTTCACAAAGGTGAAAGAATCAGCAACATCCTTGAACACTGCACAATGTGCCTACTAGATTTTATTTTGCCGACACCAGCCACAGGCAGTCAAGAGGGACAGGCCATCACTGTGCATGCTTGAGTTTGTCCAGTATGCCCACGTGTTCAGTGCTTTTGCGTTCTTCCTCGGTGAGTCCCAGCCTTTCTTCCTCTGCACGTATCCACTCTTCGGCCTGGCGCTTCTCTTCAAGAAAGGCTGCCTGCTCAGCCTTGAGCTTCTCGTGAAACGCTTTCATCTTGTCTGCCTTCATTTTCTCACAGTATTCCCGCGTCAGGCGCCGGAGCTCACCCTTCTTGGTGATTGGTTGTTCTATGTGATGTAGCTTGGCCGGTGTGTAGGTAACTTGCAGAGTGCTAGCAACAAAGTTGAAACGTTGGCGATCATACCGGTAGAGACGCTTGAGCGCTTTGTTGCGCTTCAGTATAGCCTTCCACAACCAGTCCTTGATGTTCTTTGCCTGCAGAATGGACACGTCAGGAATGCCCAAATAAGGTTACAGAGACAAGGTTTGATTAGAGCCATTCATTCAAAATTCATATGCACATCTTCCAACAGCAGTGGCTTCATTTTTATTGCTATGACACTTAAAAGCCCCAAGTGGAAACAAGTGCAGTCAGGCCTTGAGAAGTACTGTTCCAGCTTATTACTGTACAGACTGTCCTCTCCTCTCAAGCATCACAGTGTGTGTGCGTATGCATGCGTGAGTGCATGCACACACGTGTGAGAGGCACAGACTGTCCTCTCCTCTCAAGAAACACAGTTTGTGTTTGTGTGTGTGTGCGTGCACACGTGAGAGAGAGAGAGAGACAGAAAATGACTTTCTCTAAGGCAAGGAATTGAATGTAGCAAGTTTCACAAAGCCATGACTTTATAAACTCTTTTTACATGCTGTGCAAAATTTCATCTAAACCTAAAGACTCAAAGGAAGAGACAACTCATGCTGAAAAAATCCCAACATCAGCAAGGCTAAGTAGCAATACGGATGCTTTTAACAACTGTGCATCCTTACGGTTCCATAGCACTTTCAAGATTCATTTTCTAAGGTTCATCTTTACTGTTGCATACCACTTTTAAGCTTGAATTCCTTCCAAAGAATTCATGTCCCTGAGGGATGGATAGAGAATGTTCCACTAGTTAGCTGCAGTTGCGCTTCCAATGACTATAGTGGCTGATCGAGCTAGTTCATGCTCAGCTGACATTACGGGAGCGCAAAGCAGGACATGAACAAAGGAGTAACAATACATAAATTACAGCTACCTCCAAGTGATTTGAACACTAGTCCCTCACATTTGCAGCATGAAAGGGTCAGTCACAATATACAAGGGCAAATAAAACACAACCATACATGCAAAAAACTAAAAAAAAAAGGCCAAGATACATGCTAAAAAGCAAGTTCTTTTCCTGATAATGCGGTGGATCCTCCATCTGTGCAAATCAGTCACGATGCAAACGTGGAAGCTTCAAAGAAAAAAATCGGTTAAAATCAGTGTTTGTTCGTGCCTAGTTGCATGTTTTTCAGCAATCCCAATTCGACAATATCAGATTCTTAGCATGGTTCTGTAGGCCTCAGAAAAAATCTAGACATTCGTTTGCAACTGGTGTGGTGGATGCCAGAGTTCACCTTTGGCATCCACCACTCCAGTAACAAAGGAGTCTCTAGCTGTCAGCCATTCAGGAGCATCAGTGGTGCATCGCTCTCAGCTCCAAAGAAGTATCACTCAATTATCTTTTTATGCAGCCTCAGCATATATGCTGCAACTGAACGGCTGTAGTTATCCACCAGATGGTGCGCTTCAGCAAAAATGAAGTGCACCGACCATGGCCGCATTTTAAAAGAGAGAGAATGGCACAAGAAAGTCAGTACTGCAGCTATACGGGATGTATACTAACCAGTGGCTTTCTGTTGTGCAGCTCCTTCAGTCTCCTCACAGTGAACGTCTTCTGAGCAACTGCAAATCAAAGGAGTGCAAATCTCACTTCAAGGAATACAATGCAAACACCATGAAGCATTTACCTCTTGACTCGAATGAATCAAAATCGTATGGATGCCTCTGGCACAGTCTCACAAATCTAAGCTTCTTTGCTTCGTGAATCTCCTTCTGTTGAGAGACAGAAAGGAAGGCACTGAGAGGAGAACAGAAATACGGGCCATTCTAGAGCACAAAACACGATGACGACTCAACACGCTCACCAAGCTCGCAAGCTGCAAGCTGAAAACCCTCTGCACCTCCGGCGAAGCCCTACGAGCATAAAAACAGTGCAAATGAGAAAATAAACAGGACAAAGCTAGCAGAAAATGTGGGTGCGGCACTAGAAAGAAAGCGGTAGCAATTACATGTCATATAGTAACAAGTTGGCATGGTTTGCTACAACCCACACATAGACATGGTTCGCAAAATCCCGGTTCATTAGCTCCGATATTTTAAAACTATTTCACTGTATTACAAACTGCGACCACTGCTTGCACCGCTGCTTAATGGGGCTCTTTTCGAAATTTTGCGTTCATGTTTTTCGAGAAGGCTGACCGCAAAGCCCAAACGATCCCAACACTGAAATCCGCAATTTTCCGAAAGTGAAAGCGAGGAAGGAATAAGACACTTTACGTTTTTAGCTCGTCAGACAGCTCAAATCCCAACAGCGGCATGGTCGGGTCGGTGGGCCCCGTGTCGTGGACCAGGTCACCTGCAAAAGATAGGTCAAGAAGTGTGCTCGGTAGGATGAGTCGCGGCTAAAGCTGTTACACTAAACTTACCAGAGTTAGCGATCAGATCAAAAGGAGGCGGGTATGACCACTCATACGGGAGGTAATCAGTGGGCCACGATAAAATCTTCCTGCTCCTGAAGCGATGTGAGATGTGAGTCGGTGAACTAGCATGAGTGCGTCGTCGCAAGACTCCGTCGGGACTGCTGTGATCGCTGAGCGCTGCAGAGTGCAACGCGGCACTTGTGACCCTTGTAATGGAGTCGGTAACAGACAGCTTTGAAAAAAGCGATCTGACAGTGCTTATTGAGCACGAAAGCCGTACGAAGCTGCTCATACTGCTGCTCATCGGCAGTTAAACTCGCAGCAAGCAAACCATACGAACGCCTAATAGGGCGCAGCCATCTTTGTTTAGCAGAAAGAGTAGACAGATGAAGACATCTAAAAATGCTTGCGCCCATGGATGACCGGTGACTGCTGCCACTCTGCGGGAAACACTAGCGCGGAAATTTTAAATTTGTGGCTGCTGCTTGGAAACAGTGCGCACGTTCTATGCAGACGACATCACACTTTGGGTAACCAAAGGATGCGAAGGCTACATAGAAGACACACTCCAAGCAGCAGTGGACATCATTGAGGCATGCGCATGGGAATCCGGCCTCACTTGTTTTGAGCAAAAATCTGAACTCTTCGTGATCCGTCGTAAACAAAGAGGTAGGCGTATCACGACATCCCCCCCGCAAATAAACGTCTATGTTAATGGACGATCTGTCAAAGAGGTACAGACCATGAGAATACTGGGGTTGTATTTACAAACAAATGGAAAGAATACTGACACACTCACTAAGCTAAAACGCACGGTAGAAGCGACGGCGCGATTAATCCGCCGCATAGCTAACCGCAGACAAGGGGTGAGGGAAAGAGATTTATGCCGACTAGTGCAGACCTTTGCGCTAAGCAGGATACTCTATGCCACCCCTTATCTCAAATTTTCGAAAGCAGAAAAGGACAAATTGGATAGCATGATACGGCAGGCCTATAAGGCTGCGTTATAAAGACTCCCACTAAATGCCTCAACCGAAAGGCTTATGAGGTTAGGAATACATAACATCTACAATGAACTGAAATAAGCCCATTTAATGGCTCAAACAGCGCGATTAGCCAATTCCAGAACTGGCAGGAGTATTCTTACCAGGCTCGGAATTAACTTTCAACCTACGAATAACGATGCTAAAGTAGACTTACCCCGCGACTATAGGACGGCCCTACTAATCAAACCACTCCCCAAAAACATGCACCCCTTACACCATGAGGGTAGAAGACAAGCACGAGCCAAAGCCTTACATAACAAATACAGACAGTGCGTTGGAACACTTTATGTGGATGCGGCAGAATACAAACATACCAATGCCTTTGCAATTGTGGTTGTGAACGAGAATGGTGACCACACCGTCTCGGCGACAATCAAAACGAAATCCTCTGAAACGGCAGAAGAGGCGGCTATAGCCCTCGCCCTAGCGCATACCAAAGGGAGCATCATCCTCAGCGATTCCAAAATGGGTATCAATAATTTCGCTAAAGGGCGAATTACAAACACCTCCCTTAGGATCCTTAACGCAACCAAATTCTCACCAAATTATTCGGAATTGATATGGGTCCCAGCCCATTCGGGGAATCCGGGGAACGAGGCAGCCCACAATAAAGCCCGAGGTTTCGTCGACCGGGCAGTGGATGAGTCTGGCTCCCTGAATTTCACGAAGGACTCCATGATCACATATCATGATCTCACCAATCATTTTAAACTAGAGAGGAGAATTTTCCCCCCTCCAGACAAAAGACTTACTAAAGAACAAGAGGTTACGTGGCGTCGTCTACAGACGAGATCGATACGCACCCCATCACTCCTCGCGCACATTTATCCAGATCTTTACAACCCAAACTGCAAACACTGTGGCCAACTTGCTACCTACGATCACATCCTGTGGGACTGCAAAATAGAGCCACCTTCGGGTGATCTAGTTACCGCTCGTTCTCTCGAGCGGTGGGAGACCGTGCTTGCTAGCTCTGACCCCAGAACGCAAGTTTTGGCGGTGGAGTGGGCTGACAAAGTCGTCGAGGGCTGCGTACTCTCGACCACTTAACGCGACCTCTTACCAAGCTCTTTCCGGCGAATAAAATGTTTTAGAATCAATCCCAACCAGCACTGATTCCTTTATATTGTGTTCCTGCTTCCTTTAAGATGAAACGTCCCGTTTCATTGCCTGATAATGTTTCGTATTGTGCGGTGAGGTGTGCTTCCATCGTTTCCGATAAGGTGTTATGAATTCCTAACTGTAGTAGTTTTTTTTTTTTTTTTGCGTCCCTAATAGCCTGAGTCGCTTTGGAACCTTAAACCCCCACAAACCTGTATAGCAGTTTTTTCATTCGGCGTGTTACGGGAGAGGTTGAGCGCAATAATTCCAAGACACGTGCACGAACGCTTAATAGTCCGTCCTCTGCCCAAAAACATGCATTTACTCCACGAGAAGGACAGAAAAAAGGCTAAGGCACAAAAACTTCACGAAAAATTTTCAGTTCAGAAAGACACGGCGCACGTGGACGTGGCAGAACATGCGGACAGAGGCGCCTTTTCCCTGACAGTTGTCGATCACCGAGATTCTCCCCTTGCATCGGCGATGATCGATAAAATCAAATTCAAAAGAATGTGCCATAGCTTTAGCCATTACCTCCACCACTGCAAAATATGTATCATCAGCGACTCTAAAACCGCAATTCGAAATTTTGCCAAAGGAAGGGTCCACTCCGCACCCATAAAAATCTTGCAAAAAAATCTCCAATACCCACCAGATCACACTGATCTGGGTTCCCGCCCATTCGGACCATCCTGGAAACGAGGCGGCGCACCATGCCCAAGGATTCGTAGTCAACCGGGAGGAGCGCTATCCCGAGCTCACGTCGGCCAAGGAGCGAGTGACAACCTACAAAGAAATCACATCCCAATTCAAGAAAGAAAGACAAATTTTCATAGAACCCCATAGATTTCTAAGTAAAACACAACAAGTGAATTGGCGGCAGCTCCAAACAGACAATTTCTTTAATCCGTACATATACTCCATATGGCTCCAAGTTCAATTCAGCCCCGTCTGTTCTCTCTGTGGGCACTGAGAGGCGGACACACCGCACATCCTATACTCATGTAATCAAGACAAACCATCGAAGAGTCTGCAGCTCTCTACCCAACCGCAGTGGGAGGCTGCGCTGCTCAGCTCGGACCCGGAGGTTCAACACGGAGCGGGCCGAAGAGGTCGCAGAACGACATCGTCAGTCGTCCACCTGGCGTCCGGCCTAGAAGAGAACACCACCCCAACCCGCGCCTAAGACCTTTTCTTTAAAAGAGTTTACCTCCTCCTTCCCAACCCGCGTCTAAAACCTCTTCTTTAATAAGGTTTAGCTCCTCCTCCTCTCTTGTCTGTGTGAGCTCGTTTCATTGAAATGGAAGAATGTTGACTGCGGTATCAGCCTGATGTCAGCCATTAACTCCTCTGTCAGAAGAGAGAAAGAGGCGCCGTAGTGGATGGGTCAGTATTTCGCTATGTCCCTTCCTCGATGTGCCTGGGAGGAGGGTTGCGAATACTCTCCCCAGCTTCCGAGAAGGCCTGAACCGAAAAGCGCTGCCGTAAACTTTGGCTACCAGGTAGCGTTGCTTTTCGTTCTTGAAAGCAAGCGTTTCTGCGTTCGAAGTATACCGCCAGCGTAGATGACGTCATCATGCGCTCCCTACCTCTTCCAGTACCTCGTTACCAATTGTGAACTGCTGTTCCCTTGCAAGACTGTTGAACATAAACTTTGGTTTTGTGCATGTTAATTTTAAGACTTACGGTTCTGCTCTGGCTGCCTAACTCATTGGTCGTGCTTTGTAGCTCATCTCCTGAGTGAATTAGCAAGCCAATGTCACCCGTGAATCGCAGATTACTTAGGTATTCTCCATTAACTCTTATCCCCAACGTTTCCCAGTACAGGCCTCTGAATACCTCGTGCAAACAGGCGGTGAATAGCATTAGCGAGATCGTGTCTTCCTGTCTGACACCCTTTCTTATTGGAATTTTGTTGCTGACTTTATGGAGGACTATGGTAGCTGCTCCCAATACAGGCCTCTGAATACCTCCTGTATACAGGCGGTGAATAGCATGGGCGAGATCGTGTCTCCCTGCTTGACACCATTTCTTATTGGAATTTTGTTGCTGACTTTATGGAGGACTATGGTAGCTGCTCCCAATACAGGCCTCTGAATACCTCCTGTATACAGGCGGTGAATAGCATGGGCGAGATCGTGTCTCCCTGCTTGACACCCTTTCTTATTGGAATTTTGTTGCTGACTTTATGGATGACTATGGTAGCTGTGCAATCGTTATAGATATCTTCCAGTATTTCTGCATAAGGCTATTTTACATCCTGATTCGCAATGTCTGAATGACTGCTGAAGTTTCGACTGAGTCAAATAATGTTCTCGTATTCTATGAAGGCCATAATAGAGGTTGGTTTCATTCTAAACATTTCTCAATCGCCTGATTTATAGTGTGAATATGGGTATAATATCGTGCTCCTAAAAGGGAGTGTGATAGAGGACAGCTTACACCCATTTTACTCCCATAAAGAATAATTCGTGCCTAGAGCGTACGGTGTGCACGAGACGGGGGAAGAAAGCGATGAGCCCATCCATAGACCACGCATTGGGGCATCAGGCGTCGGTGTCAGCACTCCACCGTGCGTGTCGTCGAGGCGGTAGCAAAGAGCACGCGGCGAGAAGACCTCGCGATGCGTGCAGGACACTTACAGCGTCGTGAATACCCCCATTGAGTGTCGCAAAAACCGAAACAAGGAGGCTTCGGAGGCAAGAAAAAACCGAAGGAGCCACCAATACGTCTCACAAGAAATTCCAAGACAATCCGTTTGTTTACAGTTTCTTTGCGTGCTCGTCTGAAATTCCTCAACTATCTTCCGGCGTTACCGCTGGCATGACACTCCACCTTGGAAGAGGCTTTTCCAACCACCGACCACAACTACACTCCAGTTGTGCATCTGCTGTAGCTGAATTAGTTGTGCGGTATTAGCTGTCCTAAGCTGGAAAGTCACGCTCAAAATACAACCGAGGCACGCAGGGAGGGGTGAGAGGGGTGTGCGGAGGGGAAACTGGCTGGAGCGCCGCGATAGCATCGGGCCCAAATGAAGTACACAGGATGCCCCCGACGAAGTGTGTCGCTCACCGGAAGAGGAGAGCAGACGTGCCGAGGCCGCTTTGATAAATACGACGTCAAAATAAGTTATACCGGCTGTCGCCAGTCCATTAATTCCTAAGTAGGACAAGGAATTCGCGCACATATTTCTTATGTTTCCCTTTTTAGTGCGAACGCACTAGTTCATGGAGTGAAACCCAACCAGGAATCTTGTGGCTTGCATAGACTTGAGGGGGCAGAAATAAATATCGCCGCGACTGGGTTTGAGAACCCGTGGCGGCGCTAACAGATCGGCTTCACTGGCCACTGCTCGAGAGCACTATAGGCTATCGTCGCAGCCGATTACACCTCATGTTAAACTGCAACACACTCTCGCCGTTGTTGTTGTTGCCTGTGAAGCGATGGCCCATACCCACGGTGGGGCATTGGCCAGGGCTTGGTGCAGATCCGAACAGGATAAAAATTCGTCCAGACTTAGCTCAAGCGATTCATAAATAAAATTTGAGGAATCTGGGAAAACGAATAACGAATTTTGAGATTTTGAGGAGATCCAAATGAAAATCGAGGAAACAAATAGATAATGGCTAAGATAAATTAATTAAAAATGATACCCACGGTGGGGGATTGGCATTGCATATCGTCGTCTTCATCAACTTTTATCTCCGGCGCGAACAAATCAGGTCAGCTTAACCCCTATCAGGGCTTAACCTGAGTCTCATATCAACGCCAGACGTACCGACGACCCAGCAAAGCAAAACCATGAACCAACCAGGCTAAGCACATGCTTTTGTACGTCTACTCGGTTTAATTACGTTATAACCCTACCCCTTTTTTCGTATTTTCTAGAAAGCTTCCGTCAAAAAAAAAAAAGGAAAAAGAACTTTTGCCAGTGGAGATTTATTCTGACCCTGTATACAGCCTCCTGAAAAAAATTTTTCGCGTGTACCTTCGGTTTGCAACGCTAAATAACGACATACTTAATTATGGATAAATAAGCTTGTAAATACATTATGCTGCCGCAAACAATGCTGTTCCAAACAAGCCTGTTTCCACCATTGCTGTATTGCTGCGAAACATGCATCTCCTTTTTGAATCTATACTGCGGGACGCTCACACGTTCAAACCATCCTCAGCGCAGTTCTTTTCCTAATTTTCTGAATTCGGCCTGGCCGAAACCGTCCTATTTCTTGGGTGATTCATTCATTCCAGGGCTTCGCCTTTTCTCCCTCTGCTCCTCTCAGCAAGGAGCTATCCTCGATTCTTAAAGCTCGCACTTGGCGTTTCATTAGAAATTCTTCTTGGCGAAAAACACAGCGCACTCCTAAGACAAGGACGAAGAAAGGCAAGACAATACAGCGCTGACTTCAACTGATTATTTTATTGATTTTATTGTAGAGTGATATATATATATATATATATATATATATATATATATATATATATATAGAAGAAGGGGTCACAACATTGCAATTATCTTCATTTAATACCGACAGTTTCGAACGGAGCACCGTCCTTCCTCAGGGTATACACACGAATACCCTGAGGAAGGACGGTCCTCCGTTCGAAACTGTCGGTATTAAATGAAGATAATTGCAATGTTGTGACCCCTTCTTCTACAAGTATTCCTGGCCCATTGAACGACAAGACCTGCTGCAACTATATATATATATATATATATATATATATATATGTGTGTGTGTGTGTGTGTGTGTGTGTGTGTGTGTGTGTGTGTGTGTGTGTGTGTGTGTGTGTGTGTGTGTGTGTGTGTGTGTGTGTGTGTGTGTGTGTGTGTGTGTGTGTGTGTGTGTGTGTGTTCGAAAAGTGGGCGGGAAGGAAGAAATGGGTAACGGCTGCTGAGTTTGCGCGAGACCGAAAGATAACATACTAAAGTTGAAAAGACACATGATGGCAAGGGTGAACCTAGGAGGCAACAAAAAATGAAAACAAAAAAAAATAAAAAAGACAAGTGGAAGGGCGATTAAAAGGATGACGCTTAAAAGTATGACGCGAACAGGCAGTACAAGAGAAACAAATAACACTACGAGATGGCAACAAGAGAACAAAATGCACTAAAAGGCCAAAAAGACCATTAAAATAGGAAGAAATTTAAAAGGACCAAAAGGGGCATTATAAGCAGAAGACAGAAAACAACCTAGTCCAAAAGGTAAAAAGGCTAAACGACGTATTCCGGAATCCTACACATTAAAGTTACTCTGTTCCTGGCTCAAATAGTCTAACTCACATTTAGCTAGCGCTATCGAGGGTGTGCTAGCACAATCTTCACCTAGCTTTAGAATGTTGGCGGCTTCTATGATTTCGCGTGTGGTTTGATGCGCATTTCTCGCGACGACAGAGCATTCATGAAGGAAAGGCTCACAGGAACCGGAGGGGCACTTTAACAAGCAGAAATTCTCTCTCTCTCTCTCTCCATGGTTCCAGACACGCAAAATCCCCAGTGTGCGTATGTTTTTTTGATGTTGCGCGAAAACAGGCAAAAATAAAAGGCAGGACATCATATGTCCTTGTCTCGTTTCTTATTGCCTTAACTACTCGTGTCGTGTTGGGACCAAATCTAGTTCTGTTGTGAGCAGATACGTTGATCGCTTGTGTGCTGATGCCGCGCGAGAAAATTGGCGGATGGCTCTGTTCTCTAGACCCCGGAGCCTTCTTGAGCAGGGCTTTAAACCCTGCGCATGCCTCTTTTGACTCAGCACATCCACGACTTGGTCGAGAGGCGAGGAGGAGTGGTGGTCTATTTGTGGCGCTGGACACGCTCCCCGTGCTAAGAAAAGTCTCTTCTCTGTCTTTTTGCACTGCAACAGCCAAATCGTAACAACTCGTTAGAAACGCCGAAATAACTTTTTTTTCTCGCGCGAAATCGATATTACGAAATCGATATTATTGCGGTGCCTGGCAGTGACGAACTTCAGTCCCATCCAGGTCTCTGACAGTGGGCCTGGTCCCGTGCAAACCTCGAGTGGACAAACTCCTTACTTGTACTCGCAAATTCGTCGATAAAGATACCAAATTAAATGGGTCAGAGATAAAGATTTAGAGCTAATTGGAAAGAGAGATAAAATTTTATATTATTCCATCTGAACAGATACTGAAAAGAAGAAAAGAAAATAATTGTTTTGATGATTACGAGAAGAACACTTGGCATCAAGATTAATGCTGTTAAATCGAAAAAAAAATAGTTTTGTTTGAAAATTGATCGATTTTGAGGCTACATGACTATTTAAACCACGATGACAAGTTGCATCGTACCCATTATTACAGCAGAGGCGCAGCGATGCGGTGAGTGTAGAGAGAGCGGGAGGGAAAAGGCAAAAGTTTTCATGTCGCCTTAGCACTTTCCCCAAGTATCCGACGAACCATGATTTTTTAACTGTACAGTGTACCCAAGTCCAGAAGGTGCTGCTACGCGGTGTCACATCACGTGCTTGCTTTATAGCGCACACGAGTCGTCAGACAAGCTCAGCTCAGCACGATTATCAACGCTCACCCCCAATATCTTATCAAAGAATGGAACTCTCCGCATTCTCCCAACTGTCCCGAAACGCTCGCCACCACGGAACACTACCCGGCCGCACTTCATTCCCTCTTTCTCCCCACCTTATTCCACGCTAGGCTACCGTACAATTGAAATTGTTTCTCTCTTTAAATCTTTACCGGGCCCTTTCGCTTCTGATTTAAAAAAAATAGAAGAAGATAATTCTTGCATAGAGTTGCAGGGTGTTTGCAGAAATCACAACTGGTCCCGTACGTGATGTCAGATTCCGTACGGGGGCGAACTTGTCAGGCGCTATTTCGTACAGCCCATGGTTCAGTCTATTGTTCGTCTCTACCCATGGAGGAAGGAGTCACTACCAGAGTGAACTAGTCACTACCACTGGAGGGAAACGGGGAGAGGACGCCACTACCGCAGGAAGGAGCTGTGAGAAGTGGTTGAGGAGCATGTTGAGGGGGAAAGAGATGCGAAGCTGTTGCAGCAGCAGCGGGGGGGGCGGGGGGGGGGGGGGGGGGGGGGGGGGGGGGGGTATGTGGCGCCATCTGTCGGCGCGGCGGTGTCGCCGGGAGGAGGACGCGGGGAGAAGCGCGCGCTCTGCGGACTCCCGTCTTCGGCGGCAGTCGCGCGCGAGGGAAGATGGCTGGGCGCGTGCTCCTGGGGCTCGCGCTGCTGCTCCTGCTCCTTACGGGGCACTCGAGCGGCGGTGCGAAGAAAACGAAAGCGTCCGCGGCCGCCGACGCCGACGTCATCGAGGACGTGAGCGGCAAGCAGCTCGAGAGCCTCGTCCAGACCGAGGAATACCTCGCCGTCTTCTTCTGTGAGTGGTTGCAGCTCCGCTTGTGCGTGTGTGTGTGTGTACGTGCACAGCTCGTCGGGAGAAGTCGACCTAGTGCAAGCGGGATAATGCAACCGAACCCGGATTGAAATCAAGCCGTACGGCGCGAACAAATTCCGCTCGCGATGCGAGGCCACCGCAGGGATTCGAACCTCCGGCCGTGGGATTATTAGCGAGACTCTTCCGGCCATCGCTATCCAGCGAGAGGGAATGTTCCTGACCTCTCCGGCACGAGCGATGCTCCGTAGGCTCAGTTAAAAACTAGCGCTAACAAAATCGCGTCTCCGCGAGTAACAAGGGTGCACACGAACCAAGTGTTGGTCTTCACTGGCACACGCCCCCGCCTACTTATTAGGAGACCGCTCGTCCAACCCCAGTTAGTTCCTTGTCGCGACAGTCCCGTTTCAATGGTAGGAGAAAGAACAGCCGGCCACGGCACCTACGTGTGACTACAAGTCATGGTTCCCTAAGGGATTCCTGTTAACTCGGAATCTTCTAGTACAGCGCAAGAGTGAATGTATACCAACAGCGCAGCGATGCCAAGCTTCCAGTTTATGCTTTTTTTTCCGGCGCTACCGCTCGCACTGACTCTGCTGCACACGCCAACGCTTCCAATTGCCAACATGAGCCGGCTCAATTTCGCTCCTTGATGCTCGTCGCTAACTATAATGATTTTTCAAAGCGCGCGGTACTTTAGTCCAGTTCTAAGTGCAGCTTTGGCAAGGACTATGCCCGAGTGAAGTATCTGTCGTTAGTCAAAGAAGAACCTTCATCCAAGGTTTTGTTCAAGGACGCTCTGCTGGCCGTTGGAATTCTCGGTCTTCCCTAAAGTGTCTCCATCGCAGCCACTTTCAAAAAAAGAATTATCAGGGAATATTTATCTGGAATTACGTGGTATCTTCGCCGCGCAGGCAGCCATGCAGGATTTTTCTTAACGCAAGATCATTTTTCTCGATCTCCTGGCTCATTTCCAAAAACAAGCTATGGCTTCGTTAACCCCAGCAAGAACTCCTCCTTGATGAAAGATCCTCGTTCGCGCCAGAGCTGCTAATTTGACCTTCAGCAATGGTGTTGGCCCCGATTGGTCTCGAAGCGGTGGCGCTGTTGGAGGGGCTAGCTTTTTCAACCGGTCGCGAAGTTTGCCTTACGCAAAGTTTTGAAGGTTTAAAAGTAGTCGATGGCAAACAGCTTGTCTATCACTGAGCTTTCAGGGGTCATTTTATACGAGAACTGTGTTCCTATTTCACCGCCTCCGATATTACGCATCGAAGTTCTCTGCTGTAGCTTTACTTGAAATTAAGAAGATGCCGCAATCTGTAAATGTCGCGCGCGGTTATTTCATTGACCGCCGAAGTGCGAGACCTGGTTTATTCAAGTATCCGTGCCACGTGTCGTCTTTATTATCACACGTTTTGCAAGCGAGAAAGGTAAATGGAGGACTCTCAAGCACGCACACGTGCACAAGGAGGTCTAGACTCGGATTCATTGCATTATACTAGCTAGTTCGTCCTTACGATTGCCCTCAGGCCGTGTCATTTTGAGATAAAAGCGCCGGTTTGATCCCACGGGCTCCTCGACCAAGAGGGGGGCGGCCGCAGTGCGGACGTCGAAATAAGTCGGGAAAAGCGCAAATAGGGTCTCCGCGTTCCCGTCCCCGGCTACTTCAAGCCACAGTGTCGAAGGGCAGAGGAAAAGCCCCGGCGGATGCAGCGAAACTGTGCCGGAGGCGCTCGGGTCGCTCTAAAAATAAGGCGACACGACGGTCCGAAAATCTCGATGGAGTCTGGTAAACAATTTACCACTGGTTCTTCTCTTCGCTCAGCTCCCCCCCCCCCGTTCTGTCTGTGCTCGTTCCCCCTGTTCTTCTTTATTCGTCCGTCTCAAACTCGAATACAGACTGCCGCGATGATCGTCTGAGTTGGTTTCCCGACGGCCCGTATAGCAGAGGCGACGTCGAGAAGGCTGCAGCCCAGGCGGCGGTGTCAGAGTCCGTTCTGGCTGCGCTTCAAACTTTCTCCAGCCGCTCTCGAGGTCCGCTCGCGGCGCACCTTATAAAGTTTCGGAGCGGACCCGTCGCAGCTGCTCCCACTGTCGCCGTGGCTTGCCCCACGCCCGCCCACACCGGTCGCTTGCTCGCGGCGCTGGGGAAAATCCTTCCTCTCAGCTATGTTGGACTCCTCGTCCGACGTCGGGGCTCGTCAAACTGCGTCATGGCTACGCGTTCAAACGTCATCTGAGCCGCTTGCGGTGTCTGCAACAAAAACCCCAACAGCGAGAATCGTTTGAATAATAACAGGTGTTACTTTTGAAGAAACTCTACAAGATAAATGGGCCTTAGCGGCGGCGTTGTGCTTTAATTGGATATAATAGTCACTGGTGTCGAGTCCCGCTGTACGGTGCTATCTTTCTCTTTCCCCTTCTTTCACATTCTCGGCTGTTCGTTTCAAGAGCGTGGCTTTTCGGATTTAGGGTTAGCTTCTTCAGAGCGCAGCAACGTTAATGAACAAGCTTCGTCGAGAAAGAAAAAAAATTACACCTTGCGCACAGAAAAACATCGCAATAGATGTCGCATTCTTACATCTCCACAGGGATGTCATATCATGAGATAAATTTTGGCATAGTAGACACCTTACACTACAGGTTTGTGGAGCTTCATTACATTGTTAGCAGAAGTTTATTCGTGTTTGTGGCTACATGTATCTCTGAAAAAAGAAACATAAAGAACGAAGTGGAATCATGTGAAGCAAGGTTCAAAATTAGTGTTCCTACAGCCTTGGTTTCCGTGACATTGACTGTGACTGTATCCCAGTGTCCAATTTATCAGTAAGGTCTACTACCACTTTGTCAAAGCGTTATCACTTACTTTATATATTTAGCGCAGTGTGTCGCACACTTCCTTCTGTTCCTGTGTTTTGCGGTGTGTTTTCTAACTCTGGCTTCAACTGTCCAAAGGCAACATGACGCGTGTAGCCATAACGCGTAGAGATGCTTCACCTCGGAGCAAGCTAGTAGTGTGGAGAAGAAACCTTGCCAGTTGGGCTGCTACGCGACATAAGATTTTTCGTGGACAACCACCGCGGTAGCTCGAAGCTGTGGCGCTCTGCTGGCGATCATAAGGTCACGGCATCGAAACCCGACCCCGATGGACTCATTTTAATGGAGATTAAATGCAAAATGCGCCCTTGCGTGGTGCGATGGCAATGAGCGTTTTAGAACACTAGGTGATCGAAAGTAATCCCCAGCTCTTCATTACGGAGACTCTTTCTCTCTGCCTCCTTTGACTCCCTGGTAAATTCCTTCCATCGCGGCAGGGTCTTCACCGAGAGTGTAAAACAATGGCAAGACTGGCAGGTTGGCGGTACATTTCAATGCGGAAGACAGAGACAAAGTGTTTGTTCACTTTGTCTACGTCTTTCGGGCTTGTAATTTGAAATGCGCATAGAGTGCAGCAATTCGTGCGAATTTCCTTTCCTCATTTATTATTCGCGTTTGCAACGTGGGAAGCCATACTCGGCAGCTCAATTCTTCAGGACGGAGTCGTCCTCTCAACAGAGACGGGAGGATCAGGCGCCCCAAGCGAAGGGCTGCAAACATCGGTCAAGCTGTTGTCAATTTCGAGCATTAAATATACATGAATCTCTGCCAGGTGTAGGTGAACATAAATTATCAAGTAATCGTAATTTTTACAGAAATTATCGCTATCGATCGGACCCTTCCTGTCCCAACTGCTCCTGTATCTAATCGGACCTGGCCCATTGCCTCTTCTATTGCCCGGCTGCTCAGATGTCGGGTTCCTACCCCCCACCATCTCTATCCATCACCACCTGGCTCGACTGGCTTGGCGCTGAAGGGGAGGAAGAACAGCGACTTCTGGTCGCCCAGGCGGTCGACATGCTCGGCCTGTAAATTACGACCGAATAAAGGTCTTGCACTACTGCTACGTACATAAAGTTGCTCAAATACAAAGGTGCTTCAATTAGTCGCAATAATTTGATACCTGATTTTTGTGCGATTTTTGCTTTAAATAAAGAACACTTAGTCACGCAACTTCGTCACGTATCAAGACCTGTTCTTGCTTGTAGTGTGCAACTCAGTGGTCGCGTTTGAAACGACGCAACCGCAGCGTGATTTAAACAGCGAGAGAATTTGTTTTGTGGGTAAAGGTGGATTGTTGGTTTCTCTACGTATTTGCCATTACATGACGGCACAGAGTATTTCACGTACGGACGACTCCAGGACGGAACGTTTGTGAGGCGGGAGGTAGGGGGGCGATCCTATTTGCGTAATGCATTTGTTCGACTTTTACTTTTTTTTTCGTGCACCGCTAAGACAAGAGCTAAGCGCTGAGACGACAGTGACTTACCTGGGGATAAAATCAAGTGCACTAACGTCGTGGTCATGGAGGGCATTTCGTGGTGCCTGTCTCGTCTTGCATGCATGTTTCCTCGCCTTCAACGATTCGCATCTTCTCTCGTACCTTTCCTCTCACTTTGTCCTCATTACATCTTGCCACTTGAGAAGAAAACGCTTTATTCTTTTCTTAGTTGTATCTGTTTTTTTTTTATATTCTTTTAATTCTTGTCTGGAGTATCACAAGGAGTGCTGACTGTGTCTGGAAAAGGTCGACGAAGAAAGACTAACAAATCAAAAGAAAACACGAGTTCTAAGCCTGCATTGTTTCGGAATTATGTATGTTAGTGTGTAGTTTAGAAAGCGCTATCCGTCATTTGAATTAATAAAACGACATTTTGTGTAACACTATTTTCTACAGCAACTGCTGTCCTTGGCAGTATTTCTAGTTTTATATACCAAAACCGAACGCAGACAAATTTGCCCGAAAGGGACCTTCGACAACCTGAAAAGCTGTGTCTGGTGGGTACGCGATCAGGCCGGCACCTGGGAATGATGTTCGTGGCGCGCCTTACGGAGAGAGCTCTCCGATTTTCTATTACGGCCCCTCATTATGCGGCAAGCCTTGTTACCTTTAGGGAACACAAGCGTTTCCACACGCTCTCGACGTGCATGGCACCTGATATTGTTGCTGTTGGCAGACATTTTATGCATGCCACTAATTAGTGACCACGCTCTTTTCGTGGAGCTAAACCGTACTGGCATCTGCGTTGTTGTTTTTGTTTTCTGCTGTTTATGATTTATTCTGGTTTGGTTTAGTTTGGTTTACGGGGTTTAACGTCCCAAAGCGACTAAGGCTATGAGAGACGCCGTAGTGGAGGGCTCCGGAAATTTCGACCAACTGGGGTTCTTTAACGTGAACTGACATCGCACAGTACACGGGCCTCTAGAATTTCTCCTCCAAAGAAATTCAACCGGCGCGGCCGGGATCGAACCCGCGTCTTTCGGGTCAGCAGCCGAGCACCATAACCACTTCGCCACCGCGGCTGAAGAATATTCCGTTTGCGTTCGTCATACCTAAACGACTGCGCTAATTAAGTCAGCAAGATTTAATGTCAGATTATTTAGCCTCTAGTTCATTAGCTTAATTTGAAATAGAGCAAGTATAGGGTAGAAGCTTTCTATATATAATTTATGATAGGTTTACACATTTATCCGTGCAAAGTTTCAGGCTGAAATTCGCCCTATATTTTCTCCTGTAGCCGTTTTTTTTTTTTTTTCATGGGTAATCAGAACCGCCCTAGGCTGTTGTATCTCACATCGAAAGCGTCAACGACGAGCAACACGTAGTTGCCTTTATTTTTCAAGGACAGTTCACGTAGGACTGGACGTCTGCCAGCCTTTAATTGATAGCTCCGATTCCGAAGAAAAAAAGAAAGCGTAGGCGAGAAAAATATGCACTTCGCACACGTCAACTGCGCCTTGAGGGAAAGGATGAAAGAGGGAGTGAAAGGAGGAGAGAAAGAGGCGCGTGGTAGTGGAGGGCTCCGGATAAATATCGAGCACTTGTTCTTTAGTGTGCGCTGATATTGCTCAATAAAAGGCCGTCTTTTTGAGTTCGGAAATAGTTTTTACTGGATGTTGGGAGGGGGTGGAGGGACTTTCTATTTGCACAATGGGCTTCTTGAATTTTCATATTCAAAAGGTAGCCGCCGTGGTGGCTCAGTGTTTATAGCGCTCGGCTGCTGACCCGAAAGACATGGGTTCGATCCCGCCCATGGTAGTCGAATTTCGATGGAGGCGAAATTCTAGAGGCCCGTGTACTGTGCGATGTCAGCGCACGTTAAAGAACCGCAGGTGGTCGAAATTTCCGGAACCCTTCACTACGTTGTCCCTCATAATCTGAGTCGCTTTGGGACGTTAAACCCCAATAAACCTAAACCTAATGCTCTTGACTCAGTAAAAAGAGACTCTGGCTATCCACACTGAGGACGACGTAATAGTGACGTGCATATAAATAATAGCAGCAGCTGTGTACTGAAACATTTGATTTTCCATGGATTAGAGCGCAGATAAGAAAAAAAAGAAGGAAAGAACAGACTGGACGGAGATGTTTGAATATTGGGGGAGGGGGGGGGGGGGTGTTCGGGAATTACAAACTTCGCGTTACAGAATTCCAGGTGGTCGAAATTTCCGGAGCCCTTCACTACGGCGTCCCTCATAGCTTGAGTCGCTTTGGGACGTTAAACCCCGATAAACCATATCCAAAAGGTGAAGGTGAACGTGGTTTTTCCATAGGAAATTTCTCGCCTCCACTAACCCGTATATGCCTAGTTGGTGCCTCTGTCGCTCTGTCGTAATGCCTAGAGGACATACCCGAGTTGGACGTGCCGTCGTCAGCGGCACACACGGTGCAACAAAGCTCCGGTGGAAAGGAAAACGAGCGCTGGCGGTGCGCAGCGGGTTCTGCCGCGGCGCCGGCGTCGTCTCCCTGGCACGTCGCGCCAGTTTAGGAAGCGGGCCAGTGAGTCAGCCCGGGTGCAGTGCGTCGACAGCGCGGAGGGGGGGTTTGGTTACCGCAGGGGCCGCGGCATTCCGCCGCGCCGGTCACCGAGCTCGGTCGCGGCGACGATGTTCTGGCACGCGTCGGACGCGCGTCGTTGTCCATCGCGCTCGCGTCACATCTGGCGATCACGGGTCTTGCCTCGGGGAAAAAAACCACTGCAACTGGAATAGACGGCCTAGACGCATCGTGGACGCGTTTCTCGGGTGCGCCGCGGAACCGGTGCGACAAGCTTCTCTTGCGTATTGTATGCGGGTAATATATACACAAAAAAACCATCGCCGCGGAGGGGATTGATCCCGCCAACTCGGGCTCACCAGCTGTACGCCTCAGACTCTGAGACACTACGGCTGGTCGCTTTCTCGCATCCGAAGAGAATTTTGTATCGTTATTTTTGCTCATACCTTTACCTGATTAGGTGGCTGAAATAGGGTGCCGCATGAGAGGGCTAATTAGATGTCAGTGAAAGTGGTCTTTGCCCTTCAGTGGACCCAACCCGGCTGTTGCTGATGGGGATAATTCGTGATGACATTTCTTTCATTTTGTTTTCTTACTTCCTGTGACGCATCATGTCCTTTTACATAAATACTGTGCCGGCAGGTATGCTGTGGTTTGCATTCAGCTTTTGCGTCAGAATTGGAATTCCCCGTGACGAGCTAACGCCACGCGAACATCTTCTGACCAATGACAGTTTGTATCTATCTAACCAATCAGCGCTTAAGCTGTGACGTCATTACATCACGTGGCCTCCCGTTCTGACCAATGACAATTACCTTTACTGAGCGCGTTTTCACAGCGTGGTACCCTGAGCAGGGTATGGGATGTTGCTATCGTTATCCCTTCCGGTCACAGTGTGGCGAAAATTAAGGTTTATATTTTCTTCCTTCTGGGAAAACTTTGCTTCCAATCATATCACGTGCTCATATGCATCAGCTTTCAGAATTAGACATAGTTTAGCGTCGTTTATTAGGATGGATACGAAAAAGTTCTGGGCTGTCGCCGGATTTCAGTATGGCTGCAGCAATAGTTACGTAATTACACCAGTTTCGAGTTACTTAAGCCGAAAACCACGCAGGCACTGGCGCCCCACCATTCTTCAAAGTAGAAAAAGGCATCTTTTTCTTTTCCGCGAGACGCATAGTGGCATAACGCTTCTCACAGGTGAGCGCAAAAGGTTGCCGCACGAACAAGAATGCAGGCAAGAACAAGAACGCAATACAACGTGGATGCGTGCTGTCATTTGCGTTCCCCCTATTGCCCTTGTTTCTTGTTCGCGCTGCAGGCTTTTGCGCTCACGATGGACCTGTTTGTCTTCTGCTTCGCTTTTCACATGACGGCGAATCGTTTCAGTGCCACCCGGGGGCGCCGGCACTTTCTTCTCTTTGTTTTATACTTTTTTCTCCCCTTATTTTCGTGGAGACCCATTGGGAAGTTCGCGAACGGCCTCGACCTCTCTTTGAACCCGATTCTCTCCTCTCACTTTCTCTGTTGTTGTGATACTGGCTTTCGCCGCTCAGAAGCGGATTTACTTGCAGCACTTCAAGGGGGCGCTCCTGTTTCCACGACGCATTTTCGTTAAACTTCGTTCGTCGAAGAAATGAAGGCCAGTGAGGCCTTTTTAGATTATTTCTCGCTTAGGCAGCCGTTTCCCTTCCCCCAATTTAAATCTCGTATCGCTGAGTTATATTCGAGAAAGAAACCCGTACAAACCTACATCCTGTTTATTTTATTTCCAGTTACTGTTTACTATGTTTTATTATTATTATTATTCGCTTTGTCTCTTCTTTAACCAAAACACGGAAGTGCACTGTGCATTCCGGGACTCTAGAGGCTCCTTGAATGATTAAGTGACTGAGTTGCACGACATTATGAGATTTGGCATTGTCTGTCATCGACTATCTAGAACGCGTGTTGCAAAGGCGAGATCGAGCTCTGCAGGCTGTAGTAGTATACGGAGTGCGATAGATATTTGCAGAGTTATTTGGGAAGTCTACTCTTGAGCCCTTCAGAGTGAAAAATATACAACAAAGAGAAGAATGGTAAAGCGATAACCTACACCAAACGAGGAAAAACATAAAAAAAGAGAATGCCTGGAATAACAGAAAAAAAAGGGACACCATAATTAAGAAAGCAACTACTCATTACTCGTGGGAGCAATTATTCAATTTGCTTCAACTCCAAAGATTCTGAGAAAGGTGCAGGCTTCCATTGTGATCACATTGCTGCGCTTGGGCGGCTACTAATGAGTAATCAATCCGTTAATAAAATCTACTCTTCCTTGAGAAATTCGCCTAAATAAGTTGGACTGAAACGTACAGGGACAGGATAACAAAAATAGCACACCGCCGAGAGTCGTTTTGAATCCTGAATGCATGGACCGAACCTACGTTTCCATCTGGGTTCACCCTTGCGCAGGTAGGGGGCGCTCAGTCCTTAAAATAAATAAATAAAATGTGAGGCGAGGCTGGCCGAGGTGGTGGAGAAAGCCACAATTAGCGCGCTGCAACCGCGAGCAACATTGCGCAGTGGATCTGACAGCTTCGGCTGCATACGGAGGAGGCCTCATTTTTCATACTGTGGTGTAATGAGCTGTTTTGCAACTCCGCTGCGCTCTGGATCGTCGGATCTGCTAATGAAAGCTGACTGAGAGAGCGTGATTCACCGGGAAGCCCCGTTGTTCACAGAGAAAACAAAGCGAACGGATTTAATGCAAAATTTTGGCCCGATTTGCTGCTTTTTTCCACCTTCGGAAGCAAATGAAATTGCATCCTTGCTTTTGTATAACAAGACGAAAACTGCACCTGTTGCTCAAATATTTGTAGTGTTTATCAATTCTCCCGGCTTGAATTTTGCGGAGGGTGCATATGTGGTAGCCTATTATTGTCTTGTTCCTATTTATACACCTGCTTGTATTTATTGCGTTCGGATAATTATTCCTCGCTCTCATTGCTGTAAATATCGGGTGGGATTTTCATTCACATTTTGATTAATGTATACAGGTTCTATGTCAGATACCTTCAGCGTAAGCAATATATACAGGTAATTGTGACCCATCGTGCTCAACAGCATTTACAACCATGTACAAAGTTACTTATCACGTACAGGGATGTGTTAGTGACTGAAGCTGGCCAGAGATCAACTTGACTTGCTTCATAGGAGGCAGTGGGGAACTATTCTTATTTACTTGCAGTACCTTCAGAAGAAAATTGCATTGTAGCACATTGCTGTTCTTTTGCAATACATTACAATGTGCTATATACAGATTGCACTTTCTTTCCTTCTTTCTCTCTTTCTTTTCTTCCTTTATTTCCCTTTCTATTTCTCGCACTTTATTTCTTTTTTTTCCTTCTTCACCGCCGCCGTGGCTCAGTTGCTCTGGCGTTCGGCTGCTGATCCCAAGGTCATGGGCTGGATACCAGCTGCCGTGGCAGCAATATTTCGATGAAGCCGAAATACAAAAACGCCACAATACTTTGTGATGTCAACGCATGTTAAGGAGCCCCAAATGGTCTTAATTAATTTCGAGCCCTTCACTACGACGTTCCTCATAAACCAGGTGCCGCTTCGGGAGGCTGAACTCCGCAATTTACCATTTTAACTTTTTTCTTTCTCATGTCTTTTTTGTCTTCTTCGTTCTTTCCTCTTTTTTCTACCTTCCTTTTTCTCACAATGTCTTCTTTCCTTTTTTCATTACTGCTTTCTTCCATTCTGCTTTCTTTCTACCTTCCTTTCTCTCACATTGTCTTTCTTTCCGTCTATCATTGTTTCTTCCTTCCTTCTTTATCTTTCCTTCGAGCGTACTTTACAATTACTAATTTATTTTTACTTTCTTCTTTTTTTCCTTTTTTCCTTCTTTCTTTTCCCTTTCTTTCATCTTTCTTTCTTTCATTTTGTCATTATTTATCTCTTTCCTCCCTTTCTTTCCAATTTCTTCCTTTCTTTATCACTTTCTTCCTTTCCTTTCTACTTTCACTCTTTCTTCCTCTCTTCTTCCTCTTTTTTTATTTCTTTCTTGATGCGCACTTACCAAGTTTCCTGTTTCCCTTTTTTCCTTTCATTCTATTTTTCTTTCATACTTTCCTTTTTGCTTCCTTTCTTCTTTCCTCCTTACTTTTTCCTTCCCTTTCCTTCTTACGTTCTTTCTTAGTTTCCTGCTTTCTCTTTTCTTTCTTTATTTCTTTCTTTCTTTCTTTATTTCTTTCTTTATTTCTTTCCTTCTTTCTTTCTTTCTTTCCTTCTTTCTTTCTTTCTTTCTTCTTTTCTCCTCTTTTTTATTTCCTTCGTGGTTCCTTCTATTCTTTGTTTCTGTCTTCTTTCCCCTTTTTTTTTCTTTCTCTTTTCTTCACGTGTACTTTCTAAGTTTCCACTTTCCTTTTTCCTCCTTTCTTTAATTCTCTCTTTCTTTCCCTTTTTTCATTCTTCCTTCCTTCCTTTCTTCTTTCTTCTTTAATTTTTTCTTCCTCTTTCCTTCATGCAGTCTTCCTAAATTTCCTGCTTTCTTTCTCTTTGTTTCTCTTTCTTTTTCTTTCTTCCTTTTTCTCCTTCTTTCTTTCCTTTTTCTTCTTTCTTCCTTTTTTCTTTCTCTTTGCTTCATGATTTCATTCTTTCTCTTTCTTTCTTTCTTGCTTCCTTTTTTTGCTTTCTCTTTCCTTTACGGTTCATTCTGTCGTTCTTTCTTCCTTCCGTCTTTCTTACTTTATTTTTCTTTCTCTTTCCTTCATGCATTCTAATTAGGTTCCTACTTTCGTTAGTTTTTCTTTCTGTCTTTCATTGCCCACTGGAAAAGGAAGCGAGGAGAGTGCAAAAGGCGAGACTTTTGCACTTCGTTCTGGTTTCATAATTTGTTGTAAATTATAAGTAAATCGAGTAAATCACTGCCGAGAAAATAATTCACAATCGTTGCCGAATTGCGCTTGCAGCCACTTCTAGCGCCAGCAACTCGGAAGCAGTTAGTTGACGCTTCAGTGTCAACAAATTATGAAGCACGGTATGAATTAGAAGACTGCTTAGAATACCGTCCTGACATGCGATATTAGTGAATGAACGAACGAGGAGCCAATTCATTCAACATTGCAACACGCTCCTACAGCCCGGCCTCTTAGCTGCATGGTAGCCTATAGGTACAGAGTCCACATTGGTGCAAGAAATAGTGAAAAAATAAAACTATCTTATCATCTGATAAGAATTAATGGCAAATTAATTGATTGTATAACTGTGTAGCCGCATAATTAATTATCTAGACATTACAATCACGCTCCGTTTAGACTCCGAGTTGCTGGCGCCAGGCGCAGCTCCCCCTCCGGTGTCAACAAAATTACCAGGCAGAGCAAACATGAGATTAACGCCCGACGAGGTTCATCAGAATCCCAGTACCGTGACGTGCAGTCGCCGGCAGCCTTAACCCCTATGCTTATCGCGTCTCCCCGTGCTAGACAGTGGCCAGCAAAGCGAGGCGTATTTGTGCTGAGTACGCGCCATCGGCGGCCGGCAAACACGACGACGCTGTGCCTGCCAGCCGCCACGCCTCACCGCGGGTGGCGAGGCGGCGTCCCGTGCAGCGAAGACAAACACGCGGGACGGCCTTCACGCTTTGCTTGGCGGTGCCACTCGGCATAGGGCCCGCGTGACATGTCACTCTCACGCGGTAACAATGGCCGGTTCCGACGCGACTGCTCGCGTTCGGGACGCCTGCCCGACTCTGGCTCGTAATGGAGTGACAAGGGCGCTACCGAGACTGCGCTCGTGTGTCCGGAGGCTAGACGGAGAAGGTCGCCGCATGCTACAGCGGAGTAGTGACTCCGGCACTTCGACGGGCCTTACAATACAGTGCAACACAGTGGAATACAACTCAATACAATACACTGCAATACAATACAATACAATACAATACAATACAATACAATACAATACAATACAATACAATACAAAACAATATACAACACAGCACAACAAATACAATACAGTACCCTGCAATATAATACAACAAAATTCAATACAACACAGCACAACACGACACAGTATAATACAGTAGACTACAATGCACTACAACGCAGCACAACACGACACAGTGCTACACAGCACAAAACAAAACAACACAATACAACAGAATGCAGTACAATACAATGCAACACAATACAATACATCGCCGCACAACGCAATACATCACAGCACAAGACGACACAACGCAACACATTCCAATGCAACGTAACGAACACAATATAGCACATACAATGCAATACAACACAACAGAATACAACAATACAATAGAGTGTGAACTTTCCATGGCAAGTAGGACTTCTATTAATATTTGCAATTTTGCACTGAAATATTACTTTGAGAATTCCTTAGTAATCTCCGATTTGCTGATGACATTGTCTTGCTAAGTAACTCAGGCGACGAACTACAAAGCATTATCGATGACCTAGACAGCAAAGCAGAAGAATTGGCCTATTTTTGAATTTCTGCACACTAGGTGACCGAAGAGACGAGAATACATGCAGGCGCACCGTTGTGCCAGGAGCAACAAACAACTCGTTGCACCCGCACAGGGTTGGTCAAAAGTTCCCAGGTCAGAGGGTCTGCTTTTGAGCAGTACAGTAAGGCAGTTACAACATCCCTGAAGCTCGTAATATCGATAGAGGGCAGAAGAAGTATTGTTCTAACCTCCGAGAAACTTAATAGCTTTGTCGCCATCTTAAAGACCAGGATATACCGACGAAAAGCAGACTCTCTCGCCTGGGAATTTTTGACCGATCCTGTAATTGACGACGAAACAGATGCAGCACAACCGAAGCAAACGCGCACAGTACAAAATAATACACTAAGCTACCGAAGTTGCTCACCAAGACGTCTTGACGAACGCATGTATGCGGGGCTGCCATTGCACCGAGTGAACCGATTTACAACATTTTTGGGTACAATTAGAAATGTATTTACCCGCAGGTTCTACTAATTTTTGCAGATGAAACCTGGAGAAAAGCAACTGCTGCTATTCTTCCGTATATAATCGTACTAAAGCACAATATCTTTATTTAAAGTTGCGCTGGCTGCCAAAATAATTGGCTTCTGGCGTCATGTGCATCCTCAAAAAGTAAGCCCTGGCAGCATTATTCCTTTCCAAATATACCCGCCGCGGTGGCTCAGTGGTTACGGCGCTCGGCTGCTGGCCCGAAATACGCGGGTTCGATCCCGGCCGTGGCGGCTGAATTTCGATGGAGGCGAAATTATAGAGGCCCGTGTACTGTGCGATGTCAGTGCACGTTAAAGAACCCCAGGTGGTCGAAATTTCCGGAGCCCTTCACTACGGCGTCTCTCATAGCCTGTGTCGCTTTGGGACGTTAAACCCCAATAAACCAAACTAAACCAAACTAAACCAAACCTTTCCAAATACCTCTCAGTACTTCATACCTATTGTACCCCCATAATGCCCCATGCTACATTATCGCAGCGTGTGTCCCTTCACCCTAATAGTCTGTCCGTGCTTTTTCATGTACATTGGTTCTTCGTTCACTCATACCCTTATATATTAGAACCACCAGCGCACTCTGACGAGCATGGAGCAAGTGGCATGGAACGGCGGGTTGAACCACCCCAGCAGGACAGCAGAAAATTTAAAATGTCATTGGTGTCAGCGAATTCAGTGAACAAAAAGCGCTTACGAATTCTAGCTCCTACACCCCAGTCGCATTGATCGCCCGTCAATTCTTGGAGTGTAGTTAAAAGACAGTTTCCTCTACAGCGCTTCAGCCACTTTCCAACTCAGTCTTGTTGCGCTTTGTGCACTCCTCCTTTTCTTGGCTCGGGCAACGCGTTTCAGCCGCCCCCGAATGTGCGCCTTACATCGACGGCTTGTCCGTACTCTAGTTTTCACTTCTCGCCGATCGCGCCCACCCCATTGGGCAGCGGCCCAATCGATCAATCTGAAGGAAGTTGGGCACGCCTGTCGTAACTCTTCCGCAGTGCATCTCGCCGCCGCGAGAAAGCGCGTTGGCGCCTTTTGACGCTGACATAGCTGCATATATGCCAAGACTGAACGCACCCCAGAGTCGTGTAGCTGCTGGACGAATCCCTCGATGCCAACGATGTGTACGGGCAAAGCTTCCGATGACGCACCCGCGCAGACACCGATGATGTGAGGGGAATGCACACTATTATATAAAAGGCGTGAGACACAAGTGCGCCAGTACCATCCGATACGTCAGAACACATGTTGCAAAGATGGCCGCCACCTCGGACTTTGCGCAGACAGCAACTTCAGACAAGCTTGCTAAAACCTACTTAACCACGGGGCGGTCCGTACGGACACCGGAGCTCGGAGACGCGCAGGAAGAGGTATGACAACCCCGACATCGGTGGCAGCGACGCTGGCTCTGCCGTCAGACTTTTCGGTAAAAAACAGATAAGACGGACGAGTCGATATACGATTGCTATAAAGGTCGCGTTCATCCTTGTCCATGCGCTTACATCCATGTTTTTACCTCTGTTTTTACGAGGAAAGCGGTATACGGCAGCATACTCTGAGATAAAGAAACGACTAAGGAGCTGTATAGCGGATAGTCCTTGAGGACTAGCTATAGCGAGCACAACTAACCCAATCATAACGAAAAATATGTGCATCACAACACACTACCTGCGTCCGTCGATTATCTTGCCCTACCTTGGTAGTTACGGTAACCGGTCAGCGCAGCGGAGGCCTAGTGTGTTGAGCATGCGCCTCGTATGCGAGAGGTGCAGAGTTCGATCCCCAGTTCTGCCGAGTACCCATCGGTTTTCCAATGGGCCCAAGCTTTCCCCTGGCCTGGTTCTCAGCTTCTCTGCGGTCAAATGCTTGTAAAAATGGGCCTTTCGTCGTATCTCGTGCAAAAAGAAAGTCTTTAATCATGGCGCTCTCTGGCCAGGTTTTTCTTGTGCCATCGAACATCAAATCACAGTCGTATAAAATCTGGACATTAGGCTATACCTTCGAACTTACTCGCCATGATCCATGCCGGCGGCCTGGGTGCGGCTTGCAACACCATTTCTGCTTTGTGGTAAGCCGATGTATGCGTAGTTTTGCACGTGAAGCTCAGCAGCGCATCTCCCTAAGATGAAAGGCAAAGCGGGCAGTGAAATTTCAGCGTGTTAGGCGCTCCATGGCGATGCGCCAAGAGAAAGCGTGCACTGAGGAAAGACACATGACCACAGCACGTGGTAAAGGGCCAAAAGTCTTTGCAAAAGTAACCGATCAACGGGATTTGCTTCTAGGCCGAGTAGCAGAGCTACGGAAAGTTTCCATATGACGAGTGTCATAACTCCATAAGTTTCCATAAATTTTATGCAGTCAGTTTGGAACCATAGAGTCGTTATGGACTGTATGGAAGCACGTATGGAAACTTACAGACTCCACATGAAGCCATGCACATTGCATGGAAGTCGTGTAAAAATTATATGGAGTGCTTATGGACCCCGTACAAATAAGATATGTATTTCTATATATTCTTCCATACGTTATGGGCTCCATATTCCCATAATTCTATACGAGCGGTTAGTATGGAACGTTTCAGTAGGGAGGGCACTTACGGCAGCCCTAAAGCTCTAAGTCTGTATCTGTGTAGGTAAGAAGTATCCTTGACCTCACCTTTCGGGACCTTTTGTTCTGTAGGAGTGCCGCAAGGGCTCCACAATACGGCTGAGAGGCAAACTCCGTTGCTCGGTATAGGCGCGTACTCCGATGTCCGGAAGCCAAGATCGGAAAGGTTGTAGTATGAAAATCGAAATGGGTATTTGCAGCTTTCAAACCCCAAAGTGCGTTTGCTTAAACCTGGATCAAAGGGTTGCGTTTTGGGACCGCATGATCCTTAAGCATAGCCCATTATTTGTTTATTTCTTGGGTCCTTCAGCCACTCTGTCTTGCAGTATAAGAACGGTAAAGAACAATATTGTTCTTCAAGTTACACCGGTCAAGTACACGGTAACGTTAATTAAGCATTAAAACGTATGGGTAAACGCATTGAGATCTCACCAGGCTACGTTGGTTAAGGTGTGTGAGATATAGTTGCTCTAACGAATCGCCTTTTTTTTTTGTTATTCCAAGTGCATAACTGTCGTGAATAACCCAGGAAACTGAAGAACCTTTTGTATCATCACGTTAATGTTGTTATTATATTATGGAATGTTCACGGTACAATGAATAGTTTGAAAGTTTATTTCTTCGTTGCATGATGAGTGCATCCATGTTTTGTGTTCATGTGTGCGGTTTGCCGTCCTTTTTCATTCGTATTTCTGCACATGGTAAGGGGACTAGCTTCCATCTATTGATCATATTAATTTGACATATGTAGGAGAGTGTACACACATAAGGCAACAAATTGATTCGAGTCGAATAGAATAGTCAAGGTATAAGACAGAGTGGCTGAAGGACTCAACACAGTAACGGACACAAGCAAGCTTGGGAAAAAATGCCGCCCAGTAACATTCTTAAGTGCACTTAGAAAATATGTGGCCGGCTAGTGAGTGTAATGCAGATTGACAGCCGCATCGACGAAGGCTTTTGACGCTCTTTACAGCGATAGCTTTTTTTGAGACACCTTCAGCCGCCGATTATGCATAGCTTTTCCTGGCACCGGGAGGGAAGAAAAGCAAGGGCTAAGGCAGTGCCTTCTAAAAACAGAAGGCCTCTGTACTCCTCCTGTGACGTCACCGCATCATGCTCGGTTGACCGTACAATGCCATGAATTTAGACCACAAGGTCGTCGCTTCTTGAGCATTGTGGTCTAATTTCGTGGCATGGTATGGACAATCGGGCAAGGCGCGGTAACGTTGCAGGAGGAGGCCTTTTGTATTTGTTAAGGGCGCGGGTGAGGGAAAGAAGGGCGGAAGCTGGGAGGGTAACTCGCAGCTCTTATGCGCTGCGTACGCGCTGAAGAAATGTTACGCGAAATAGAAAAAAAAAAGAAACAGTACAGTGTGCAAGTCAGGCACAGCTTTCGTCCAGTTTAGCGCAATACGCGACATAGCATAAATGTCAGTTTTTATCATTGGTCGCAGGCTCCGCAGGTCTTGTCGAGGCAAGAATTATACCGAACTTGACGTGAGCTTTTTCAAATACTCTTGATTATATTTTCGTGATTCGTACACTGCAGCATCACTGTATAAATTTTTAAAGAATCAGCCCTATCCTTGTCCTCACCACATGTTGTAATAGTCGCAATTACTGGATTTTTTTTTACGTACCACCGTACCCTCTTTGTTTTATAGGCAGTTTTCTCACATACGTCCTACATCGTCATAGACCTGAGTAGCCCCGCCAACTTTGCGACTGCCGCTGTTTGGCCAAAGCTGTCCATGCGTAGAAAAAAAAATAGAAATCAAAATTAAATCATCATCGGCGGTAAACGACTGTTGAATGCGTTAAAACTGCCTGCAAGCACCGACAGTGGCGCCGTCTGGAAAGCGTAAGCGGAGCAGCAGACTCGGGTTCGGCTCTCGAGCCAGAAAAATAGAAAACGAAGCCAGCCGTTGACGGCTCCCGGCCAGAGTTGTCAGTTTGCAACAGTTGCCTACATCTCAAAAAGGAAACCAGCAAAGACGTTAAAGAAAAAAAATGCAAAAAAAGTAAAGTGTAGGCGAAGATAACTTTGGCTCGAGAGCGGGGGGAGCAGACGGTCGTATTTGCCTGCGGAATTCAACGCAGAACCATTCATAACACGCATCCGAACGCACGTTTTAGGCCGTCGCAACCACGGCGCGGTTCGTCTGGGCCTTAGCACGGCTTCACCTCCTCTCCACTCGCTTCGACTTTTTCCTCATCTACGAAAGCAGAGATGGAAAAGACAGGCAAGCGAGGGAGAGAGGGGAACAGCCAGTGCCCCGTGGGAACCTCTTCTTATTTTTTTTCACCCAGCACCCTTAGCTTTCTCTACATCCGTCGGACGTACGCCACACTGCTCTCGAACTTAAAAATAGAGCGCCCCCCTCCGTCTTCAACCCGCTCCTGCCGGTGCCGTCACAGCAGTCTACGCCATTCGAGACGTACAACACGTGTGCACTCGTCTTTCGCGATCGCCAATATCATCCAAATGGGGCAAAAACAGAGCCTCAGGAGGAGGAGGAGAGTAGAGAGGGTCGAGCGGGAGCATGAGTTAGAGTAGTCATGACAGAACCAATAGCCTGGGCGACACGGCACCTTAGGCGACACTGAGGTGCAGGGGGCTCTGATGATGCGCCCAGTCGTCGCCCCCTTCCCTCCCCCTCCCCTAAGGACCATTTCTCTCTCCTCTTGCCCCGGTGCGTCTGCCACGGGAGGCAAAGGAGCCTGCTGGAGCCAGGGCAGCGAAGCGAGCTAGCAGGCCCACGCGCACCGACTCACTGAGTGGGGCTTGCTTGCTATTTTCAGGAGCCTCTCGCGTAGCACGCCGCTTCTCTCTGCCGAGTCTGGGCGCGCACAACCACCGGTCGCGGACCGGCGACGAACGCTGCCGCTTCGTCGCGCGGCGCGTGTTAGGAGCAGTAAACGGCAGGCGTCACGACTAACGCTAGCGATATCGGGTATGTGGGGTTTAATGAGGGACGCCGTAGTGGAGGTCTTCGGATAGTATCGACTACATGGGGTTCTTTAACGTGGCTAACATATCTCGCAGCACTAGGGTGTCTTGTGTTTCGCTCAGTGGTGAGGGCACTCGGCTTCTGAGGCTGAGGACCTGGCTACAATGCCAGCCGCCGCGGGTGCGTTTCGATGGAGGAGAAAGGCAAAAGGCGCCCGTTTGCACGAGTTTAGTGCTCGTTAAAGAACCCCAGGTGATGGAAATTAATCCGAAGACTTCAACAACGGGACCTGTTTCTTTCTTTCTGGTTTCACTCCCACTTTCATTCGATCCAGAAGGTGCGGTTCAGGTACTGTGCACCGAATGATCTGACCGTTACTGCGGTCTTTACTTTCTTCGAAACCAATTTGCACTTTTAACGCGATGGCAATAAAGGCCCTGTTCCCCTGAAAATCGGGTGTCGGCACCTACCTAGGAGGCAGGTGGGCCACCCGCGTCACGTGACCTTGCGGCGTCATCAACCTGCCTAGTGAGCAAACTCACCACTCGCCAAACTCGCCATAGTGAGCAAACTTCCCACCGTGGCAGGTGGCAGTTAAATTAATGATCGGTCGCTCGGTAAGAGCAGCCTAGGCCGCGCAAGGCTCACCGCTGGGAGCACCTGCCATCGCAGGGTAGTGGCGCATCACTTTACCGCTGCAAGACTGCACCAGGAGAGGTACGAGGACTCCCAGGGATCTATGAATGTAAAGTAGAGAATGACCTCCTTCATATATGGGAGTTACCCCATTACGCTATCACGTCATACCCTTAACGCTGAGCTTAAGTGTCCCCGCCAATTTTTTTCCATCGAAGTGTGGCTGCCGCGGCCGAGAACCCGTATCGCTAGGTTCAGCCGCGGCGGGCTAAATTACGACTTGCCCGATGACAACTCTCAATCGACATGCCTCCGCACTAGCGTGCGCGGCACTTTTATAACTTGGGTAAACGACGTGGCGTTACCAGTATGAGTCAAATGGCGACATACCACGTTACCTTCGTTTACCGGCCGCGACTCCCGAAATTTCAACCCCGGTACATAGTCTGAGTGCAACCCCCCCCCCCCCCCCCCTTCCCTGTACAGCTCGCTTTGATCGAGAGTCACATTTGGAGAGTTATGTCTAGTGCCTAGTGTCTAAGCACTATAGCGTCTGATTCTCACTATTTCCAAAAAGAAACATCTTCGCTGCTGTTCTAAGTCGCAGCGTATGCTTTGCAGTAAATATCCGATGGGACAGGGACACAAAATAATACTGCACAACACGGGAGCTATACTTCTCTGCGTCTGTCCACTTTACGTTGTTCTTGAGAACGCATCACCAACTCGCTCAGCTATCTGATCTGTACAAGCACTTCAGTTATGCGGATACAAAATGATCGCACAAGGTTAATCGCGGTAGACGAGCATAGCGCGCAGGCTTGCTCTCCAGCGTTCCAATCATTACGTCCGTCTGCAGGCATCACCCTCTCTGCCATCGGAATAACTATTTACATCCGCTGTGGCCTCATGCGGTTGCTAATTCAGGTCGCTTTAAATCTTCTCACCTTCCAGGCAGGCGCGAAAACAGGGATAGCTTGCACCCCTCTTTCCCGTTAGTTGGTTTGTAACGACCCGACTCCAGCGCGCACGAAGATGGAGAATGGAACGGTCGGAACGCGCGCCCTAAACCACTCGGGGCATCCCAATGCGGCCGCGTATATAGCGTGCGGAAGCATCGATCCAGGGGACAATGCGTTGCAAACGCAGTGCCGACCAAAGTCTAACGAGAACGGCAGTTACCCTCGTAGCACCGGAAACGGGTGCCGTGTTTAATGACTGCGACTTCCAGGCTCGCGCGTCCACCGTTCAGCGTCGTCCTCCCCGTAGTCGAGCGACCACTGGAAATTAACTGCTCGTGGTTTTAGGTGCAGGCGTGTGCCCGAAGAATGGCGCTCTGTCAGACGCGATTACTTCGCTTCAGCTTCGCGGCCACTGTGGAGGGAAGCGTGACCTGCGGGGCAAGTTGGTTCGACGCATAGCTCAGCTCCAGGTGTGTCTTTTTATTTTTTGCTGTTGGCTATTCGCGCTACCCATGTGATCTTACTACCCTCTCTCACATGGTTACCGGTTACACTTATGCGTTAGCACTAGATCCTCCCATGTTAGAAAAATGTGTCCGTCCGTCCATCCGTACGCTTGAAGCCATGGTTGGCAGACGGCAAAATGGAGAGAGTAGAACGCCCCTCCCACTTTCAGAGGAGAGGGAAGACGAAGAGAGGGTGGAAGGCGAAGGGTGGCGGGTGAGGGAGACTAGAGAGGGGGACGGCATTTCGCACGGTGATTGGTGGACCGGATCACGTCACCCACTTGTACGGTCTTAAGCGGTCAGCGGAAGCTGTTGCTCCGTCCGAGGGGAACAGTAATGCTAACGCATACCCTGCGCATTAGTCGCAATTAATGATCTAATTTTTTTTTGCTATACTGATTTATTACACTTTCGCACACTCACCGTGAGGCTGTGCACGTGACGCTGTGCTGTTATGCTCTTTGCTGTTCTTTCGTGACGCTCTGCCGTCGCTATATTACTGTTCCAGCGACGTGTTGTTTCACGGGGGCGCTGTTATTTACAGGGCCTTTTTAGCGCATGATTGTTTCCCTGGCTGTTTTGTCACTGTATTGTTTCTCTCGCAGGGATGTATTTTTGTTGTTGTTGTAGCGTTCCTTGTGGGCTGTTTTCACGCCTGCTGTTTAGTAATGGGATCAAATTATGAATGTCGCTTCGCTGCAGGAGTTTCATTGGAAAGTTGCATTGCAGGACAGCGCTTTGAAGATGGTGATTTGCACTTTATTCGGGTTGCTTTAGGCAGAACAGGATCAGACACCATAGCGACTTTAGGAGCGTAACGTATCTGCCGCCTCCAGGAACTGCACGGAGTGTGTATACCTAATCGCGCGCACAAAGGGCTACCTTGTCTACGCATGCGCCGTATACCTGAAGGGTGCGGTAGACAAGGTAGCCCTTCTCCGTAGCATTTACTAAGTTGCCGCGGTGTGTGAATGGTTATGGTGCTCGGCTGCTGACCCAAATGACGCGGGTTCGATCCCGGCCTCGGCGGTTGCATTTCTACGGAGGCGAAATGCTAGAGGCCCGTGTACTGTGCGACGTCAGTGCACGTTAAAGAACCCCAGGTGCTCGAAATTATCCGCAGCCTCCACTACGGCATCCCCCATAGCCTGAGTCTCTTCGGGACGTTAAACCCCAATAAACCAAACTGCACGTACTCTTACTTTCTCGCCCTCTCACTCGACCGCTCTTTTTATCTCTCACAAAAACACCCACACGCACACAGAAGCGGTTTTCTCACCCTGGGATCTTCAAAAAGGTGCCCTGTTAGTGCTCTTGCCTCGCAGCTCTTGAGACCGGAGATAGTGAAACAAAAGCAAGTGCTCTTGGTTCGTCCTTCAGCCAGAACTTCGCTTCTATTCAGTGAGAGCGCCTGTCCCCGACAGTAATTGCATCGCACCAACTAGGCGAAGTGGCATTCTCCCGCCCTTGGCTTCTCTCTGTGCGAGGCGCTCGCCCATTGTCCCTCTGTCGTGTCCTGGCCTGTGTGTTAGGCCTGACATATGCTAACTTACTCATTTATCGCAGGGTTTTAAATGGCCGGATGGCGTTACAAAAAAAAAAAAAAGAGAGAGTGGTCCCTTCATCGTTACATAATCAAGCAGCAAATACAGAAAACGAACACAGCAGTGGGTATAGTAGTCTTCAACGGAAAATTTGAATGTAGGGATAGTCAAAAGCAGCCACCTAGGTGGATAGATCGTTTATTTGGTCGCTGTTTTCGGAATAACACAGTAAGGGACTTGCATCAATGCGACGTCGTGCAACATAAGCTTCTTGCTGATGTCACCAGCCTGGCTACACCCACTGCAGGGTGCGCTACGTCAAGAGTAAGGTACCTCTTTTCATCACTAATTATGGCGACTGTAAATCGTAAGGCAACAGCAATTAGCGCGAAATTTTTGACAAGCTGAAGTGTGATAACCTAAGTGAAGTGTCTATGCCTACCCAGGAAAAAAAAAAAGTTAAACTCGCCCCTGCATGTGCGGGATAAATTTTATCTACTTCTGCTTTTTGCTTAACGTACTCCGGGCGAACCATGTCTAAGGACCCCAATTTTCTGCGGCGGAAAATTTTAAATTCCCCCAAATGAGAACAAAGATTCTGGAATATTTCGCGAAAAGCTTCCCACGCAGCAGAGGCCGCCATGCCACGGTGCTTCGTGTTTTGTGCGACAAGTTCTGTGCCCATTCGCCCTTTTTTTTTCTCCTTCCTACTTCTCACGGCTCTTTCACTTCCTTCTTTTCTTTCTCAATGGCCCTCTCCGGTTTCTATCTACGTTTGTATCAGATCTTTATCGGCTACGCGTGCCACGTACTTCTCGATGGCCAGTGTCGTTGAGAAGTTGGCCGTTTCTCTCTTCTTGCCAGACTGGATCGTGAGCTTGCTGTATGTATCTCAAAGAGCAGCCAAAAAAAAAAAAAAAAAATTCGCGCTGCATTTGTCGTAGTTTGGTACCAGATATAACGCGATGTGCTTTCTGAAGCAGATTATTCAAAAAAAAAAAAACTCGAATTATTTATTTGTCCAAATGCGGCAGTATTGCTTTCTGCAGGCGCCAATACCGCGACATCATCCGATAGAAGCTCGCGGGCGCATAGTTGCCAGAGCCGCGGCGCTGGACGCGCTAGTTTGCGCGAATGGAGGAGCAAGCACCTCAAGGCACCAGCAAAACTTTCTTCGTTGCCATATTATATGTTTCAACAAAAGACGACAAAAATTAATCACACTCCCATCATTCCACATTCCTACTGACGTCCACAATCACAATATCATAAAAAAAGATAGAAAATGGCTGCTAACACAATTCTGCGAAAAAAGCTAAATACCGCTATTTTTCGCGGAATCGCGGGAACCAAACAGCGCCATGCCATAAAGTGTTTTTCGTCTGCCCCAGGTGCGGTCAACGACCCTTTAGCATTTCACCCCAACAAAGCCGAGCACCAGGCCAGAGGAAAGCTTGTACCCATTGCATCGCAGGTGGATACACGGCGGCACTGGTGATCGAACCCGACAGCTCCCACATGGGAAGCGGATGCTAAAACTACTGGGTCACTCACTTTTTTCTTCAATGTCTGACTTCGGCGAGGACCACAATATATATATAAAAAAAAGCTTATACCACTAGGCCACTATCCGTCGTCACCACCGCCGCAATGATCATCATCCACACAATGTACAAAGTCGCCCGCAGTATTTGTGCAGCGCGGCAGAAATGTTGCAAGGGCTGTCAGCAAGGACACTGCGTAATAAGGTTGCCGGTGTGAAGGACTACCTACAGGCAGGCGCCTAGGGTCCCGCATTCCGATTACGTCGCTGTTAGCATTGGCCACCGAAACATTTCTTCCGGTGGCCAGAAAAGCGACAGGAAGGCATCTGGGAAAGCAATAAGACTGCCATCACACTCGCTGCGCGTGCCATATCTGGCAAAACCACCACATCGACTCAGAGACCGTCAATGTCATATGGAGATATACGGAGAATGCACTGTATACCCAACGTCACTGTCATCGTAGACTGCGTATGTGTACTTATTATCGACCCCAGTAGTGATAGATTGCTAGGCTCGTTACTCCCTCGACTAGTTTCTCCTGGCTGTTGCCCGTAAGCTGACAAGGGTGCGTTTGATGCAGGAGAAAATTGCGAGGACACTTTGGCAACTAAAGTGTCGAGAGGCGAAAGCCGAGGACACTATGCCGTGACGACTTCCGGTGGATGTGACGTCACACCGTTCCCGTGGCTATATCGATACCCAAATTATACATCTTTCGGGAATCTTAAGTGGTAATTACGCCTAATTGCACCTTTTGTCATTTAATTTGACACAAATCAGACGTTTTTCCGACCATTCTGTAACAATTTTTACTACGGCGTGACGACTTCCGGAGGATGTGGCATCACACCGTTCCCGTGGCTATATAGACGTCCGCGCTATTTTGACGCAATTTCGACATTTTTGCCTATAATTAATTAATTATTTAGCAGTCATAAAACTTGGCTTCTAGGTTCATTTTTTCGTCCTCTATTTGGACTCAATTTCGACATTTTTACCTATAATTAATTAACTAATTAACATACAGTCATCAAACTTGGCTTCTAGGTTCATTTTTTCCTCCTCTATTTCGACGCAATTTCGACATTTTTGCCTGTGATTAATTAACTAATTAATATATAGTCATCAAACATGGCTTCTAGGTTCATTTTTTCCTCCTCTATCTCTTCTATCTTTTTAGTTCCCGAGTTAAACGCGTGTGACACGCTTTTTAACGGACGGCAGTATGAGCCATTAAAGGCTTCCACCTTAAAATCGTGAGTTAACTGATCTGGCTTGCGGACTACACGCCTCCATCGCAGTCACCGCGATAATATCCTCAATAATAGCTGAAGAATAGCAGTAGGCTGTTAATTATGCGTTCCGTTTAAATGCGATCGTCATGGGCGAGTCAATGTGAAAATTACGCGCTCGATGAGCCGCTGGAGTCTCCTTGGAACTCTTTCTTCGCAGGTAGCAAGTCATAAATGTGTCATAGTGTCATAATTGTCGCCGCGTGTTTTTTAGCTAATTGTTATTACTTTCGGTAAATCTGCGCTGGGTATACGTTGGCATATGTTATAAATGTCAAAGACTGCCATAAACATGCCATCGATACCCTAACGAACGCGATGCAGTAAAAAGACAGCGCTACTGGCCTGCCGCATTGAGGATGATGTAACAGTGACGTGCATATAAATAATGGCAGCTGCTCTGTACTGAAACGTTTGATTTTCTGTGTATTAGAGCACAGAAAACAGACGGGAGGAAATAACTGGACGGAAATGTTTGGATGTTCGGCGGATTGAGGGAATTACGAACTGCGCCCTACATTTTGTCGCATCGCTTTACTTCTTTCCAAGGGGAAATATTCTCCTCCGGTGAAATTCACTTTCATCATTTCCGAAAGCGTCCCACGTGGGTCGCAAGCTCGCGCAGAGTAATAATTCAGCCGGGAATAAAGTGCGTTTCTGTTTGCCTAATGACGAGAACTATAGGACGGCGAACAGTATACGAACGTAAATATGATAAAGACAAGGTTATATGAGCAGGACCATGGAATTGCCGCCACTTGTTCGCAGCTGAGTTCTGTTACTACTATCTTGAAGAAGGCGAAGGGAAGATTAAGATAGGCTGTTCACCCTGCGGCTTGATGATGAGCAACGCCATGGCCTGATGAAAAGAAAAAAGTATTACAAAAGAATGAAAGAAATATGCAATAAAATGAAGGATTAAAGAAACTACAAACTGCTAGAAGAAGTAACGTAAGCTCCATTTATTTGATGTACTAAATTTGAATGTTGTACAAAGATAAAAAGAAAGAAAGAAAGAAAGAAAGAAAGAAAGAAAGAAAGAAAGAAAGAAAGAAAGAAAGAAAGAAAGAAAGAAAGAAAGAAAGAAAGAAAGAAAGAAAGAACGTGTGCTACAGGAATGAGGTGGAGAGCGGTGGTCCGGTGGTATGCATGCGTGCGCTTCCAACCCGCGGAATGCGTGCCTTTAGGCCTCCTCCCTTTCTCGCCCATCCTCGGCTTCCGCTTTCCGAAACGGTCCTGCACCCCTCTCTCCCGCTCCCCTGCGCCCTCCTTCTCTGCCGTAACGTCGATAACGGCGCCGCGCTGGTTGGGGTGGATAAGCCACCTCATAACACCCGACGACAGCAGGGGAGGACAGGCACGCAGAAAGTAAGGCGGAAAGAAGGGCAACAGGGCCGAGACAGACGAAGTAAACTTTCAAGAGGAAAAACAGATAAGAGAGACAAGCAGACGAAACAGAAGATGGGGGCGACGGAAGAAGGCGAAAGAGAAGAACTATGTGGCGGCGATCTCTATACACCTATATATACACGCCTCTGGGTCTGGGGGCAGGCGCCCGCGTTCCGCTGGCCCAGTTGTCGGACGTAAAACAAGAGCACCAGACCTGCCTGCATCTGCCGCGGTGGGTGGAAGGGGAGGGGGAAAGGCAGGCCGGCTATATATAACAGCCCCAGCGCGCGCGTTTGTTCAGCCAGCCGAGCACGCTGGAAAGGGCCGAGCCCGGCGTCGGCCGCCCGGAGGCGATGGCACCCGGCGGAGCGTCACCGTCGGAGCCTGAAGGGCGCGCTGCTCGAAGTGCGTTCAGGCCGTCGAAGGTCAGCTTTGTAATGCGGACAGGGTTGCCAGGTCTTAATCTCAAAAAATAGCCAAGAAAATGATAAAAGTAGCCAAAAAGTAGCCAATCTACGGCCACGGTCTAAAAAGTAGCCAGAATTGGCGCCAAGACACCAAGAAAACGTCACCAGAGGCAGGAAATTTACAGTTTAAAGACAGTGGGCAACCTATGGGGCAACAATGCTTGTAAATAACTTGGAAGCATGAGAGGTATTTATGACGTGACTTGAAAAGTGACCAGAATAAATCATTTTCTCTTCGGCAGAGCAAATACTTTGTGTTCTTTTGACGCAGTCATAGTTATTTATGCATGAGCATTAGAGGGGACATGTCGCGATTTCGTGATGGGTAAACAAAGTGAAGCCCTACGTGAAGCCCTTGTGAGTCCTACGTGAAGGCGTACGTGGAACTCTAGGAGTGAAGCACTGCCTACCAGATTATGAGTACTCTCCCCACCATGGCTGGTGGAAGTTAAATTACTGGTTGGTTGAGACTGGTTGCTTGGGAAGAGCAACCTGGGCACAAGCCCCACCAATGGCAGCACCTGCCATCGCAGGGCAGTAGCGTATTGCTTAACCACTGCACCACGGCGCCAGGAGTGGTAGGACTCTCAGCGATCAGTAAATGTAGAGAATGACCAATTCCACATATCTGGACATTAGCCCATTAATGATATCTCGTCATGCCCTTAAGACGGAGCTCAAGTCTGATTAAGTCACCGATCTTTGTCTGAAGCCTGCTTGACGTGTAAAACCGAGCCTCGAACCGAAACCGAAGTGAAAACCGAAGTGCCTGCACAACTAATTCGCATTTGTCCTCACCCCGCTAAATTGTTCCCCATTTATCGACAACAAGGCAGGTACAACAGGATAATGTTGTTCATAAATAGCACTTCAAAAGTAGCCAAAAAGTAGCCAAGTAGCCAAGCTCAAATTTTTGTCGCCAAGACCTCTCAAAAGTAGCCAATTTGGCGCAAAGTAGCCAAACCTGGCAACCCTGAATGCGGACGACACCTCGGGGGGCGCACTGCGGCCAACCGTTGCGCCATCGCGCGGAGAAAGGTTACAACGCAGCTATGCCGTGAGGAAAAGCTTTCTTGCTGATACCCTAGTGTAGATGGAAAAAGTTATATGGCCCCTGAACCGTAAAGTTCCTGCGACTTTACCGCACCGCTGACGAGGGCGCCTCTAGCGGCGATTTCAGTGCTATCTGGGTGTAAGCTTCGGCAGCTCGGTGGCTGAGAAAGCGCTGCACGCTTCTGTAGAAAGCAACGTTTTAAAAGGTTCGTCGCATCGTGGAATCTTTACGGCTTGTCTTGGATGCGAGAGAAAGTTTTGGGTGGCGGCGTGAAGCAGCACAGAGAAAAAATTTCGCCGAGCACGAGCTTCTGCTATTTCCGAAGCATGACATTGGAAGGGGGGGGGGGGGGGGGGGGGGGAGGAGTAGAAAGTAAACATTACAGATGCAAGTGGATCAGAAAACAAAACATTGTGAATATGCCAAAGCAATGCTTTCAACGTCAACGGCAGAAGGCGTGAGCATAACTCGTTCAACCATGAAAAGTAGTTTTCTTCCGTTTGTTAGTTCATGCACGCGTCTCTTGTGGCATTTTACCCTGGTTTTTCGAAGAAAAACTGGACCAGCATTTCGTTGCTCACGTCGATCACTTAGCCAGCAATGACAACGCATCGTACGTTATCAAAATTTCTGGCCACTAACGCGTCATCCTAGCGCTCTAACGCACAAACTTCTCAAGTTCTTCCGCTGGTTGGTTAGCGCCGGCTATAGATACTGTTCCGCTGCCAGAAAATTACGATATTGCGTTAGTGAGCAAAACTACGTTAGCTAATAAAAACTGTTTTATAGGAAAGAAATGTTTTCTCCGTATTGATACAGAACTAGTCAAATGATGATGTTAAATAAATTCTAACTTTATTCAAGTTATAAGCGCCAAGCAGTGTGACATTGTTTGACAATCACCAGGATTGTACTTTTCTCACAATATCTAACACTCAGGTCTGCCGAACCTAGCAAGCCGGCCTCTTTGCGGGTATCGGGGCCTCCTCGATAACAGCGCCATGCTTTGAGGAGAAGCTTGCTTGAGGATTATCGCATATACGCCTTCTATTTCAGCCGCGCAAGCAGCAAACACGCAATATCCTATAACAACTCCCGATCACTTTTTAAAGAAATAAACCAATTCGTTCGGCGAGCGAACAGATCAAGCAGCAGTCCGCTTTCAAAGGAACGGAGATGAGGCCGAATGAAAACACCGCGTTTCATCTCTATCCCAACGAGATCCCGCGGCTCAGGGACAAACGCAACGTGCCGCCGAAATTGAGAGATTCGATCTGTAGCCACCTCGCCTGCAAATATTGAACTTGGCGGCGTTCAGTAGCGACCGTGTACTTGTGCCTGCACCTTACGCAGGTAGCAACGGAACACCAAGGCTCTACCTGCTCCTCGCGCTTTCGCGGCGCTCAAAAACGCTCGAGGCTCCTTCGAGACGACGCTTCACCTTTGCTTGCCGACAGCATCGACTCGTTGATGAAAAAGCCCGCTTACTTTTTTGCCCCGTAAGGAGGCATTTGAAAAGAAAATCTTTTTTTTATTATTATTCCTTGGGAAATGGAAATACAGAAAACGTTGCTTCTCGGTCGGATTGCTCACAACAAGACCGACCTCTGTGCTTAGAAATCGTACCTGTTATTTCTGTGACGCTTCCACGGAGGACCGGTCGTGGTTTTTGTGCGACCTGTGTATCAACGGCATGGAAGGAGCACTCTGCCACTAAAAACGGCTGACCTGCTTACGTGACACTCTCCCAACTACCAAATGCAATATCAATTCTGTTATCCTAATTCAACCGTCACATAAAAACCATTTGTTGGAGGATAAGTGCATCTTTCTGAGGTTACGTTTGGCAGGCTCAGCTCGTGAACATTATTAGCACGGTGGAGGCACACCAGGCTAATGACATGATTGCTAACTGACACTGAATAAAATAGTCTGCTTCACATTTTGCTCAAGTGACGTGAGCATTGATTATGCATATGCAGGCGTTCAGGCTTTCATCCTTAATAAACAGAGCCTACTTTATTTTCAGTCCCACTCGCACCGCTTGCTTCCCAATGGGACCCCATTGAAATCGTTTGTTAGTTTACTTGTCGCAATGTGGCGCCACTAATGGGGAATGGTGGCTTACGTCACAGCGTAAGCTGGTAGCAAGGCTGACATCGAATGCTTCTCTATATAAAGCGCCGCCTCAAGTATAGGAAAAAAGAAGGATAGAATTTGTTCGCAGCATTTCCTGTAACAGGCCACTCGTTATGGCCGGAGCAAGCACGGAGGCTAGCGAATGGGAGACAGTAAGAAAGGGTAATGGGAGAGGGATTTATTTGCCGAAACCGGGTCATCTGGCTGGTATTGAAATCGGAAAGGCAGTATAAAACAGTCAGCAGCTGTGCATCGCGACTGAGGACTGCGCTTTTTGCCTTAAGAATACCGAGTTACGCATGTACAACGTCCTGAGACGAAAATTTTGAAAAGTGAAAAAATTGTAAAACAATTTTATGAAAATATTGAAGGCAATAGTCTATTATTTTGATATGCAGCAGAATTTTTTAAGTGTTTGCATCGATCGCATCGAACACTTAAGACTGACTTAGAAAACCGATGGGGAAAGCTTTTGACAACAGCAGAAACGTTAATAGAAAAAAAAAAAAATACAAGACTACCGTCGGGTGATTTGGGGATATATTGATTGTTATAGTGAAATTTTACAGTACCTGAAAAAAGTGCGTTCATGAAAGGTTTCCCGCTCAAAAATGCTTTTCTCCATAATTATTATGTATGAGTCAAATTAGATAATCAAAGCCCAGTAGTGATACAATATAAACCACACTGTCACAAATAAAAGATGAAGAATCCACTTATTATATGACAGTATAAGCAAAACAAAAAGGCAGTTTGGATTGACAAATATCACTAAGTGACGACAAAGCGTTGGTCACTGAAGCCTTGTCTGTGTGCGTGCGTGTGTGCATCCTTCATGGCAGGCATTTCTTTCGAATGTAGATGTCTTCAAGAAGCGCATTAACCACGCGCGTGTCAGACAATGTGCTTGGCATGCGCTCATTACGAAGGCAACTGCTAGGCACTGAAAATCTAAGCAAAGAAAGCTAAAAAATTCCGGAAACACATAGTGCGAAGGAACATTGAATTGGAGAAGAAAGGTGAAAAATGGATCATAGATCATAGATCATAGAAAATGGATTAGTTCGGTTGATTTATTCGCATTTTAACCTTCTAATAAGGACTACCACAGGAAAGGAAACAAATAAAAAAAGAAACGATCCAAGAATACTTTTAAAGAAATCATACATACTTCAAACAAACAGAACTCATTTCCTCACAAGTACAGCTTATTGCATAATTCAAGTTTCTGGCCATCAGTCCTTTTGACTACATCATTTGGCAAGTATTTTTAGCTTTAAAGCACATCAGCGAAGAAAGAATATGATTACACATCAGTACATCACTAGGCTACATGCCAAAATAGGTTGTATACCCTCGTGTTGGTTTGTTTAAAGTTTTCTTTTTTTTTTTTGCGTGGATGCTTCTTTACCCTTTTCCAGATACCCAGAACTTTCAAACTTGCAGATTAAAAAAATGCTGCAAATAAATGCATAATCTGCTGCACGAATAAAGCGATAACAACAGCCTCATGCATAAAACGACCACTTAATGTGCTTATTTATGCAGCTAGGGGATTTGAGAGACTCAGCTCGCAACAACTTATTTATTAAGCGATATACCGCAGTTTATTTGCCTTCCTCGCATGGCGAGCTAATTGCTTCCCGCGATGAAGACGTAGAAGGAACGACATGAAAAGCCATAAGAAGGACAGAAAGTCTCGGTACAAATCATTAGAATAAAAAACAAAGGTGAAGCACAAACAGGAAGGCAGAGGAGTTGCTCATAGTGATGCCAGAACGGGGCTGCGCGACTAAGCGATCTTCTCCCGCCGCTTCCCTCCCCCTTTTTTTCTCATTCCCGCTGACACGAGCACTCCCTTGCAGTGTCTCCCGCACACTCCGTCGATCGTCCCGCTGCTTTGCTCCGGCACCGCGGCCCGGCGCTGCTATTCCTGGTTGCCTCGCCCGGCATAATCAGAGCCATTCGTAAGGAAGAGAGAAAGATGAAAGCACTTCCTCGAGAAAAATACGCTCCAGAGAGCATGATGAAGAGCCGTGCAGCAGAAAGGGATAACTGCCGCGTGTGTATATAAAATGCTTAACGCATGATATATATATAAATGATATGAGCTTTATCTTGTGTAGTTATTTCATCAAAATATTTATGTCCCCTTCCCCCACTAGCTTGATAAGCCTTTGGGGCTTCCGTATGAAATGGAATAGAAAGACAAACGCAGAGGATGCTTTTCAATTTTTTGAGTTTATTACGAATGGTCATGGATGTCACGTGGATGCTGCTTTCTGAGTGCATGTTGGTCTCTGTGGACACGAAAAAGCGGATATGGATCAGATTTATCCGCCTAATTACCTAAATTGGCTAAGTGATTTTTTTTATTTACCGGCTTTATTTGCTGAGTTGTAATCGCAGTCCCTAATACTGCATTGGCCTGAGCCTAATCTAGTTCTAGAATTTAGAAAAGTGCGATATGTCTTGAGGTATTTATTGTTAAATTGTGTCACTGCTCTGTCATTGCTATGTCTTGGGCTAAACACTTATACTTCACCACCCTATTTCAAACAGGATAGTATACATAACTTTAAAGAACTAATTTGCTAATTAACATGATAACAGTGGCCGTTATCTCCTTATTACGCGTCCACCAAAATCAATGAACTTCAGCGAGGGCAGCATAACTGTATACGATGCAAAAATTAAAAAAAAATATTATCTGGTACTCTCACAAAACTATCAGTGTTACGCCTTCAGAAACACATCCCCACCGATAGCGCTTGCGATTAGTGACGGTTTACTGCGCCTTTCTTCTGTTCTTCCAGCATCCATAGAAGTTTCTTCATTCTATTGAGGATATCTTCTAGACTTACTCTTTCTCCCAGTTCCGCATCTTCCTATTCTTTCAACCTCACCCTGATAACATGGATCACTCAAACGCGGTGGTTGGAATTCGAACCCGCTACCTTGGACTCAGCTGCCGAACGTCACGGTCACTCAGCCACCGCGACTGGTACCGTGAATGACCACCAAAAAAGTACGATAGCGACAACGGATGCACACACGTGCCTCTATGGCATACACGCACAACTAAATCAGCACAGGTTCCTGGTATGGTGAGAGAGAGAGACGCGGCCGCGAACGGACCTAGTGCCTTCGATTAACCCTCACTTCTCATCGAGGAGGTCACAACGCCTTCAACTTTGCTGCAGCCAACTACCGAGCCGTGTTGCAAAGCGAGAGTGCACATTGCACTTCTGCGTGCGTTCTTCATCTGGATTTCTTCCGCCATTCACAACCACTTGAGCGCCTGACCGGAGCATCTGTTGCGAACATCTCGCTGCCGGCAATTTGTGTACGTACGTACATGTGGTGTATACACACATCCTCCCTGGTTGTATCCGAGATTCGGAGGCAATAAGATGACGAGAACAAGCGAGCAAAAAATCGTCGCGAAGTTGCTATTGGAAGGAGCCGGTCGGCCACGTCAGCAGACTGCAAGAGGCAACAAGGGAAGCAGTGTAATGACTTTCGTGGAGACCAGGAGGAGGAGGAATATGACAAAAAGCTCTGAATCCCCCACGACGAAGCGTGAATGAGTATCGTAGCAGTTAGCGAGCAAGAATTACTTGTTTTTATAAGGGACGGTGCAAGCCGGCGTTCGCTTCAGAGAACGAGAATTCTGAAGCCAGTCGTGACGCCGTGGAAAAATCGAAGAGCGAGATAACATTGATGGCATTTGCCGTGGAAAAGCTATAAGCCAGTAGTCGTGAAAGGAAAACTGATCAGACGAAGCAATTCTGTTGACAAAAAAAAGAACAAACCCAGAACTACTAAAAAAGAAGCTTGGTTTTCAAATGATGCTTACGTAGCTCTTCGAGATGCTCGAAAAACGATGACGCAAGCTTTTTCAGGTGTAGCAGCAAAACGAAAGAGAAGATGAAGGGAGAATCAATTTTTTTTATTAAATTTGTCTTCACAATGCGAGGCATCAGTAGCGGGGTGGTGACAATACCTTTAAAACTTTGTGGTAATACTTTGTTCAAAATGACGTCATAAGTTTAAAATACTCACTTATGCAGCAAATAATACACGTTCTTTTGTTACTTTCCCTCTTTATAGATACTAGAGCGCAAGTAATGCCTCGCAAGAAAGAGCTGTACTTTCGAAGCTTGATCGAAGAATCGAATCTCCGAGCCAAACGTGTTACAGTCGCCATCTGTCGAGCAGGATCGTACGTGACTTGAAAAGAAAAAAGCACCATACCAAAAACACGGCGGGATATACATCGGCGACATTATATGTTTACATTCACACAAAAAGAAAGCATGATCATAAATAAATCTAGAGTTGTGCGAAAACGACACACTCGCTTTAATAAGCCCTTCTTAAAAAGCAAACAATGTTTTCACTTTCTCTTTGTTAATTTGTTTCATTCCTTCAGTTATTTAGCTCCTGAATACAGTTCTAATTTATTCTTATACAACTCATGATACAATACACCAAATCTTAGCTCAAGCATGATAGAATTAATGTAATTCAACAAGTTTCGTTGCCTGCTGCATCGTTGCATTGTGTTTTTAAAGCACCAAATACGCTGAGGCATTTGCTTTAGAATTGTAGAACAGTCTGTGACAGCTGCGAGTTGGAGAATGTATGAGTTCAAGCTAAAAAAAGTAGTAAACAAGAAAAAAGAAAGAACAAGGGTGTTTGCTGTGCTCACATCCTGTCGTCACAAATTCTCAGCATACTTTCCGAAAAAAAAAAAATGTTGGTGCCTTCTTGCATCTCATGCATCCTTTCGACACATTTTTCTTGTACGCATTGATATACAAAGAAAAAAAATTGTTCACAAATCCGCAGGAAGAAAAAAAACAAAAGGAAACGGTTAGTATGCGGTGATCAACGCGGACTTTATATTCACGCTCTCTCACTTTGCTTTTCATTCAGTTTTAAACAGCGCTTTTTGTTGTCTGTGGCATTGTTCGATTTTTTTTTGTATTGCCGTGCGAGTATAGACAAATGACAAAAAAAAAGCTACACTTCAAAAGAAAAGGACAAAGATCACCCAGCTTTTTTACGGTCTGGCGTCGTATTCCAGTGAGGACGACGGAGCACCAAATTACGATGCATGGGACATCGTTAAATTTAAAGTCTCATGGGGCTGGCCGAACGGAAGACCTTGTTTCTATTATTAATTTTTCTGCGTATTCAAGTTTTTGTGGAGCTCTGGCGCAAGAACTGCGAAGTGAAGTAGCCATTCTTCTGCGTTTGTTGGATCCGATGTCAGTGTCAAGCTGCCAGCGTAGTGGCAAAGCCTGCCTTACTTGCGCTTAGTGGTCAGAAGAACAGAAGGAAATAAAAGCGAATTTCCCGCTTTAAATGCTCTGAAGACTTTCCCTGGCAGAGTGTTCGTGGTAGCCACTGAGTAGATCATGACTTTGTGGAGCGGAACAAACTCTACTTACTGGGCAGCGACTGCTGCAAAGAGGCCGTGCGTCTTTAAGGCGTTCTTTTCATCCCCGCGCCTTCCTTGTCGTTGCTGTTACTCCTGCTGTCTGGACGTGACGAGAGAAAATAAGCAAGGTTAAAACACTTTCGCTGGAACATCAATGTAAGTATGTAACAACATATAAATATATGTTGGAATTTAGAACTATATATCGTATGACACACGCACGCACACACACACACACACACACAAACACACACGCGCACACGCGCGCACGCGTGTTACGTACGTGTATACATGACGGGATGGATAGAAGGGAAGGTCAATGATAAAACAGCAGAGCGCTAGCACTTATAGTGGCTATTCCCCCGTCCGTCCGTCCGTCCGTCCGTCCGTCCGTCCGTCCGTTCGTCCGTCCGTCCGTCCGTCCGTCCGTCCGTCCGTCCGTCCGTCCGTCCGTCCGTCCGTCCGTCCGTCCGTCCGTCCGTCCGTCCGTCCGTCCGTCCGTCCGTCCGTCCGTCCGTCCGTCCGTCCGTCCGTCCGTCCGTCCGTCTGTCTGTCTGTCTGTCTGTCTGTCTGTCTGTCTGTCTGTCTGTCTGTCTGTCTGTCTGTCTGTCTGTCTGTCTGTCTGTCTGTCTGTCTGTCTGTCTGTCTGTCTGTCTGTCTGTCTGTCTGTCTGTCTGTCTGTCTGTCTGTCTGTCTGTCTGTCTGTCTGTCTGTCTGTCTGTCTGTCTGTCTGTCTGTCTGTCTGTCTGTCTGTCTGTCTGTCTGTCTGTCTGTCTGTCTGTCTGTCTGTCTGTCTGTCTGTCTGTCTGTCTGTCTGTCTGTCTGTCTGTCTGTCTGTCTGTCTGTCTGTCTGTCTGTCTGTCTGTCTGTCTGTCTGTCTGTCTGTCTGTCTGTCTGTCTGTCTGTCTGTCTGTCTGTCTGTCTGTCTGTCTGTCTGTCTGTCTGTCTGTCTGTCTGTCTGTCTGTCTGTCTGTCTGTCTGTCTGTCTGTCTGTCTGTCTGTCTGTCTGTCTGTCTGTCTGTCTGTCTGTCTGGTGAAAATCAAAACAAAACAAACAAACAAACAAACTGATGGGTGGTGACGCGATGCGATGCAACAAATCTGCATTAGCAGTATTGATTTTACATTTCGCTTCTACAGTAATTGCCTTCCTGTTACACGTCTTGTAATTTGATTTCGCCGTCGCTTTTTCGTTCTGATGGTACGTGGAGTTCTGGTACGTAGATTTGAGTGGAAGGTGGAGTGGGTCAGCGAGTGGAGGGTGGAGACATCTGGAACTCAGGCAGCGACATACAGATACGAGAAGACTGTATTGCTAACGCAATAGAACACGAGACGTCGCCTAAACCAAGGGACGAGAGACTGCGGAAGAGACAATATAACGAGACCTGTAAGAGTCTACGCAAATAGAGCAGCTGGAGATGATCATGTGTGTCACAGAATCGTGGCTGGTACGGCAGCTGCTGAATGATGATGGCGGAGCTGGCGGTAGTGAAACGCTAGGCGCTGCAAAGTTGCAAAATATAAGTATTGTAGCTAACCAAAAAAGACCGTGGTGCCATTTAATGAATGTAATGAAAAGTACTTGATTGAGGAGGAATACTTTCTTTCGCATTCGGAGCGATGCTCAGAGTGCTTTCGTGAGTTTTGGGCTTAAACTGGCGATCAAACCGATAAGGCATATAAAATACGTCTGGAGGGCAGAAAATACAGTTAAAAAATTGTTTTGGGAGTTTCCTTAGTAGTTGGAGGCTGCATTTTCAACTAGGCTCACCACCGCCAGGATCGACATTGAATCTACAAAATATTTTACCCCGCACCTCCACCAAGGATGTTACGGGTAAACACTATTTACATTTATTTACAAGCGTTAGGGGTTTAGAATGAATAGTTCCTAGCGGGGAGCACCAACGCGAACAGGACAACCCATCAACCTCTTCTACTTCGTTCGTCCCTTTCACGCGGGAGTCCACTTCGTCTTCCACTTCCGCTGCGTCGTAACAATTTTTACTAAAGCTCGTATGTGAAATGAATCACTTCGAAAGCCGACACCGGCAGTTATTACCGACAAATGCGTAAAGCCTAACCATACCGACTGCGTATTCGCTCTGGAGTAGCATGCTAGGCTAATAACCAGGCAGATATCTCCTTTAGTGATTAAAGTCTCTCTCTCTCTTCGTATTCCCCATGAATCACACGGGCTATGAAGAGGACCACCATGTGTTTAAGGCCTACCCATTATGCGCAAGGGACACAAAACAAATAAAAAAAATGCGCGAGTCCCCTTACACGTTGTACATCGTCGCGTTCTGGGTACGCAACGACGCTGAGTTCGCTACTTCGCAAATTCATTACAGTCAAGCCTGGTTATATCAAACCCGGATATTTCGAATTACTGCCTACATCGAATACACAGATAATGCCCTTAAAAATTCTATGTGAAAGTATAGAAAAGTCGCCTATTATATCGAACTCCAATTTCGCCTGTCGTTCGATATATCGATATATCGAACGGCGCGTGGCGCCCCTGCAAGTGGCGCTTCTCCTAATGGCTCGCCTCGATCACTTTTAGCCCTAAGAGACGGGTCGGCTGCGCGGCCTTGAGCAGCAGCGCTAGCGCTGTGAAACTGCTTGAGGAGGTGAACGTGGGTTGTGCTTTAGGGTGGCCTTCGGTCTCTTGCACTCATTTTCCACGCCACCTCGTTGTCGCGCGGTGAAGCCAGATTAATTAAAGCTGCGCAGCAGCCCTCGCCTTACGTGCTTCGCTTTCATCGCTGTCGAAGCAGTGCGGAAACCTACTGTACCTTAATTTTAGTGAGATTATTCTATTTACGGTATACTGCTAGCATAATGAGACATTTTCTGATAGGCAGTGGCTACTTCGAAAGCCTCGCCCGCTGCTGCTTCGATACGAAGCAGGTTAGGCCTAAAAATGCCTAACGAGCTGAGCGCTGCCAGCACGCCGGCGAGCGGCACGTCACTGCGAGAAGACTCTCACTAGAGTGAGTGGAATGGAACCTTGATTCTAGGTTACAGATAAGCTTATCTACTGCAATCTTTTGTATATCGAGTTATACAGGGTGTTTAACCTAGGACTTAACACAATTTTTAAAAATAGGCTTTTTGAGTTAGAAAAGCGTTTTTTTTTCGGCATAGCATTGTCAGCAGTGTAGTACATCAGAATACAGCTAAGACGTGCTGACAGCAGGCTGGCTAACTAATATTGAATGGTTAACTTTTTAACTATTACTGTTAGGCTCCTTGATTGTGAGAGGCGTGTAGCCCACCATAAGTAATATCCATATCAGTTTTTAGAATTTCGATGACACGGTTACCCTCGCCGCTGTGGCAGAACAAACTTCTTAGCTGCATTCTGATGTACTATACCTCTGACAATGCCATGCCAAAAAAAAGTGCTCTTCTAACTCAAAAAGCCTATTTTTGAAAATTTTGTGAAGTCTCAGGTGAAACACCCTGTACATCCCCTTTAAGTTCGATATATCCAGGTTCGACTGTCCCCGACTATTATTATTATTGTAGCGATAGTTACACTACGCCAGCCGCTTCGCGAGGTCAGCGTGGCTGCGCGCTGAGCCGTGGCACCAGCGATCCGCCAGTTGTGCGCATGCGCGGAGTTACATCATAGCCCGCAGCTGGTGTGCGCGCCTCGCCGCTGCGCCGACGGCGGAGCAGACGCCGCCCGCCTCGTCAGTTGTGCGCATGCGCGGAGTGACATCAGAGCATGCAGCTGGTGTGTGCGCCGCGCGCCTACATTACGCTAGCATTTCGAGCCTTCAGCGTGGCGGCGCCGTGGTTGGTCGCGTGGTTGCTCACGTGGTGCGGAGTAGCTGCCGACGGCGCGGCGCGCTGGCGATACCGTGTGGGTGAGGAGTGGAGAGGGGAGAGAGTGAATCCACGTTCAGGGACGATGATGAAGAAGGAATGCCGAGCAAAACGGAGCGGTAAAATACTCACTTTGCAATTCGACTGAGCGAGTTCCACTCGGCCAGCTGCAGCGATTGCGTCACTTCAGGTTTAACCAGAGCTAAACCAGTCAATTATTATTATTATTATTATTTTTATTATTAGTGACACTTTATTAATAAAATAGCAAACGAAGGAAAAGATGTTGTTAGCCATGGCATCTGCAATCGAAACCTGAAGCGCCTGAGCTGCGGCTAGCGTGAGAAAAAGGACAGGTAGATTACAGGGAAAGGTAAAGAAAGTGGGGAGCGATAGCAAGTAAGGATAGGAGTAGGACGGCAATGTACTCTATATACAACTAAAAATATACCTCTCGACTCCAATTCGACGTGTTCACTCAGCGAACTCGAAGCTGGCTTTGCCGCATTATTTGAAAGCAAAAGGAGAAGCCAAGTGATATGGCATGAAGTATGCACTTAGCTTGTCAGCCGTATGGGCGTCAAGTTTAATCATCGCCTCGTGCAGCGCCTGCCAGTAAGTCAACCTCCCTCCCTCCCTCCCTCCCTCCCTCCCTCCCTCCCTCCCTCCCTCCCTCCCTCCCTCCCTCCCTCCCTCCCTCCCTCTTAGTGGTAAGCGAGAACTTTAGGGCCCCACAAGCGCCTTATTTTCTGCTTTGGGACCTGCATACCGCCACATCGAAACAATGCCTCGGAGAGAAACGAGAGGCACGAAATAATGAACCGCCCAGAAGCACTGACCGTGCTAGGGAAACACGCGCGGTCGGGCTCGCCGAGTGCAAAGAAGCGCTGCGTCACCATCCCTAGCTTGGATGTGAGCCGCAGGTCGTTTCATTAGCCCCGAGGGGAAGGGGGAGGGGGGCGGTCACCCGAGACGGCGCGCCAGGCCAGGCGTGTCGTCGCCCCGAGGCAAGGACGAGGTGTCTTCGAGAGAGCGCGGCTGTCTTTTTCTGATAGTTCTGTCTGGGGGTGCTTCAGCTGCTTTCTCTCACATCTCCCGTCTCTCATTTAGAGCAAAAGTCGGGAAGAAAGAGCAGTTTTGCTGGAAGCACGTCAGATCCCTGCACGTAACAAAGACAACGTCGCTCGAAGGAGAGAGAAAGCAAAAATGCGAAGAGGAATGTGGGCTCATTTTTTCGCTTCTGCGAAGAAGCTATGTCCGCAAGCAAAAGGAACCTCCTGAGGGCGTACCAAGATTGAGAGCAGCCATTGGCACTATGATAAAGAAAGGAAAAGTATGCGCTCTTTTAGGTGCAATAATAATACGACTGGCAGCGTGTGCTTCTTTTATCATCATTGCATTTATTAATAATAAGTAGTACCACTTTCATTTATTATTTGTATCCGGACGGAAACGTACCGTATGGGCTTACCATATGGAAGTGCAGGAATACAAAGTCGGTATGATTTCAGGAATAAACGGAAATCCGTAAGCTTTTTGTATGTTTTTCGTATGATTTCTATGTGATATATTTATGCTTTCCACGTCATTTCCATGTGATCTATATGGCGTCAGACGGAGTTTGTATGCCTTCCGACTTTTCTTCAGTTCTTGTTCGTAAGGCCGTTTAGGCTCCGTATGTTCTTTATGGTTTTCTTAGGCGCCTTATGATAAACGTCATAATTATCGGAACCGTCCAGCAGAACCTTTCATCAGGGATGGTTGCAGCCTATACGGTCAATTGTAATTACTCCCTATTAGTTCTACGTTAGTTGTTTTCTGCTTATCAGCGTTTCCTGCCTGCTCCTTTTCAAAACCTCTCATTAAGGCTGGAAGCACGAATGAACAGATAAATAACAAATAAAGTTATGCAGTTGTTCCAAATGAATAACTGTTAGCAGACAACATTAATTAAAGCTGGTGTAGCTAACACAATTTTGTAATTGCGTCTGTATAGCTCAGGCATTTAAGACGACATTTATCCAGCTGGAGTATAAAGGTTCCAAAATGCCTTGTTGTATTGGAAAAATTGACTTGAGCTTAGCACTTTTTCGGGAATCCAGATGCAGTGTCAACACCCTGAAGCATGTCAACTTCGTGATTTTATAGATGTTTTCGGTGAATGTTGGTTCAAGCATTTTCTGAAGACAGGTTCGTGCGAAATCAATTATAGAAGGTTTTTCGCTCTTCGAAAGTACCGTGTGTTCAAGGCTTTCGAGCAGCGAGTCTCGTTATAAGCACAATACCTTTCTTGTGTTGCAATATCATTTGAAGACAGGCTTAAGGGCAAACCGCATGAGACAATAATTCGCGGTGACACGCAGCGCGATACCACCGCTCCATGGACCGGCAGCCGTCAAGCCGCTCTCGCTCATTGCGTCGCTCACTTTCTGGGGTAGCATAAATTCTCGCCCATCACCTGGAAGCAGCTTGCGAGACTAGCCAATAGCAGAAGGCTTTGCGGGTGCGCAACTACCGATCTTGCTATTTTTCTGGTGAAGTTTGCTTTTCTAGCGCGGTTTTGAGTGAATCAGCTGCCAGCAAGGACCATGAGGCATGGTACCGACGCTCGCTTCGTTTACGAGTGCACTAGAGTAGACACTGTGGCGCTGTCATGAGCCGTGTATTGAAACAGTTCAGTAAAAGTTTGGTAGGAGCAGTGCAACAAGAAAGGGTGTTGTGACGCATGTCTCAGTTACTTCTTACTAGTCTCAGCATCCCAAAATATAGTTTAGCTCTACTACGCTGCGTCCCTTTGAAATGCGATGTATTTTCAAACAGGGATTTTCGATATCATTTTTATCAATCATTATGTTGTTTAGTCTTAAAAACGTGGCCCTATGGCGTAGCTATATTTCCATAATAACGCGAGGCGACTGAACGTTGAAGCAGCGGCAAGCAATGCTGCACTGAAAACGCGCCGCGCGATACCAGCGCGATACCGCCGAAAACGCGCGATACCAGCGGCTGCGATAGGGATAGGCGACGGCTGTCACCATCGTACGTAGCATCGCGAGGAGCGTCGCCTCATGTGGTTACCGCTTAATAACAACAGACAACGTTATTAATATCAAGTAACCAGCAAAGGACATTTGTTCTTCGTGGCTGCTTTCGTTATGTTGTTTAAGGAGCTCTGAAAACGAGGAAGCTAGAGCACATACAAAGACAGAGACTTATTTCTGCGAAAGCAAGTTGTGTCGGATGTGCGTGTGTGCATGCGTGTATGCGAGTGTGCGTGCATGCGTGTGTGCTGGCCTGAGCTAAAGCTTCAAGATTGTTACAGCTCAACTTATTTATTACATTACAGGCTTCCCTTCAAAAGCTTGATTGCCAATTTTGTATTCCTTAGCATTTTGCTGCGCAGTTGCAAGTGTTCTGAATTTGTGTTTCTGTCGCCGCATATATTATATTTGGCTAGTCTTCTAATCTTGAGTGCATAGAGCCCTTTTTATCGAAAATTATTGGCTGCAAGTTATCACATGGGTGGTGGCGATGAAAACATTTAGAAACCATTAAACAATTACAGAGAGGTGATTGGGGTAGGGCCCTATTGGCCCCTTCCCCTCACAACAGTCTAAGCATATGAACCAATCATTCAAACTGTGGGAACTCAGCTAGGCGTTCAAAATGTGGCAGCTGATTGGAGACAGCAGCAGTAAAGTTGAGTAATGGAAGACAAAGAAGCGAATAGCTTTATTTATGTCGGTCGTGATGAAACGAAATGTGAAGGTTTTAAAACCAGCACTTGACAGTCGTCCCAGTGTTGAGTGTACAACCGATATGTCTGCTGTAAGACTTCCTGAATTTAAAGAGAGGAAGCAAAATAGATCCACTAAATTGTCGTTCTCGCGTCAAAGGCTTAAAGAAATTGCACTGTGAAATTCTCCCGACTTATGAAAAGCGAATAGCATTACAGCACGGCCCTCCCCGTTTTCCTCTTTCACTGCGCAGACACGAAGATCTGCAAAAACTGCGATGCCATCCTGGCCGAGCTGGAGCACATCAACGATGAGGCGGAGAAATTCGGCGTGGCCTTCGTCAAGAACAGCGACCGGCCGACCGCCAAGAAGCTGGGCGTCACCAAATTTCCCTCGCTGGTGTACTTCCGAAACAAGGAGCCCACCATATACGAAGGTCAGTCTGACACTGCGACTTTCGTCGGTACAACTCTGGTGCTCGGCAGCAAAATTCCCCCACTGTGCCATGCTCTTTCGTAGCAGTCAAGGCTGGGCACGAGTTTCTGAGAAGTTCAAAGCGTGAAGAGGCAAGGCTTCAGAACTATCGAAGCTGTTGGCACTATATATCGTGCCACTAGAGGTGAACCAGTATAAAAAAGTTGTTTAGGAGATCTAAAAGGACGACCGCATTTCTATATACATATAACACAATGTTCCAGCCCTTTCCGACCTGGAAAGACAGTTTTTCACCCAAAATTAAAACCAAAACTGAGTAAACTAGGCTGCGGCTTAGTTGAAACATTTGTTACGCGCAGTTATGTTTTAACTGAGCATTAGCCTTGTTCAGCCGGTACTTTTTCGCTTCTTTTTTTCATGTCTCTCTATGGCGGCATCCTTCCATTTTCTCCCCATTTATTCTCTTCTTTCTCTCTTCTTCTTCATATTTCATTTCTCTCTCTCTCTTGGTTTAGCTCGACACTTGGTTTGGCTTGCTTTGTCTTGACGCGAATTTCATTTCATTTATTTCATTTATTTCGTCCTTAAAGGCCCGAGGGCATTACATAAGGAGGGGGTTACAAATTGTTTTGTGTGAACGCACTCATGATGAAAACATAGACAATAAAAGAAACACTGCAACTGCAAACACTAAAAATAAAGATAAAAAGTATCAAGTGGTTATATAAAAAAAAAAAAAAAGAGAGAAGCCAAGAAAGCACAGAAAAATACAATAAAAACTCAGGGAAAATACAGAAAAAAAGTAAAGGCCAGCAAATGATTCACGTGTTCTGAAAATGACTGGTGAGTTTCGCGCGAAATGATTTGCGATCGTTGCATGATACTATGTCGTTGGGCAGGGCATTCCAATGGTTTATTGCGTCAGGAAAAAAGGAACTGCTCATTGCTAAAGTACGACTCTTGATGCTGGCTATGGGGTGGCTGTGGCTGAGGCGACTGGAAGTTCGGATCGGTGGTTTCAGCAGGGGATGTTTTGATATCGGATGGTAGAAAAAGCTGTGTAGTAGGCAAAGGCGTGAGATGATGCGGCGTGATTCAAGTGTGGGGAGGGAGATAGAATGTTTGAGTGCAGTGATGCTACTTTCTTTTGAGTATTCAGAGGTGATAAAACGGGTCGCGCGGTTTTGGATGGCCTCAAGTTCGGTTCTAAGGTACGCTTGAGAGGGATGCCAGATGGATGATGCAAATTCAAGTTTGGGACGAACGAATGTTAGGTAAGCAAGCTTTTTTACTTCGGGAGATGCTGACTTGAGGTTACGTCGGAGATAACCCAAGACACGGGAGGCATCAGAACATATTCTTTGGACATGGTTCACCCAAGATAGTGAAGATGTCAGATGTAATCCAAGATACTTATATGACGTTGTTGAGGCAATCGGGACTGAGTTAATATTGTATGAATGATGAATAACTGCGCGTTTGCGAGATAATGACAACAGTTGGCATTTATCTAGGTTTAAAGGCATGAGCCATCGGTCGCACCATGTGGCTATTATGTCAATATCTTTTTGTAGTAGGTGACAATCGGTGGGATCACGAATGGGGCTGTAAATTACGCAGTCGTCCGCGAACAGTCTTAATTTGGCGTTTGTGTTTACTGAAAGATCGTTGATGTAAATGAGGAATAGCAGTGGTGATAATCCAGCGCCCTGGGGGACACCTGATGATACATCGGTAAGGGGTGAGCGGTAACCATTGCATGAAGTGAATTGCATGCGCCCATTTAAGAAGTGATCGATCCAGGTTATTAGGTTACCAGGAATGCCTAGGGAGGAGAGTTTTGCGAGCAGGTGCGAGTGAGGAACACGGTCGAATGCTTTCGAAAAATCTAAAAAAACGGCGTCTATTTGAAGGTTATTGTCCATAAAGTGTAGGATGTCATGAGTGAATTCGGCCAATTGGGTTTCACAGGAATAGTGTTTTCGAAAACCGTGTTGGTGGGGATAAAAGAAGTTAATTGAGTCTAGATGGCTCATTAAGTTAGACGATATAACATGTTCGAGTAATTTTGAAGGAATGCTGGTCAAGGAAATGGGGCGATAGTTGGACGGATTTGTGCGGTCACCTTTCTTGAATATCGGAATGATTTCAGCTATCTTCCAGTCGTCGGGGACTTCGCCGGATTCCAACGATTGGGTAAAAATTAGATGCAGGATTAAGCTTGAGACTGAACTAGTATTTTTCAGGAGTTTGCTGTTGATATTGTCACAGCCAGCCGATGATGAAGTTTTGAGAGAACTGATTAAGGTTGCTATTCCTGCCGGTGTGATTGTGATTTGGGACATGGGTAATGCTGAGGTGGCTGGCAAAAAACTTGGACTGCTAGTTGCTGAGGAGAACACTGAACAGAAGTATTTATTTAGAATTTCCGCGCACTCATTGCTGTCTATGGGCTCACGGTCAGCGTCAAGAAGCTCAATTCTAGAGGATCGGAGTTTAGGGGAGAGAATACGCCAGAATTTATTAGGGTTTGTTTGAAGGATAGAATGTAAGTCGGAAGAAAAAAACTTCAGTTTAGCGGAGACCAATTTTTCATTATATTCTTTTGCGCATAGATGGTATCGTTCCCATGTTTCAGGCAGGTTATGCAAGTTAGCTTTACGGTAAAGACGCTTTTTCCGATTAAGAATTCTTTTCAAGTCTCTATTGAACCATTCGTTGTTACAATCGGATTTTACAAGGAAGGACGGAATGTGTAGGTTTTTCAGTGTTAGCATTGTAGATTTAAAAAGTTCCCAGTTGGCACTGACCGAGCGAGCATTATAAGATTTCACAAAAGAGTTATAAAATTCTGATAGTGCGTGGTTGATGGCATTGAAATTAGCCCGCTTGGCATTGAAAATCCGCTTGAGCGTCAAGCCAGGGCAAGCCAAGCCAAGGAAGACCAACAACTACAACGGGCTTCAGTTACACGACGACTCAGGGTGGGCTCCTATTAACAGCTATCGCCTTCACAAATCACACTGCAAACAAAGGCAATGAATCTTGACTCAAAGCAACCTGCGAAAAAAAAAAGCTTGTAAATGAGCAAGCTCATAGTAAGTGCAATAGGTGTACACTGTAACTGCAATAGTGCTACTGTATTAACAGTTTACGTGTAAGTGCAAGTGTGTATGAGCGAAGTCTGGCCAAATGACGAGTGCTTGGTCTCTGTGATCTTTATGGAAAGAACCACAAACAATTCTGCGCACTGTGTACTCAGGCGTTGCGAACGAGAACGGGTCTACATAAACAAGTGCACCTCTACAAAAAGGATATAAAGCGCTCAACTCAACGACGTGTGCGTTGTTTGTGCTGAGAAGCCTACCCGTCCAGCTTTCAAGCAAACTACCATAGATGATAGCATATGCAAAGGCTTGGAGATGAGGAAACTGCACGAACTGCACTTACGAACGACTTTTCTCAAAACCTCTCCATAAAAGATAAGAAATCTTGCAAAGTTCGTGTCTTGCCTTTACATCAACGTGTGTTCTGAAGCGAAGTTAACATGCGACTCTCGGCAGAAAGACTTAGGTCGAGTTTTGTTGTTCCAGGTATATAGCTATACAGCTTCTCTGTCCATATACTATAGTAATGTAGATGCAGGAAAGGAATCGTAAGGCAATGACGGCACAGGTTTCGACGGGAACTGTTCAGTTTAAAAACGAGAATTTATATTGACTGTTTTCGCAGGATCTGCATTCAGGTTCTGAATAAGATATAGTCGAAAATGGAGGCCTAAACCGAAGTCTTCCTCCCAGCACTCGCTATAATAAAAGAAATGATGACAGCGAATTTTTTTTATAGATAAAACCACCTGAAAATTTTTTTTATCACGAATTTTTTTCGAAAGGCTTTCCAGAATTGCAAGACGATCTTGTCTTGTAAGTAGGATAAAAGAGCAATTTATTGGGGTGCCTGGATTCTTTCCTGCCGATATATCGCCACTGGTTTTCACCGCAAACGTTACGAGCACGATTTTCGAATATACAAAAGTGCGTGTTTATTGACCTAACCTCGGACTGACTAAGGGCTGTGTTAGGTTTAGATAAAAAGGCGCCGCGAATGCGAGAAAGAACAGGCAGAGCGTGTAGGTTGTTTTGCCGGAGCCCACACTCCACCTTCGTTTTTACATTTTATATTTCATTTCCTCGGCACTGCTTGTTCACGGTTACGGATCACCAAAAGTCGATTCCTTCTTGCTTTTCTTAGAGAAGAAAATACCTTTGTTGGGCTATTTCTGTTATTCGGTTTTGATTCAGGAACTGAATAGAGAGAACACGGTACGATACACGGGACAAGTACTTCTACTGTGTCGACGTGTCAAGAGCCCTGGCAGGCACTGAACAGCTCCAGTAGCAGCCATAATACTTATAGAAAAAAAAAAGTAAATGTATCTGGTGTTTTCCGCCGGCGGCAGGATCAAAATAATTCCAAGCGAAACACGAATTTATCCCTACAATACTGAGAAGGAAATGGAATATAACACAAAGGCAAGCTTTCAAGAGCATTTTGGTAACAGGCATAGAACAAAAAAAAAAGCACCATAATTTCTTTTCGAGTTCTTTGCTATTGATCGTTCCCAGAGAGGAGTGTTTTGCCTTAAGCTCCACAATAGCTCGCCGAGCTGGGTAGTCGTATAAAGAAGCACCCGGAAATCAAAAATAAAAAAAAAGTTCATGCAGTAACAACATATTCAGTAACACATGCTCAGTCATAAAGGCGGTTTTGATGGACACGCCCTAAAGGCATATGCATGCTATTCTTAAGGGCTGAGCGGTGCGTATGTTGCTGTCTGTAATGCGAATTTTTCTTCTTGTATCTGAGAATATTTGAGAAAGCTGCACTGCAAATTACTAATTTGGCTGCACTCGTGCGGGTGCATTGAAAATTATTCTTTTTTTTCTGAATTTCACATCACCTTGAGGGATTTTTTTGAAACATTCAATTGATATTGTTCTTTTCCGAAATGGTGACAAATTTGGTTTCGCCCTACCATCCGCTAGCCATCCTGCGCTGCTTAGTTGGTACAGAGACTTCCCTGGTAAAGAGGTGGTTGCTCGTTTGAGTCGAGGACACGGAAGAAGTTTTCTTCGCACCCTAAATATTTGGACGCGATAATAATCATTCTCTCGGTTGAAGCTACTATATTTTTTGTTACCAAGAGTTGGACAAAGTTAGTTCGCTTTTTTTTAATTCTATACTTAAAAAGTGACGTCTCAAACAAACAAGCCTGTTGTTATGTTAGACCATCAAGTGAAAAGTTCGACTTTCGACCTAATTAAGGAAAAAAGCGTTACGCAGGAGTTGGTCTCGACGATGTCAAGACCATGTATATGCGTATGGCTGGGTAGATCACAGACCTCTATGCAGGCCGAACGCACCACCTGTCAACAGTATGTTCATTTAGAAGAATTAGTTGAACTAGATATCGGCCTTGAAACCATTTTCGGCTCATTGATTATCTTACACACCATAAGCCATTCACCTGGTATTGACTAGTTTCTAAGCTTGGAGATATATTCATAACTACCAATATTCCTACAGGGCAAAAACATTAAATGCAGTGTTTGCATTTTCATTGATGTATGAAGCGAATATATTGATCACAGTTAAATAGTGCAATTAATACGAATCGAGGAGGTTGCGCACAATTCAAGTGTTGTGCTTTTAGTTTTTTTTTTCCTGTCTCCTTTGCCCTTATCCATTCCCGTAAATTATGATATTCGTATGAAAACAGCTAAACTTTGCTTTGTGCTCATTTCTAGAGTCTAGGCGCTGTGCTCATTCCCATCAGCGTAATTCAGCTCTCCGTGAAGCACGTCTCTGCTAAAACGCACAGCTCTTCCGTGAGAATAAAACCACCACAATCGAGAATAGCTACAGCGTTCTCAAAGCCTACATATTTTTTGTTTTTTTTTTGTCCCGTTGGGAAAGCGATGCCAGTAATGCGAACCCTGGAAGATGCCGGCTTAAACCCCCACACGCACCTGCCCATGCACATAAAGCTGTTTGCGGCAGCAGTGGTACGCGAATGCCCCGAGAAAGTCGTTGCCTGAAACCAGTGGCTCGCGCCATTCAGCCACGCATTCCTAAGGCTCTTATCGATCTGCATCCCTTTATTTTGCGCCACTCAGCGAGAAACGAGATTTCAGGTTATTTGTGTGTGTGTGTGTGTTTGTGTGCGCGTTTGCGCAAACAGTCTGCCGTTAACTTGCAGTCGCATTCATAACAAGGATCATATTAAGGTTCGTACAGTCGACAAAGAACGCGTGGCTCAGCTGGTGTGGAAATTAAAGGGAAAAAAGACGTGCAGAAAAAAGAACTGTTTGAGTAGAAATACTTGAAAAACTTTGATCCTCTTTTCGTTGAGCTGTTGTGTTTTTGTCAGCGTGTCGTTTAATCGCAGTTACTCGATAAAGATTATTATGTCCAAAATCCCTTCTCGAAGCGAATCACAATAAGCATATCAGCAGACTGTGGCACCAATTCACTTATTGTCCCTGGAAACATTGCCAGCTGAAACTGCCGGTCATGTGTGATCAGGTACGAACAAAGGAACCTTCTCGACTGTCGATTCCCTTTCATTCCATTGCTTAATCAGCAGAAGCACGCTGGAGCTTAATTTTTGTTGCGCGAAGAACATGTCGACGTTCACCACTGAGGCGGTTCACGAGAAATGAATGAGGACAGTAACTAAAAAAAAACAAAACTAAAAAGGCCGTCAAGAACTCGAGAAAAATCGTTGAGTTTCCACGCTCTTTCAGTTCACCCACGAAGCAGTGACTGCTCGAAAAAGCCGATGCCATTCCGAAACAGCGTCGACCCTGCAATTTAGAGCAATTTTCAAGACATCAGAGTCGAAGGTAGATGCAAGGCTGCTGTAAAAATTTCTTCGGAATCGCGCGCAGAGCACTACCAATTTGCAGTCGAAAGGGCGCGATGATGAGAACAAAGACAAACTTCTTCGCCCTCTCGAAAAAAGTTCGCTAACTGATAGCGCGGGAAAACTTCTCTTTTGCGTTGTCTTGACAAGGAAAACATGTAAATAACCTTGCCTCAAAAGAGAATGACAATCGGAGTAATGACAAAGAGGGTTTCTTGAAGGTTTCTTCACTTCTTGAAAAGAAGAGAAAGCGGGGATATCGTTCATGGATCCTACGCGGCATACGATGCATTCAAACGACCCAGGCTGAATGGGCTAAGTGGCGACGGTGATTCCAGCTGCCTCTTTTAAGCGTTTCCTCACTCGGGTACAAATGAGTGGACCTTGGAACTTGAGGGAACCTCTTAGGCTCTTGCGGAACTCCGAAAGCAAGAAATAAAACAAAAACACCGTTCTTGCATTATTTTCTAACGGGTTCGGCTCAATCCCTCTGTCCCGCGATAAAGACTCTCTTCAGACAGCGCTTTGTAAAGTGGTAGGTGTACAAATACTGCTAGCAAATGAGATCGCTCGAGTCCACATGTCATGTCTGTGCTGTTTTCTCTTTCGTCGTTACGTGCAAACCTTCTGGCTATTTGGTTTAATTTATTGGGGTTTAACGTACCAAAGCGACTCAGGCTTTGAGTGACCTTCTGACTATTTGAGTGACTAGATCGTACTTTAAAGATCCAATTCATAATCGAAACAAATAAACGAGAAGAAGGGTAGATTGAATTTAGTCGGCTTTATTTTTAGGTGTGCTGAATCTCATCGTTAGGTTTTACTTCTGTCTGAAATCAAAACCTCCGCCCAAAGCCCTGTCGCCGATGGCTCCATTTTCTCTTTAATTCTTGACTATTTAAACAGAGGTGTTGTAAGACACTTCAGGCGCCCTTAGGAGTGGCGGCTACTCTTAATATACTTGCACAAGTAAGAACAAAACTTCTACCTCACACTTCACTTAGAAGTCCATGTGGTGTAAGAGCAAACGTACCGAGCTCACAAAAGCGCGCTGTGCTCGAAATTTATTGCTCAAAAGCCCTTGACCCATTTGTGCGTTGTTCACACGCATAATAAAAGAAGAAGATGTACGTCTCGTTTACTGACCTGCGATGCGTTCTGGGCCTTCGATGACGCAACAGACGACAATTAACAGTGTCTTGAAAGAATGCCGTACGCCAAAAAAGGACGAAACAGGAAGGAAAAACACAGAACAGGAAAGAGGCGGAAACAGGAAACAGTGTGTTCTTGGTCCCACCCTTAAACAGCTCAAAGCTGTTCGGCGCACATTCCAAATTATTCAGTTCATTCATTAATGTTGCATCATGGTTGCATTGTATGTGCTGCACTTTGTTACCTTTTTTTTTTCGTTTGTATGATGTGTTATTCCCCCCCCCCCCCCCCCCCCCCCCCCACGGTAATGCCACTTGTGGCGCTGTGGGTATTACAATAAACAAATAAACAATAAATAATCAGCTCTGCAAAAAGTACCCATGCCCGAGATCCGCATAAAATTCACGTGGATACTGTGCGACACCTTGACACATCAGACGACCCGCCACCTTCCCTGTTCCCCCAGATCCGTTCCTGTCCCATGTATCCGAATCACAAGCTGTTTGCTAGAGAACGCGTGCTTTAATATCTTCGAGTTGGCACCCTTTCACTCGTAGTCTTACACGGGAGGAGTAGGTATCCCTGCGCCCGATTCTGGCAAGGGTGGTTCTGACCCCTTTTGTACGTCATCGTTGGCGTAACGAACTCTTGCCAGGGACTGACAAGTTCCCTTACTGTGGCACTTCACTGGACCTGTGTGACATGCGACAGTTTTCGTAGATGTGCCTAACCACGGCTTCTGTATACGAAAATGCTTCTTCGGAGAGGTGCGCCTGCCGTGGAACCACGAATCTGGCTACGAAAAGTGACAATGGACAGTAGCTGCAACGGAACCTTTGCGACTACCTGCGCAAAACTGGTCTTCAGTCCTTTTCCTAACTTTCTCTTACATTGCCTTCCCCCTTTCTCACTATGCGTTATGGCACATTTCTCTAATAAAAAATAAACAAAAAAATTTTGCGGTGTCATCTCGAGAGTGCATTCGGGGCGCTAAACAGAAGTTGATGAAGACAAGAGCATTCAAAACGCCACACAAAAAAGCCTTTTGTTACTGCTATCACCGCGGCTACGTAAACATTGTGCAGAGCACTTGGCAACAGAGAGAAAATGCGAGACAAGAAAAAAATCAAGTTTTTCATTTTCTATTCCTGAAGCGCGCTTCTCTTTCAATCCACTATAGCGTTCTGCTTTACCGCATGTGTTCAAAAGAAGCAGCCAAGTGTTGACTCGGCGCACGATAAAATTGAAAGCCGTTATTCTTTTTTTTTTTTTAAATAAACGCACCGTTCCATCTTTCCTGTCCTCTGCACTTACACCGGCGCCGTGGCCGCAAAACCTTTAAACAGATTTTTTTTCCCAAGCCCATGAAGAAACACAGTGCCAGACAAAACAAATGTGAGGGTAAAAAAAAGTTTTGTAGACACAGGGAAAAACAGTCGTCCGCAGTGGTTTTACTTGTTCTGTTTCGTTGTCTGGTGCGTTAGTGCTTACTGTTCAAACACGCCCCCCCCCCCCCCCCCCCCTCCCCCCTCACCCCATTTCTCCCAACCCCAGCCTTCCCTTGGTTTCAGCGAGTGCTTGAGTAGCTCACTGGCTTGGCTCAGGCGACGCGCGCTGTCTATGCGAAGATGACCCACCAGTCCTTGCCAGTTTTCTTTTGTTTTTACTTCTTTATTTCTCGGCCCGCTGTTGGCCCGCTAATGTGCGTATGGCGTGTCCAGGTGACCTGATGGACGAAGAGAAAGTGCTGGACTGGCTGACAAACCTGGAGGCCATGGAGCTGCCCGACCGGATAGAGGAAGTCAACGGCAAGATCCTCGAGAGCCTCATCAAGGAGAGTCAATACCTGGCCGTCCTCTTCTGTGAGTTGGACTTCGCACCTAGCACCCGTCTCGGGGTGGGCATCTGGCTTCTTGGAAACGGGCGACTATACTCACAGAAAAGGGATCTGGGGAGGCTATACTTGAAGGATGTTTTATTTTTGTCCTTTTTTCGCAAACCTAAAAACGTTCGCGTGAAAAATGGTCGTTGAAAAGCGCCTGCGTTCCTAACCAAGTAAGACGGAAGGCCTTACTGGCTTTAACGATTTTTCCTGTTCTTTTTTTACCCTGTTGCGGTAAACCGAACGCAGTGGGCCTGGGATAAATATACGTAAATAATGTACACACACACCCCTTGCACGCGCACGCACGCACGCACACACACGCGCGCACACACACACACACACACACACACACACACACACACACACACACACACACACACACACACACACACACACACACACACGCGCGCGCACGCACGCACACACGCACGCACACACTCACACACACACACACGCACGCACACACGCACGCACACACGCACGCACGCACACACATGTCGAGGACTGTGTAGTCAAACCACTGAAACCAAAAAAGTCTTGTTTCCAGTAAGTTAGTTGCTCTCGAAGGGAAGAGCTGCGATTGGGGAAGGAGCAGTTGTGTTGCGCGCGATCTAAGCAGTTATACCATAACAAATTTAAGAGTTCAGTTTGGCGTCGTTTGTCGTGTCTCAAGATCTGTGCCATTTTTGTAATAATCCTCTTCCCCGCGCCACTAATGCTCATTTTTCTAAAAGCCTGCCCAAAATATTCCCCAAAAAAATTAAGCGCAAAGAATTTGAGAATTCCTAAAGTACCTGAAAACCGCCACAAAAGTCCACCTGTGATTCAGAGGCGTTAGGAAACTCCCTTTTCTGTTTATTATGGTCTTGATGTCTTTACGACGAACTGTTCTGTCGAAGGGTACAAGTTATGTACTTGTTAGCTTACCGAGGCTGTTGAAGCAGAGCTTATTCGTTGAAGGATTGGTAACCCCATGCGCCTCTTTGTTCACCAGCACTTCCAGCTTACTCATTCTTTTTCTGGCGAGGTAAAAAGTAAACAAAAACAGTAAATACCATGACGACCACAACGCGTACCGCGCTTCCATGGGGCCATCGTCCCCAACCTTCAGCGTCCGGGACCGGTGCGCGGAAAGGCGACCAGCGGATCGGCGACAAAATTAGACGAGACGAATAATCCCTTTGGGAGGCGAAAAAAATCGATGTCGACATGCCGCGAGGCTGTGTACGGCGTCGCCTCGTGCCTCAGAAATGCGCGGCAGGGGAGAAGACAGCGGTAACGACGTTAGCACTGCGCGGCCGTGCACCGGAGATTAAGTGGCGGAAAGGGGGACTTCGCTCGTCTGCACACACTATCGCACTAAAACCATGCAGTGTGGTAAAATCTAAAGCTAGGCGACATCAGCCAGTGAGCGACTGAATTCGTCAAGCCGTTAGCTCGTCATTGGCTGGCTATTTTGCGACGACCGATCGAGATAACCAGTAATGCTTGTATGGTCACAATGGTTTACAGCTGCGGCCCGTTTTTATTAGGAAACAAATCTAGGGACACCGTACCAACCATTATTTAACGCCAGTTCTGCGTTCCGTAACGCTGAACGGGTGTCAGGCAGTAGCTATAGGACTTGGTTATCCGAAGTCTGGAGATCAATTCGCTTTATTTTGTGAAATCCGACGCTTCATCTAACACGTCATTCCGAGGCAGTGCCGTTAAGCTAGAGTCCTCTCATGCGTGCAGGCAAGCAGAGGACGCTGTGTTGCGGGATAATGGGTGGGCAGAGAGCATAGCAGGCGCCCAGCCCCCCTCACTAACTCGAAGCATCCACTCAGAGAGGCGGCAGACCCGAGAGCAGCATTAGGAGAACGTGTTTGTCCGCGGGATTAGGTAGTTGCGCGGCAATTTCTTTGATGGAGGCTGTTGAGTGGCACTCAGCATACGAACAGACCCCAAGGCCCAGGCCCTAATGCGGAGGCCGAGTAACGCAAACAGGATCCTGTGATTTGGCAGTAAGCTCGTAGGCTGACCTTTCTGAGCTCTTTTCGATACTGTTTGTTCTCAAACAAGTTGATTCAAAGTCGGCCTTTGCTTTTTTAGGAGATGAGAACAACAGAAAAGGAAAAAAAAATAGAAACGCTTCAGCTGTTTCCACCGCTAGCAAATATATTCGCGTCCTGCTTGTTAAGCAAAAGTTCTTTCAGACTTGTTGTGCAAAAGCTCCCGTGAGGCTTTGCATAACAAAAGCAGCGGGCTGCCCGAACTAAGAACTAAGGCATGTACAGCTGCAACGGAAAAAGATTAGCACAAGTTACTCATGACCGGAGCGGAAAAATTGCGAGACGCGGCGCTACTGTAGCCGTATGCGCAGATAGCGAGAATGCCTGGCACATTCCACTTTCCAATGTGGGGGTGGCCGACAGAAAGCAGCCCATCCGAAAGCAGGCACTGCTACACATTACTTTTGACAGTGCATTCCCAGCACATTTTTAAAGGAAAACGGTGATAAAGTTAACGTTGCTCGCCACGCTAGCGCAAAAAAATAAATAAAACAAGATTATGTGCTTAGCCGCCTTAGCACATGGTTTGGCTGATAAGACATCTACAGGCGTTCGTTTAAGATGCTGCATTTCTGATGGGCGAATGTCTAGGTGGGCGGCTTCCTGCCGGCCACCCCCGCTTTAGGAAATGGAATGTTCCTGGCACTCTCGCTATCGGTGTACTCCGCAACAATAGCGCCGCGTGTCGCGATTTTTTCGCTCCGATCATGATTCACTTGTGCCATTCTTTTTCCGTTGCAGCTGTACATACGAACTCGGCGTTTAAACTGCTGATGCATTTTACATTTGTAACACTTCACTTCTGCGATGTAGTTACAACGTCACCGCCATTTTCCGCGTATTCTGGGCGCATTCAATCCTCGCCGCCTCTAAACGCCTTCATCTATCTGCGGGGCTTTGTCAAAAGTTACTCTGACTTTCTCTGACAGCTGCATCATGTTAACTTCTGCAAAGCTCCTTGGTCCTTGTTCTTCAAATTGGTTCTTCAAATGACTTGCAACGTTTCTTTTTACGCCCATTTGGTTGATTGGTTGGTGGGCCTCAAATAAAGATGGCACTGCCCACTACGGGAAAGTGGCCAGGACACAGGCGGTGAATTGCTGGAAACAGGAGCGTTTAGAACGTCCATTCGCTGGCCATAAGTCTGTGATGTGTGCTTCATTCGAACTCTTTTTTTTCGAGCTTCCCATAAAAAGCTGGTACCTTCGCAGCATTGTGGACAAAGAGAATCAAAGAGAATTTACAAAGAGAATCACTTACGTTTGAAAAAAAAAAATGTGTCTTGCTTCGCTTCTGGTTCAAGCCAGTGCGTTCCGTTACAGGTCCCCAAATAGAGACATGTAGGTAACTAGTCTCGCATTACGACCTTAGTGTGTCGACTGGTTTATGTGCCATGTAACTGTGCGTGCTTTGCACACGCAGACAAGAAGAAGCACAAGGAGTCCGAGGCGGTGCTCAACGAGCTGGAGAACATCGACGACGAGGCGGACGCGCTGGACATCGGCTTCGTCAAGATCTCCGAGACGGAGGTGGCTGAGGAGTTCGGCCTCGACCAGCTGCCCGCCCTGGTGTACTACCGCAAGACCATCCCGCTGCTCTACGACGGTGAGCTCGAGGGCGGCATTTGTTGCTGACAGTCGCATTGCTTGAAATTTCCGCTACGAAACGTCATCGCCCGAGTGGCGAATACAAGAACCATTGGCGCTACGATCGTGTGCTGCTCAGAGGAAACGCGCCGTCTGGCGGAAAGATTATCATTGCTAAAGAAGGTTGCTCTGAGATTTGCGGCAACAACCGGTTTATTCTACTCGGCCGCAGTGTTATTTATAATTGTAGCCATTGTAACGACCGTCACTTATGCAGATACATTACTAAATAATCCTCGATTTGTACATAGTCATCCATATCCATTGTACAGTTCTGTGTATTCTGCAATGGACGTTCGTAAAGACCCTGTTACGCCGGCGCGCATTCCGCTCGAGCAGTACGCAAAACACGACCGTACACGGAACACTTTAATAGGCTAGATTTCTCACTTGAGGTATTCTAGCAAAGCTGCTTATTAGCAGAAACTGTGCCCTCTCTGATCCCATAGTTTGCCTTCGAAGGGAGCTTTAGCCCAGAGCTATTTCGGCCTTTATAGTGAAATAAATCAAATACATTGAAAGAGAGAGAGAGGACAAGAAAAGGAAATGCCGAGAGGTCAGCCAGAACGGGATTCTGCTTAGAGGGAATTCGCATTAAATTCGTTGGATCCGGGATAAACTGATATTGTTCATTTAGTTAAGAGAGCAGAACTACAGTCAAACCTCGCAACACAATTAAAAACTAAAACGGTCACGCAATTTAGAAACACTGAGTTTTTGTTGTTGTTTTTCTTTTCCTTTACGAGCTCTGCAACCAGGTTAGGCGAACCCCATACGCTCGATCACAATTTTACGAATCGCACCTGTTAGAGCGTTTAAAATGGACAACGATTTTGTGCCGCGCCATTATTTTCTACTCAGGACCACAGTGCTCACAAAAACAGTGAAGCAGTTGCCCGCATGGTGTAACTCAATTAGTGCGTCAACTTTGTGCTTACGGATTTAGCGCTGTAAGAAGTGTAATTTGCAAACTGTGGAACTGTGCTGTGAATATATTGTTACTGATGACTATGTGAGCGCGGCCTATTTTTATTGGACTTCTTTTATGAGGTCATTAACGTATAAAAACTGCCTGTTTACGCGATAACTTCCGTTTCTTTTTTTCTGTATTTCTTGATCAGGCTGACGCAAATTTCGCCCACTGCAGCTATGTTCAAAGGTAACGAGCCGTGTATAATCGTAAGACGAGGCAACCGCAACGTTACCTAACCAAGAAGCGCACTTTAAAGGCGGTTTCGCGGCGCTAAGCTATTAAGCACTGCGATCGATAGACCGGTTTAAAGGTTGTTTGAACCGATGCGCTTAAAAAAAAACAACAAAATACAGTGCGCATCAGCTTATTTCCAGATTGCTGCGCGAGGGCTATAAATAAGTCGGGAGCCGTAATTAATTTCTTTTAATGCAACTCTCTGTTACGTACTCCAGCAAACACTCTTCCGGCAGAGGGAAAGAGAGTGCTTAGTGAATCCCGAATTTCAAGCAGAGAAGCATGAATTTCTTCGCACACGCCAGATTAACTCAGTTTACTACAGCGGCAATGAGAGTGTATAGAAAGCCGCAGACCATATTTTGTAACGATGTTTTTCATTGGTTCATTCTCTCACCTCACTATCAACGTTTGCTTATCTCTGATAACAGTAGGACAGAGGACTGGCAAGCCTTAATCACTACTGGCCTGCTCTGGTAGTGGCCTCTGATTGCAAAGAGGCTAAACAGCGAATCTGAAGAACAAATAATCATTAGGAAATGCAGCTCCCAGTTTCAGAAAGTGCAAAACGGGTGGCTAATGTTGCAGACCCTCCGAAGACAAATCCGCTGATCTCGGATTCTTTGCCTCGCAGGTGACCTGAAGAACGAGGAAGACGTGCTCAAGTGGCTCCAGGAGTTCATGGACACCGGTGACGACGCAGACATCATCGAGGAGGTGTCCGCGGATGACATGGAGGCGCTTATCGAGAAGACCGAAATCCTGGCAGTCTTCGTTTGTGAGTTTTGTGATTTCTATTTGGATGTACCAATTCCTACGGGACGGGCACTTTCCCAGCGGCGATATTGGTGTGAACTGTGCGCCAAGGGTTTTCATGCTACGCGTAGAACGAAGAGAACATGACAATTGCATTCGTCTTTGCGAAGTCACTGCCAATGGCCGCGGTAGCCCAGGCTGCCGCAGAGGCTTCTCAGTATCAGACATAAACATTCCTCACTCTTCCCACTTTCCCCACTCCCCATCCTGACCTAAACTAAACCCCATTTTCTGAAATTCCTCCTTTCTCCTGCGCCTGTTAACAATAAACATTCGCGTTACGAACTAATAACCGTTCTGAGAGTTTTTTCCTTTGCACTTTTCCGTGCTCTCGCTTAACTTTATAAGCACAGTGCATATCTCTAGGAATTATAAGTTTTGTACCACGTTCAGTAGCAGCGTGATGCGCAGTTATCCCCACCGCTCGCATGGGAGCTCGAGACTGAAGACTTATGCGCGCTCGCTTTCCACGAACGCGCCAGCAGCTGCTCGCGGGTTTCTTGCAGCCGCCGCAAACGCCAGTTGGGGACAGCGTTTTTGAGATAAGGGGTTTAGTTCTTTGAGTTCGCATACGAAAGCGCTGCTGTCACGTGGTATTTTTTTTTTTTTGTATTTCGCCGGCATTTTTCTAAATCCAGTAAAGATAGATGCGTAAGGCGTACCTTGTTGGAAACACTCCAGCCGTTTGTCTTGAAAGGTTATATTCAGTAGACACTTTGTTTCTAAAGCCAAGATTTCAGATGTTGGCTAGTTAGATTTAATTAATTAATCAGCTATGCTGACTGGAAAAAAGCACTGATTTGGTTTTAGTCGCGTCGGACGGTCACTCTTAATTGAGGCATTGGTCACCTTTAAGTGGGACACTCTATGCAACATATTAATTTTTCTATAGTACTCCCCTAGCGGCCCGAACCTCGGGGTCAAACAAAAACGCCTGGGATCAAGCTACAGTGAATTTAGGGATGGGAAGGAAAAAGCTAGAATTAATTTAAGAAACACAGCGGCGTCTATAGATAGCAAACACAAGTTGATATTTTACACGAAATAAAACAGATGGATTGAACATGGCTATGACATGTAATCCTCAAAAGCGGAAACCGGTGCTCTCTGAGAGTGATGGAGTGAATAACGTGAAAAGTAAAACTTTTCTAGGAGAGCCTGGAGTAGGATTGAGGGACTAGAGTATGAAATTTGTTTAAATACGCTGCCGCGCCTATCGTAAAACAAGAATAATTATGATTAATTGTGGATTCATTCCGGATTACGATGAGAACGATGGCGTGGATTAGAGCGGTGGCGCTGGTGGTGATGAGTGTATTTTTGTGTGGAGCACCTGCAGCACTGGAGTGGATGTGTCCGGCTTCTTGCCATCAGCTTCTTTCTTCTGCTGGCAGAGGGTGCTGCAAATGTATTTGCGAATGAGCTTTGGGAGAGACACCCTCTCCACGGCTGATGCGCGCTGCTCTGTCGACGGTGCAGATGACTCGAGCGACGCGAAGAGCAAGAAGATCCTGGAAGAGCTGGAGGCCATCGACGACGATGCCGACCAGCACGGCATCCCTTTCGTCAAGACGGACGACGTAGAGTTTGCCAAGAAGTACGGCTGGGAAAAGCTGCCCGTCCTCATCTACTTCGAGAACGAAGTGCCGACGGTGTTCAAGGGTGAGCCAAAGTTCGCGTCCTGCACGATGTTTTTCAGCACCTGGGCTCAGTAAGAAGAATGCAGTCAGTACTTCAGCAGCTTTATTTATGTTCGCCTTTCTTTAGCACACTGGGCCTCCAGAAGAACTTTAAACTCTTTTCGCATCCCCCACTTGAGATATCTCTATCTAAATTTGGAAACAATTTATTATTTCTAACGCGTTCTTCTTTTCTGTTTCTATTTCCGGCACTCTGCTTTCTATTTTTTCGTCGTTTTTTTTTTTTTTTCCAGTAGCCGTCCTCAACGCAGAGATGCAAGTCGGGGGCAAAACATCACGCTACGAAAGCGATGTACCAGTGAAAAATAACCTCACCATTGAAAAGAGAACGTTCATAACGTTCCTGTATTCTCGCATGAAGCAAGCGACGCCTCTTTAATGCTCACATAGCTGCTTCGTGGGCAATTTCTGACTTCTGCACCATAAGCAAAGGCCCGGACGAACACGCTACTATGCGCACCGAACATGCGAATATTGACGCTCACGGCGTGCGCAGACGCCTGCGCATAAGATTAAAAGTGGTTGTTCGTTATTGTGGACAGGCATGCTAAGATGCAGATGCAGTTAGGCGCTATTGCAAAACCTACGCTTGCGTCGTGGCGGCAAATCCTTCACTCGGCTTTTGCACACGTCCCGCTTGCAGGGGACCTGACCAACGAGGACAAGGTGCTGAGCTGGCTGGTGGAGCAGAAGATGAAGGACGAGATCGAGGACGTGTCCGAGGACGTGTTCGACGAGCTCGTCGAGAAGGCTGACTATCTCGCGGTACTTTTTTGTAGGTTCTAACTCTCAGTCAGTCATCACAACAACCGTTCACTAATACCGAACAGCTATATCCCCTCCCTGCCCCGCTCTTCCCCGCCCCCTTTCCAACGTTGCCAGAACTGTGCGTTACGCAAATGCGCGCCATCTTCTGTAGTATATCCCAGTTGGAAAGAGAAAACAAACGACAGAACCATGTCAAAATACGACAAGATGTTTTTTTTTTGTAGTTTTGTAGTGCTTTTCTGTGGTAATTACAGGAGATTCTGTTGTACTATACAAATTTCCCTTGTTACTACAAGTTCATATCCCGGCCAAGGCTGTCGAATTTTCATGTCGGCTAAATTCTAGAGGCCCGTGTACTGTGCAATGTCATTGCATATTAAAGAGCCCCACCCAATAGGGTCGAAATTTCCGAAGACGTTCATTACGGCGTCCCTCGTAGTCTAAGTAGCTTTGTGGCGTTAAACCCCCATAAACGAACGAAACGAAACAAGTTCATGAGAAGAAAACATTACAGAAAATCTGCTCTGACGACAGAGAATTATCTGTTTCCTCTTTCGACTGAGATTAAATTTGGTGGCGCTGCGGTAGGGTCCTGAGAATGACAGGAACTGGAAGTTCTGCGGGTTTATACAGGTTTGAATGAATGAAACCAGCGAGGAAGCGCAGTCAAAACAAGTCAAGTATACGAGACACCACCGGACCAGCGGTGTCTTGCCTACTTCTCTGCTTTTTCCAGTGTTACTCTTTTTATTCTTGCTTGCTTCATTCGTTCAATCCTATGAAACACTAACTCCAGGGTCAGCGAGTACAAGAACAGTTTTCCCCTTTGGGAGAAGGCATTCGCGGGAGTGGTTGCTCGTTCCCTTAATGCATCGCAAAATGTGTGACAATGTTCACGCGACAGTTTAGGGCTGGGCACCTGGCAACAGTGTCCCCGTTGCTTTGGGCGCGGCTTGCATGTCACCAGTCGCACTTTTCTGTTTCTGTAGCTGCGTTTGTTCGACAAGCTGTAAGCGTCTTTCCAGACTTCAAATTTTCAAAAAGTGAAAAGGCTGAAGGAGCGCGTTCTGGATTTATAACCCACAAGCGCCGCCACAAGTTCCGTAATTTCTTATGGCGTATTCCAGTCGGCGATCCGGAGCAGCTCTTTGAATCAGCGAAGCAGTGATACGTCTAGGGAGCCTAGGGACTACACCGTCGCGGTCCAATCAGTACTCCGGCTCTGAATGCGAATCGCCCACTGAAACACGCTCTTTGGTTTCACAGAGGAATAAAACTTGCTCCGTATCACCGATCGGAATACGCCATTAGTGACTGCAATCCCGTGACCCGACTGTAACCAATCAAAACAATGATGTTAGCTTTCTCGGAGGCTAAGCGCATGCATCAGCTTCTCGCCGGTTTGCCACAGTTAAGATATACTTAAGTGAATTTATTAGGATGCCGTAAAATTTACAACAGTAACATATTCACAATCCTGAATCAATGTCATATTTTTTTAGCTCGTCTTTTGGATTGCGCTGTTTAACCTTCCAATGATAATTTTAAACCAAGTAAAAAAAGAGAAGAGAGAGACGTTCTGTCAAATGAGGGCATTGCGTTTTGTCCATCCGTTCTGTTTAGACAATGTATTTCTTTCTGGTCTTTCCCTTGGGCTGGCCTTAATTCCGGCTGCTGGCTAACCCTGCAAGTGCAGTCTGCTTTTTTCCCTATTTCTCTGCCGAATTTGACGAATTAACTTTCACTATAGGATTGAATAACGCACATTAGATCAATTACGCTTCTGCGACTTCAATGTCAGACGAACAACAGTGCTCTGGTCTGCGCCTGTCTCCTGGTCTTAGTATGTTTTGACTTTGAACTCTGACGTCTGCGCGCCTGTAGTCAAAATGCGAATGAGAGTGTTTAATATATTCGAGAAATATAAACCTGATTAAACGCTTGTGGTCTAAGACGTACGCGTCAAAGACATGAGACTGCAAGAAGAGCTCTGCGCGCTGTGATCGACGAGGTCACCCGAAATCCTTGAGTGTAGACAGTGAATTATACTTCACTCTCTACACTTCATAAGGATTATTTTACTTCACGTATTATGTTTTTGATATCTCTCGCGCCGAATGGCCGAGCACAAGCGTTAAAGGGGCACTGAAGACAACTTAATGCAATATTTATTCTGAGTAACAATTGATTGATTGGCTCTCTTTGCTGATGCTTATCCGGCAGCAAAAGGCGTATTGATTGCTGAAAAAAGTTGGTTTAAAAACGGTACATTTATTTTCCCGCCATTAAATTCAAACTCGTGACGTCACAATAAAAAAAAAAAAGACCCCGTTATTAGCAACTGGATGTAAATAGCGGCGTAGCCTAGTCTCAGAGATCCGTTTGGGGCAGACGTCATCGAGGTAGGGGACGCGCGGTGAGGTGTCGCCCTAATCGGTTGTGAGCGACTGCGGGCAGTAATTTTTTTTATTTACAGATTATTGGGTCCATGCAGAGCTTTCAGATTTGGCTCGAATAGCCACAAAGACCATACCTGAATTCGTTGCACTAAAATATGGCCATCGAAATCATTTCAGGGTCTCTTTAAGAATGATCTGGCGGCATTCTCGTATGGACACTGCACGAATTTCGATGGATGTGAAATTCTAGAGGCTCGTGTACTGTGCGTTGTCAGTGCCCGTCAAAGAACCCCAGTGTGCCGAAGTTTCCGGAGCCCTTCACTACGGCATCCCTCATAGCCTCAGTCGCTTTGGGACGTTAAACCCCCATAAGCCATCCTAGGGACATACAAAGTTTCGTACCCTCACGCTTTACGGGCGCACAGGCTAAGTGCGTCAATTTTTCTAAGCGCGCATTTCAAGGTGTACACTGCAATTCATATTTCCCTGCGGTGACCATCTTTGAGGCCTTCTAACGCCCCTAGTAACTGATTGTGGGTATTTGTTAGCAGTCTGATTGATTGGTTTGGTTTGGTTTATTGGGGTTTAACGTCCCAAAGCAATTCAGGCTATGAGAGACGCCGTAGTGGAGGGCTCCGGAAATGTCGACCACCTGGGGTTCTTTAACGTGCACTGACATCGCACAGTACACGGGCCTCTGGAATTTCGCCGTCATCGAAATTCAGCTGCCGCGGCCGGGGTCGAAGCCGCGTCTTTCGGGTCAGCAGCCGAGCGCCGTAACCACTGAGCCACCGCGGCGGGGCAGCAGTCTGATTGAGAAGTTGTGTCGCGCAGTACACAGAAGTTGGCGTCAGCCAATTTTGCCGAGTGTGCCCGGCCCACTTGACGCCTTGACGTCATCAGACGCTCGTGTGACGTCATCTCGATCGTACAGGCATTGAAAGCTGCGCCTCACATACGTTTAGTAGCCGTCGCAACCGGTGTAGAGCGTTCCCGCGTCGTTTCTCTCGGCCCGTGCCCTCTCCCCGTCGTTGTTTCGCAGACAAAAAGGGTGACGCCAAATGCGAAAAGGTGCTCAAGGAGCTGGAGAACATCGACGACGAGCTGGACACACACGACATTCCCTTCGTGAAGATCGACGACGATGACGTCATCAAGGAGTACGGCATTGACTCTGTGCCGCAGCTGGTATACTTCGAGGACACCATTCCCAACTTCTACTCAGGTGAGCAGTGCGCCCGGAAAAGGGAGCCACACGACGAATTGCTCGCGATTTAATATCGACGGAACATACCATAGCTGGCCCTATGATGTCATGAATTGTAAGGGTGAGATGCGCGAAACGCTCACGGGCAGAGAGTCCTGGGCCGAGGAGGGTACGAAGCTTGAGGCACTCTGGCATTTGCTGGGAAAGATTAAAATTTGCATGTTCACTACTTCAAGATCGCACAAATGTTACAGCCGAATATTCATTAGTCGTTAATAAAGAAAACCGTGCTTCATTAGATAGCCTACTATACGTCAGGGATGCAGACAGACGCTTTTTTAATTTTTAAAGCCTGGGATCCCTATGATATATGATAACTAGAGAAACAGAGCCCTGCGACCAAACGCTTTCGCACATTTTAAGAAATATTGAAGGTGCATAAAACAACGCTAGGCCCCATTTAACTCCTTTTTGTAGCATATCGCCTTATTATAACGCGTACTGAAAAGCAAAATGACGCATTTCAGTGATGCCGAAACACATGCGGAATCTAAAAATTAAGGGGACACGTAAAATCCCCCTTGAGGATATGACGCGACAGTGTTAATGCTTATTTGCTACTTTCTCTTTTATTTATGCGTCTTTTTATTTACACGCCCTCATTAGCATGCATCAGTAGGCACACTAGACCACGTGATGCACCCCAAGACACCAAAGGCCTCTCTTCAAGCAAGTCGGATGGCCGTGCCTCAATGGCTTGGGGATAACATGCTTAACTCGCAACGTGACCGTCATCGGTTCTATTCCCAGCTAATGCACCAACTTTCTTTTCAGTGTATTTAATATGCTTTAAATCATTATATGGCGTAATGATATTTCGGTCATAGTAAGACCTCACAGTCCAAATTCAACTGGAGTGTTAATCATTTTCCGTTCGCAGCTCAACGTGTGACGTCACAACTCTCTGGACCAATCCTGAATTATTGCCACAACGCGCACGGCTTCTGCTCTGAACGTTCGTTCTAATGCTAGAGCGTTAAAATGAGTTGACACAAGCGCTGACTGCTGTATCACTATGTTGACACAAGCTGCGCTTGTGTCAACATAATGATCCAACATTCAGCGTACGCAGCTGCATTGAGATGCACCAGGCGGAAAGATTCCCCTGCCCAACCTACACCCTGAACAGAATGGAGTAAAAAGGGAATAAGCTACCCTCTATCGCCTTCCCTTTTATATAAGGGAGTATGCTGGAGGACAGCTTACTGCCTTTTTAACTCCCACATAGGCGTATTTGTGTTTAAAGTGTAGCTCTGTAATTAATCATTGCACCGCGCTCCGAGGGCGCGTCAATGAGATCACACTTTGGGCGCAGGTGACTTGACCAAAGAAGAGCAGGTGCTAGAATGGCTCATCAAGCAGAAGGAATCCGACGAGATAGAAGACGTCACGCCTGAAGTGCTCGAGACGCTGATCAAGAAGTCCAACTTCCTGGCCGTACTCTTCTGTAAGTATAAAGCGGCCCGCTCTTACCATCTCTTCAACACCCGCATAATGATCAGAACTTAGCGTTATGAGAGACATGACAGGACGTCGCAGCGTACCACAATATTAAGGCGAAAGCCTTCAATGGCTCATACTGTCGCCCGTTAGCAGATGGTGTCACACCTTAGGCAGCGTGTTAACTCGTGTTAACTCAGGAACTAAAACAGATAAGAGAAAGCGAATGGTTGCTTCAGATAGAGGAGGAAAAAATGAACATAGAAGCCAGGTTTGATGACTGTAGGTTAATTAATTAATTAATTAATTACAGTAAAATATGTCAAACTTGTGTTAAAATAGCGCGGACGTCGATATAGCCTCGGGAACGGTGTGACGTCATATCCACCGGAAGCCGTCACGGCATAGTGAAAATTGTCACAGAATGGTCGAAAAAACGTCGAATTTGTGTCAAATTAGATGAAAAATGTGTAATTAAGCGTAATTAACACTTAAGATTCCCGAAAGATATATAATTTGGGTATCGATATAGCCACGGGAACGATGTGACGTCACACCCACCGGAAGTCGTCACGGCATAGTGTCCTCGGCTTTCGCCTCTCAACACTTTAGTTGCCAAAGTGGCCTCGAAATTTTTTTTTCGTATACGCCACATTAAAAAAAAGGAAATTACATGACCACGTTCATTTTCTTAATGTGAAAAGGACGTCTTGTTACAAACAAATATAGCATTTACAACGAGCCCACTCGAAAGAATGTTTTTTTATACTTATGTCTTATGCCGGTGTGAAAATGAAAAAGTCAGATTAATATAGTGACAAATCAACAAAATATTAAAAGTGCGCCAAGTTTCAAATAATATACACCTTTTAAAAATAGTAAATATAATAGTGGTAGCAGGGTCGGTTGGAGGCCATTACAGTTGAACCTGGATCATATCTAATCCGATGGGGATCGCAAAATAGTCCGATATATCGATAATTCCGTATATAAAAAAAATCACAATAGATAAGCTTTTCTGTATACATGCAAGAATGCCCTGCATCCACGCTGCACACTAAACAGAAAAGAGTAAAAAGAAAGTATGATGTCCTCTAGCAAACTCCCTTTTTATAAAAGGAATGGGCTATTAGACAACTCACTCCATTTCTACTCCCATATAGGTGTATTTGTGATCAGTGAGTAGATACGCGCTCCTTGCAGCGAGATTCCGCCCGTCAGCGTGCTGGCAGAATACCGCTCGCTAAGGGTTACTATAGGCCTAACCTGCTTTGCATCGAAGCTGCAGCGAACCACGTTTTGGAGCCAGCTGCTGCCAATCATAAGATGCCTAATGCTGCATCAATAGACTATAAATAAAATAATCTCGTTAAAATTAAGGTGCAGCTGGCTCCCGCAACCCATCGGCAGAGAAGCGAGCCCAGCTCGTTAGGTGAGGGCCGCCGCTAGGCTTTAGTTAGTTAGGTTGGCTTCACCACATGATGGCGATGTGGCGTGAAAAATGAGCACAAGAAACTGCAGACCACCTTCAAGCACAGCCCCACCAGTCTGAGCGCGCGAAAAGTGATCGAACAGCACCGTCTGGAGAAGCGCCACTTGTAGGGGCGCGGCGCACCGTTCGATATATCGAACGATCGACGAAATTGGAGTTCGATATGCTACGCGTCTTTGCTAGGTTTTTACACAGGAATTTAAAGAAAATAATAGGTTTCTTATTTCTTGCTTTCTGAATATAAAATTTATCTACAATTTCGTTATTATATTTATTAATTTTCTAACATGCAGCTTAATCCCGTTTGTTATATTCTAGCGTTTGTATATATTCGGTGCTGTTGTCCTGCCTTGTTGATTCTAACTGCCGCAATGTCCGCACCTACTTTAACTTTCGTTCTCGTTGAAGTAGGTGCGGACATTGTAGGACCTCAAACGCCTGTAGGGAGATAGTAGGGCCTCAAACGTGAGGCTAGCAGTAGGTTCAACTATATAAAGAAATGAATAATATCTGGGTTCGATATAGCCAATATTTCGATATATCCGGGATTGATGTATCCGGGTTCGACTATAGCAGAAAGGCGCACAGAAAAAAATTTCTGATCTGCGTCATTGTCGAGTATCGCTTTCGCGTTGTCTACAAATGCAATTTATGCGATCATGAAATACATTGCCCGAAATACATGCCGCATTCCAGGACGGCTCATAGATGGCGGTAGGTGCACTCGGGTATTAAGCAAGTCCTGTGGGTGTTGAACGATTATCTTCACCTGTCTAGGTGGCACGCCAATATGGCTTCCCTGGCTGATTTCGCGGGCGGAGGATTCTGCGCCATCGGTCCCTTTTCTTGCCTGGTCAGCGCGCTCGGCTTCATTAACTGCTTTTGGTGCTTCACGTTCAGCCGCTTTATTGTTGCTTTGTGCTTTCAGCGTCTCCATAGCTGCCTAAAATGCCATGGCGCTTGCCCGCTTCTCAGCAGCCTTAGCAAACAATCGCGGCGCTGGACAAATGGATGAAGGATGAGGACGACGACTTCGTACATGTAACGGGAGCGGCTACCAATCAACGCGCAGAGCAAGAAGCGTAGGCGATGGCGAAGTATTCTAATGGATCGGGAAACGAAGCTGCTCTGTCTGCGCGGGCGCTAGTTAGGACCCCACTTGAGGTTATAGTGCGGCAGTTTTTTTTTGTTTTTTTCCGGCTGGATTTCATCCTGACGGAGAGTTTCAGAATGTTTCGGATAAGTTCGACTTCATGTACGCCCTCATGTTCGGCTTCAGGTTCGCTGCTGTTTCCGAACGCTGTTCGCTTAAGTTTGCCGGGAGCTAAAAGCGTTTCACGCTTTAAAAGGACAATGATCACAACGAAAGTTACGCGCAGGACGCCCTCTTTTGCACGATTTGTGCTCACATCCATTCAATCGATCATGTACTCTACCGCATATATAAGTAACGTCCAGCGTAAAGGCTTCCATGAATTGCATGCATTTTTTTTAAAAAAAGGAATTAACATGGATAGGTCGATGTGAAGAGCAGGTAGCCTTACATGCTCCTTCACATACCGACACTCATGCTCACAAATGCTCCTTCGCATGCGTCACATGCTCATTCACCCTTTCAGTAAGGGCGTTATGAGACAGTTACTGCGCCTTTCGGTTCTGCAAGTTCTAACCGATTATTATTGTGGTTAGTCATAGCGAATGACAATGGTAGGATTATGTAGCCGATAGCAGCAGACGGTTTCATGGAGTGGTGAGATTGGAACTTTGCGGTCATAATGAAGCCGTCGCTGGCGCTGGACAGACGCACTTGAAGGTCACTGGGAGTGCCTTTGTGCTGCTTGATCGAACTCTGCACGTGACACGACTTCACGCAAGTGGCTGGAAATTAACCAGATCTTGCGCATGGCCCGAGAAATGAAATCTTCTGCTGCGGCTGCCCGTGATCGCGGGCCGAGCGCGCTAAGCCTCGTCTTCTTCTGGTGCAGACGACAAGGACGACCGCAAGAGCCAGGAGGTGCTCAAGGAACTGGAGAACATTGATGACGACGCGGACGCGCACGACCTCCCCTTCATCAAGATCGACGACGACGAGGTGGCACGCAGCTACGGCATCGACGACGAGCTGCCTCTGCTCGTCTACTTCGAGAAGGAGATCCCCAACATCTACGAAGGCGAGCACTGCTTCCTCTCCCCGCGTACCGTTGAAGAAAGCTTACTCATTGCCTTGATGCCGTCATGGTATAGTCAGCGTATGAAATGACACCCTTATAAGGTGTCCATGGTAGAGAGAGGCTCAGCAGATGGTTCTTAATATTCACAAAGTGAACACGGAAGAAAGCCTCAGGCTGCTTGCCTGAGGCAAACACCCTGAGGCTTTCCTTTACCTTGTTCACTTTGCCATACCCTTAAGGTGTGATTCATTGATATCCTGAGGGTGTCAAAGAATGAAAGTTGAACCAAGCGAAAGTATCTTAGAATGGCGAACGCTCCGATAAAAGGGGGGGGGGGGGGGGGGAGTAAACTTTATTTGTCCAACAGAATAGACCATGCCTAAACCCCGGGGAAAGTCCCCAGGGTTCGGGCGGTCAGCTTAGGTGCAGGCCCGAAGCTCCTGACTCCTGGCGGCATCCTCAGTTAGTCGGACTGCTAAGAGTTGGTTCTTCTTTGCTTTGCAGAACGGTCTCTCATGCATTCTTGGTTCCGACAGGGGAACTTTTCTCCGATGTATTCTTTCTGCGTGGTTTGTGGGGTGACGTCACAGGAAGTGCTGCCGTATATGGCGACTACGGACAAAAACGTGCATCGAATAACCAGTGCAATGTGATGGGCTTGCTAGAGCCCCTGCACCAATGTAGGAAGTTGTGGCACCCCGTTGGCAGTATGGAGAAGGAGAGAAAGAAAGAAATAAAAGGAGCTGAGGAATTCCAACAGTAAGATGCAAAGTAAAGGTGCGAGGTAAACATAGAATAAATGTGACAGGCTGGTTGAAGAAGGGGAGAAGCCGACAAAGCATGATTCGGCGGGTGCACATTCGCGTCCGAAAGTAAGTTACCGAGTGCCGAACGAAAGAACGGGTTTGTGTAAGTAGAATAAGGCGAATATACGGAGAAAAGCGCGATAAAGGCACGAAAAAAGAGGGACCAAATCGGAAATATGCGGGGCAGAACGAAAATGAGAAACGGAAAGACAGAAAAAAGGGAATGAGCAAGATTACCGAGGAACTCAGTGAGGAGAACGGGTAAACAAAGAAGTAAAAGGCGCCGCTCGAATGCCCTAGGTGTTCGGTACTTTATGGACGGCGAGAAAAGCGAAATGGTCGAAAGAGGAGGAGAGGCTTGTTGGAATTGCAGTTCCACGGTAATCTCCTCATACCCCTCCCCTGGCCCCTTCCACATGTTCGATGTCCAGGTTTTCTTTTCTTTTCTGTACCTGTCTAGCACAGTTCTCCGATTTTCACTCTCTATTCTTCATTTCTGTCCTGTGGCTTTTTCCTGCCTCTGTCCTTTGTTCCCATTACACAAACTCAATCTCCTTTTCGGCACATAGTAATTCTGTTTGGGACGCGCTTGAGCTGCCGCCGAATTGTGCTCTCTCCGGATCTTTTTACTGGCTCCTGACAACCTTTCGAAGCGTTTCTTTGTTTACCTGACATATTTGCTCTTTTACCCGTGGTATGCATTCTTTCCTTATAACGAAGCATATTGGCGAACTCCCAGTCGCTACAGCTTTCTCGCCGCGCAGATCAATGTAATGTAATGTAACGTTATGCGACGTACTGTAATGCAATGTAGTGTAATACAATGCACTTGAGCGTAATGCAATGCAATGCAACGTAATTGAACCTCCTATATACGCATGTCCTCGGAAACTCTATGGGGTGGCTAAGTCCCGGAAAATGACCGTAACTTGTTCTAACTATAACATACCGGTACGCAGACTGAACAATGCTTGGTCGCTAGGACGAATGCACAGCTGTTTAATCTTTTATCAAGCTACATATCGCAAAAATACTTCTAACGTCACTTTTAAAATGACAATTGCCGTTCGACGTGACGGCGGCCACGGAGCCCAGAAAAAAAAAAACGAGGGCTTGTGTGTGCGTGCGTAGGCAGCCTATAGAGCACAACGTTTTTGCGGGAACGCCTGTTTACGCTTTAAATAGGGGTCGATAAAGGTTGAAAGTTTTGACAGCCCAAAATTAATCAACGGCAGGAGGGAAGCCTCAGTCCGCTAGCCAACGTGCGCTCTAAACACGAATACACCTATATGGGAGTAAAAAAGGGAGTAAAGCTGTCCTCTAGCGCACATCCTCTCATAAAAGGAGGACAGCTTTACTCCCTTTTTTACTCCTTTCTGTTTATAGCGTGCTGACAAGAGGCCTTGTTTTCGTCTGGGCCCAACACAGAAGTTTGACGATACGATCACGGCTGATAAGAATTTCTGTATGGTAAGAAATCATGAATTGCCTGACCAAAGTATATTTTGCACAAAGTGCAGAGTTTCGGTATTCCGAACACTCTCCCGCGGCCCTAGACATGATACAAACCAGACAGCCACACCCAGGAGAATTAGGTGCAACAATCGTATTGCTAACGCCGCGCAAGATATACGCTATGCGAGCAACGAGTGGTAGCGCATCCGCGAATAAATCCAGTCAGCCGTAGAAAAATCTGCCTGAATGAAATTCTGTGCTTCAGCATATGGACTTTTCTTTTTTGTTTTTCGATGGCACGAATTTCGAGTGATGCGAATATGTTTCGCGATCCCATGAGATTCGCATCATCAAGATTTCACTGTTATGCGGACAACTTACACCCTAGCCCAAACGAATACAATTCGTCTTGTTACAGGGTTGGCTAGCGGAATGAGGCTGCTCCCCGTCCCCATATTCATTTTATGTTGTGCCCGCATATGTAATACATTGAAAAATGAACTCTTACGTAAGTGTCCATTTTCACTGTCTTACGCACACGAACACAACACAAAAAGAATAATCGGCTAGAGTAAAAGCAAAACCAATCACTGTATACTTAATTAACGGCCACTTACAGTACTTTGCTCATTAAGCATCAGCCAGTATAAGCAACGCATGACTGAAAATTCCTCACGGAAGGGTTCAAGAAATTTTAGCCCTTTTTTCGCTTCTTCACTGTCCGTGTCTTAAGGCCTAATAACGACGACCTCACCGATTGGAAGAATAGGGAGCTGGGAGAGTTTTATGCACCCGTGATTTACAGTGCGAAAATGCAAAGCTGGTGTCGTCCCAACTTTTTGTCAGTTGCCCTTTCTAGCTGTGCACCGCTTAATTACCCAACTGAGTAGAGGGCTTCTGCAGGCACCTCGTCTTCACAGGCAACACCAACAGAAACTGCGCCCATGACGTCATCGCAGGAATCATGCTAAAAAGGCGCGAATGAGGAGGATGCCTTGAAAAAAAAAAAAAACACCACCTCATCGAAGCGTTTCCTACCCCTTACAAAGCACTTGCACGCTTTGTTCGGCCTTAACTTTTATATTGTGACTGCCGTCTCCTTGCCTAGTCCCTCAATAATGGTCCGTAATGCTGGCTTTGGTCTTGTGCCCTAGTTTATAGGGAGCACGCCTCTGTTTTAAGCAAGCAGTCACTTTCTTCCTCTTTATCAAAGCTAGTTAGGGAACTCGCCTAACGCTGAATTCTCGCTTAAGGTACACCCCCTGTCATAAGATAAGTATAAAACCCAAGGGGTTTGCTTGTGAGGCCTTCTGTATGCCTCGTTATGCATCGTCAGCGACCGTAAGCTCTCGAAAGAGGAATGACTTTGCGTTCTCAATCCTCCCACGTTTTAGAGCGCTAGATGCGCTAGGGAGCCCTGGTAAACAGCTTAGAAGCAAACCCCTTAGGCTGTATACTTTTGATGTGGGCTGTACACGTCGAAAACTGCGAAAAGATAAGCACAAAGAAGTAAGTCATGCTTAATAGGGGCCTGTGCACCGTGCGCGGAGATAGTTTCGCGTGAAAGAGGTTCATATAAAGCAGATTTTCGACCTAGTATTACAGCACGAACTGTCAGCGGCCGAATGAGAAGAAACTACATATACAGCACTCTCATGCCACGTGTGCTATCCGTTCGTGATGTAAGACGTGATTGAAATAAGCAAGAATCAACTAGCCTGTTGACATTTGTTCGGAAATATCTCACATGCGCTTTTTGGAAGCATAGCAAGAGCCTCTCTTGTGCCCCGAAACAATCTCAATTCAAATTAATTTTGCTACCCTCACTGGAGTTACTGCAAAATAACGCAGCTGCTGCAAACTAATTTGATCTGACATGTTCTGTAATCCATCAGTGCCTCTACTTCTTTTTTTTTTTCGCAAGAATGAGAGAGAGAGAGAGAGAGAGACTCTTTAATGAAATGCAGAGAATTTAGCCGGCGTTTAAAAATCGCTGGCATGCTACTCTGCGTAGGAAGGGGAATTCGGGAGAAAAAGACAGAAGGAGAGCAGCGTGGAAGAGGTAAAAAAAAACAAAAAAAAACCCGAAGATGAAATGCGGCCATGAAATGGGTACTAAGGATGCAAAGGCGAGTATTGATGTAACCTATGGAATGATGGAGCGCATAGTCCGACAAATGGGCTGACGAAGTTCACTGCATGAAGAATGCATGAAGGTAACGTGCAAGTGAATTTAGAGCTTATCAAGATGTCCAATGTCTTTTAAATATGTAAAAAGAAAGTTCATTGCAAGTCTCTGTTGCCTGAAGCAGGCTAAGGGACCTAAAACTTTGTCCATTGTTAGGGGCACTGGGCAGAGCTTCTGCATGCAATGTTCATAGTACGCACGCTCGTTAGCATACGCAGGGCACACAAGTAGGATATGTTCCACAGTTTCTATAGCACGTAGTGCTGTCCGTTCCTTATATGCGCATCTCCTTTCACAGGCGACTTGACGAAGGAGGAGGAGGTGATCGAGTGGCTCCTGCACCAGATGAAGTCGGACGCCATCGAGGAAGTGAGCGACAAGATCCTCGACTCGCTCATCGAGAAGCACCCGCACGTCGCCGTGCTCTTCTGTGAGTGCCCACTCCGCCGCAGTCTCTCCTCTCACAGAGCATCGCCAAAGGGCGGATACGATTAAAGTGATGCAGGCGTGAACTGCGGGACCGGTTGGAGATGTGGGTGAAGAGAGAGCATTGCTTTAAACACCCGTCGTGGTGTTTAAAGCCCTGGGATTTAGCATAAAACGATCCGCGTCCCGCTACAGCAGTATCAAGTGTACTCCACATGAGGCCGTCTGCGCATGCGCAGACGGCCTCGTGGCTAACACACGCGATTGCTATAGGCTGGGCCGGTGTGTTTTGACTCGGTGTATGAAAGACACTCTTTCATAAACGCGGACTTGTTGAGGCTGGGAAAGACGCAGGTGACTTCGAATGAGCTCCATGTGGAGGTGCGGCTCGTGGAATCGTACACTGGCCGTAAGCGCGGCAGTAAGCCGCCTGCTCATCGAGTTAATTGAACATGCAAGTAAATTTCGAAATCCCAAGGTGTGCCAAGAAAGCAGGGGGAGAAGCGGCTGTAGTCCTAATACCACACAACACTGCCACATAGTGCCCATACCAAACCAGGAGAGTGGTCTCAGTCGTTCCATGGTCCATTGGAAACATTTAGGAGGCTTCGGCAGATAGGTTAGTGATTTACGAGTGTAGCACTTTCTCCGTCGGCTGTCTATGTTCAGAAGGCGCACTATAATGACACTGACCAGACAGTAGCGACAAGTTTCGCTCAACCGTCTCGTGTTCGTTCCAGACAAGGAGAACGACAAGAAGTCTGAGAAGATTCTCGTGGAGCTGGAGAACATCGACGACGAAGCGGACGAACACGAGATCGTGTTCCTCAAGACCAACGACCCGGAGGCCGCCAAGAAGCACGGAATCGAGACATTTCCCAAGCTGGTCTTCTACGACAACGAGATCCCCAATCTCTATGATGGTGAGACAGCGCTCATATCGGTCCCCTGCCGACGCGAATGTATCCTTGGCGTTATTGCTGTCACGAGCATGCTCGTCTGTGAACTGTGGACATGTCTGTGCATTTATGAATGCCTTCAGTACCCCATGGGACGGATTACGAGTACGTACAGGGTCGGTCAAAAGTTCCCAGGCCACAGGGTCTGCTTTTGAGCAGTACAGTCTGGCAGTTACAACATTCCCGAAGCTCGAAATATCATTACAGGGTAGAAGAAGTATCGTTCTAACCGCTGAGAGCCTTGACAGCTTCATCGGAATCTTAAGTGTCAGGATATACCGACGAAAAGCAGACCCTGTCGCCTGAAAATTTTTGACCAACCCTGTACCTGCGTTGCGTAAGAAGCAAATTACATGCAGTAATTAGCACATGGCGTGCAAACGATATATCGTGAATTCGCGACTCTGGGCAGTAAAGGGTTAACCTGGCACTTAATGAACACTTGCACTGTACTTAAGTCGCATTTCGTTCTTCAACTTTTCCTTATACTCGTGCGAAGGAGAAAACGCAGACATAACTAAATTATTTACGTCTAATTATCATCACAGGGGATCTGATGGATGAGGACAAGGTCCTTGCCTGGTTCATCAAACAGAAGGAGTCCGAAGAGATCGAGGAAATCACGGAGAAAATGCTGTTCGAGCTTATTGATGAGAACCCCTTCCTGGTCGTCTTGTTCTGTGAGTATATTCACGTTTGTACATATACAGTACTGTTCTTACCTGTATGAAGCACTTAGACAGGTTGTTGCGTGTACTGATTACGGATCACCACGAGCAAAAGTGATTCAGGTTTTTGTTGTAACAATTAAAGTTCGAACTCGAATACTACACGAACTTGCCATTAATCTGAAAACACACACAACTGCGTCTTTCTCCTGAGATTATTCATAGCGATAACAACAAAACAAAATCAGAGTCGGCGGTCCCAATGCCCTTTACCGCCCCGCTTGACTTCTTTAAGTTTCATATTATCTATAAACGTATTCAGACTAAAGCTATCATAAACGTTCATAAATTATTAGACAAATTAATAAGTATCCAGAGAGAGAAAAACAAGAACAAAAGTAGTCTTGGTTCTCCGGAAGTTTAGTTGCTTTCTTTAGGAACAATGAATAGCGTAACCAAATAGTTTCGCTAAATGGCTAAACTACAGGAGAGGTGCCATTTAGCATCAGTCTCATTATCTTCTCTGCAGAAAGCAGCGCACACGCTATGATAAAAACTATTGCTCACAGATGAACCGCTTGCACAACGGTGTCGTGGTGCATGCGGGTCCCACTCGACTTTTGCCTCATACAAACCAGTACTCCTGAGACTTTTTTTGGAGTGAAGACGCGCTTCACCATACTTTGTGTCTGTCCTAATCGGCTCCCGCTCTCGCCAGACGACAAGGACCACAAGGCGAGTGCCGAGGTGCTCGCTGAACTGGAGAACATCGACGACGACCTGGACAAGCACAACGTTCCCTTCGTCAAGATCGACGACGACAGCGTGGCCAAGGACTTCGGAATCCTCGACGAGCTGCCCGCGCTCGTCTACTTCGAAGACAAGATTCCCAACGTCTACGAAGGTACGTGGGGGGGAATGGATGTGCAGGCGTAGTTAGTTGGTCGGCGGAACTAAGAGGAGGTGTCGCACGGGCGAAACAAGAAAACAGTGAAGTCATTTTCGGTCTGGTGACGCCACTTCCATACAGCCAATGGGAATGATACGGTCTGGTGACGTAATTTACCCAACCAATGGGTGAATCTTATGGCCGACTACACATTTTTTTAGCGATGAGGCTATCGAATGTTCTTGATTAAAAAGTTGTCCGTGCGAAAATTCTCCTGGGAAAGGAGCGGAAGGGTTAAATGGACGGGGACGAAGAGAGAAAAAGGCGGCCTCCGGACCACAGTTCTACCCGGCTGTGACAAAAGGGTGGGTGGGATGGTAGGTTGCGGCGTGCATGGTAATAAAACTCGCAAAAACCGGAAGGCCAAATAGCGTCATTGAGGGAAGCAGGCATGTCGATATGTTGCGTAGCGTCATCTCCGCGCTGCTTGATACCACTCGGAGCTTTTCAAGATCAGTACATCTTGATCTTCCGTATGTTTTCGCTTATATGATTCATATCTATTCACGATGAGCCTTTTAAGTTTGCTGTAAGAACGAGGCCGCGTCTCGCGCAAAAAAAAAAAAGAGTAATGTAAGTGTCATTAGAGGAGGCCCAAATTCTGTTGCCGAGTCAAATCGGCTGAACATAATGACCATGACGACAATGTACTCACCTAATCATAGCCTTTGCGCACAAAACGCATATTTTCTGCGCAGAACATAGGGCTGCTGCAGACATTTTGCCTTTTATTTTCTCGTTCTACCGTTCTTCCGCCTAATAAACCAACCTAATAATAATAATAATAATAATAATAATAATAATAATAATAATAATAATAATAATAATAATAATAATAATAATAATAATAATAATAATAATAATAATAATATGTCTGTCCCTCTGAGTTGTTTCATGCCACGAACAGATGCAGCCATGCAGCTTTCCATCGTTCGTCGCATGTTGTGTTAGGGCTGATCGGAATCCTTCGAATAGATCTACTTTACACAGTCGCCTTGCTTTCCTTTCAGTTATGTGGTTATTGGACCGCTGCGGCGCTATACCCTGCCAACAGCACTTTTCCGCCCTTGAGTAAGAGCGGGCCCCGATAGCCTGAGCAATGCCAACGCATGACCAGCGAGGCAGGCTCAACTCAGTGACAGCAAACGCTGTTGTTTATCGCGTATGGCAACAGGGCCCGTGTTTTTACCCGCAGGAAATCTGAAGGATGAAGACGAGGTCCTGAAGTGGATCCTGCACCAGAAGTCCGAAGACACCATTGAGGAGGTCACCGAAGAAATCTTGGAAATGCTGCTTCGTCAGAAAGAATACGTCCTGGTGTTCTTCGGTGAGTCATTAATATATCATATGCACTCGAATACCCAATTATAGGATATTATACAAGGGCTGGGCTATTACACGTATTGGATGTCTTCATCGATGGCTGTCTTTAAGTAAAACACGCTTAAGGTATATTGAAAAACTACCCGCGCTCTGCGTTTTTTCTGCCTCAATTGTAGCGCCCGACAACTGCAAGGAGTGTCCGAAGATCTTAGCGGAGCTCGAAAACATCGACGATGAGTCCGACGACCATGGCATCATCATTGTGACCACCGATGACACCAAGCTAGCCAAGAAGCAGGCCGGGGTGACCCGCCTTCCAGCCATTGTCCTGTTCAGGAACGGACAGCCTGTTCACTACAAAGGTAGGAGCCTCGCGGCAAAGTCCTCGGCTAATAACTGAACCGAGGATGCGACATTGTGCAACGGTCACGTTGAGGACACGTTACATTTGCTATTGTTTCTGTTAGCACCAGAAGCTTACTGGTGCTAACAGATTGGTTCAGTTACTCCGTTTACTGTCGCTACGAGGATGTCATGAAAGTAGCCAAACGTAGACCAAAGGGTCTTAAAGCAAGCTTGGGAGAACCTGCAATCCAAGCAAAGTGAATCGTTATTAATACTATCCAACAGTATGAGTAAGGTTGTTCGAAGTAAAGCTTTTCGGCCCTAATATCGGAGCTGTTTACCGAAGAGTTATAGTACGAAGGGTACTTTTAATGCAAGTTTACTTTAAAATTTTCTCTTATTGTCAGCCACCGTAATTTTCGGATTTCCCACTGAAATCGTTCAGCTTCGCTGAAGTGGACCTCAATGCTGAAATTGTTCTGGGGATGTTTGTGTCCTCGCTTCGGTGCAGAGTTCAGAAAAGCAGTCACTAAGTGCGCCCATGCAACAAGTTTACCTTAACGGCTTAGCAAAAGACGTTCCCCAATGCGCTGCACCTTTTTATGCAGGCGACCTGATGGACGAGGACGCGATTCTGAAGTGGATGACCAGCGAGGAGACCCTGGACATTCCAGATCAGATAGAGAGCGTCAACCAGAAAATGCTGGACAAACTGCTGAGCACCAATGATTACGTTGCCGTCTTCTTCAGTAAGTGACAAAGCTGCAATGTTGCTTAAGCTGTCGGAGTATATGAGCTCATGTTTGCAGCCTTCGGAGGATTGAGAAGGAAGGCCATTAATTGCGTACAGTCCCCTTGACGTTTGTACTATCAGAATCTATCGTATTTGCTGCTCTAATTGTTAAATTTTACTGCATGCGGATGAAACACTAAATGTTGCATGGAATAAATGGGACAAAGGTTAGGAGGTCATGATACAGTAGGTTGTCAAGTCTCGGCGACGCTAGTAGACTGCATTAGAGTCTGCTATTTACCTTAGATCTCTAGCGATCCCCTACTCCCCTCACCCCCTTTTCTCCACAATGTATTATGTGATACATGTTTGCAATTTCGAGGTAACAGTATGCATTCCTGAAAGCATTCAGTGTTGTACTCGTACTGTGCGGCCATTATTCAAAGCTATGCCCTTACCAGAGGCTTTTATCTCGGTTGAACACGTACATGTGCCCCTGTACCTGGCCGTCATTTTACATTGGCCTACACCCGATGTCTATTTCGATTACGCAGCCAAGGCCAAGTGCCCGGAGTGCGACAAAGTTCTCGCCGAGCTGGAGAACATCGACGACGAAGCAGAGGCAATGGACATCGACTTCGTCAAGGTCACAGACCCGAAGATCGCAAAGGCTTACGACATCATCTCTCTACCTGCCTTGGTGTTCTTCAAAAAGAAGTTTCCTCAGTACTACGATGGTGAGACACGGAAAAATTGCTCCTGTACAGCTGATTTGCTGCTCATGCACTTTAGTCTTATCTGCGTGCGCTTTGGGTAAAAGTTGAGTTTGAAGGTGACTTGGCGCGTAGGTGTTATGTGTTGTTCGCTGGGCTGGCTTAGAGGTATTAGAGGTAAAAGTGATGCTTGCTCCGTGGCCGAGACCAAAATAGTGAAAAAGAGGAACAGCAGAGACTAATTTTTAGTAGGGGTGTGCGAATATCAAATTCTTCGAATACGAATCGAATACGAATACTTGGCTCCGAATATCGAATCGAATATCGAATAATCAAGGACAGACGCATTTAACCACTACAAAACATTTATTTGAACACCCAAGAACATCGCAGTTCAACTATCGATGATTAAATGAATACAAAAGGTGTGTGTGGCTGCACAAAAAGTATCAGTCTCGAACATTATTCTTAGAAGAGTGGAAATATTAGAGAAGATGGCTCGTACACAGCATTGATTAAGACTAGCTTGCCATCAGCACGAACGCGCGTTCCTGGGATGAACATAAAAGGTTGTCGTGAAGGAAAACCCGCTGCTCTACATGGTCAGGCAGAAGTAGTTCCCGTCTAGCTGAAACGACTCCTCCAGCCACAGAAACTGCCCTCTCACTTGGCACTGAGCTGGCACGTATTGCGAGGTAATTCGTGCACAGCTCTGACTATACCAGCTTCGCAGGTATAGCCACAATGAAGCTCACCAGCGCAGTCAGCTACGGCATAGCCCTTGGAGGAAGGAATGCGCATTGCTCTGGGGGCCGCCTTGTTGTTTTGTCTGTCAATAGGGCTTGCGGACCGAAATGAACGCCGGTGCTCACAATGAATATTCGGCTAGATACGAATATTCGCGTCGGGTCGAATATTCGAGACAACACGAATACTTGGATTTCGAATCGAATACGAATACTAAAAATATAATATTAGAATTATATTCGAAAATTTCGAATATTCGCACACCCCTAATTTTTAGAGATACCGCCGTCAAAGCTAATTCTGAATCAATCCTCTGTCGAGCAAGGCTCCCCCCCCCCCCCCACAAAAAAAAAACAAATAAAACCACCTCTGCCACCACAAATACTTGCGAAAACATCGCGCTTTTTGAGACCAGCTGTGGTGATCAGGGGTTAGAGCATCACCATGCAGGCACAATACTACTTTTCATTTTAATTACTTTTCACTATTTTTTCACTAGTTTTCATACAGATTTTCCACTAGTGTTCACTAAGATTTGCATGACAGATATGACTTCTCAACAAAGCTTATGTTTTACCTAAAAAAAAGATCGCGGCTTCTAAAACAATTTTAAGCATCGCTCTTTGAGCCATGCGTAGATTTGTGTCAGGACAAAATACCCTCGTGCTTCGAAGGATTGCAATATAAAGCCGCGAATTATTACGCGAAACTCAGTGCACACCTCGCACATAAACAAGTTTTTATCTACTAGCACAGTTCGCAAACTGTTTTCCTGCGAGTGCAGTATCATTACAGTAATCTTATTTCAACACTACATTTAGCGCTCCTGCCATGCATGACAGCAGTATATCGTTACTGTGTTATTTTATCGAATACGCTTAACTACAGCTGCATGTCCGTTGTCGTGAACGTATATGCCACTGTGTCTGTTTTCAGGAAACCTCAAGGACGAAGACCAGGTGCTCAAGTGGCTCACTGAGAGCAAGGAGAAGTCGGACGACGAGATCGAGCTCGTTGACCGCCGGATGCTCGAGATGCTCTTGGAGGATATGGAGAGCGTCGCCGTCTTCTTCTGTGAGTGCATCGCTCGAAGGCATCTCTAGCGGTACTTGCTTTGCAGCTTTTTTTTATTTTTTTTCCGTTCGCAACTCCGACATGCTTTGATGTACCCGGCATCAAACAATCAGTGACCCTTTTGTGTGACCAATATCTGCCAGACCGTAAACAATGCTCTTTCGGCCACGAAGCCACGTGTTGTCCTCTTGAAAAGCTCCCAGACCATAAATTCGCTTCCTTGCCCTGCAGTGCAGTTTTTGTAGGTCTGCAGTACTCCAAATCACTGAAGGATGAGCACGACGTTAGTTCTCATCTGTTCAGTGCCTTTAAGCACTAGTGGTGCTTCCAGAGCTGCGCCTCATGACCAAGTGGAAGAATCGGCGGCATGGACCCTTTTTCAAAAGGACTGTACTTATACTGCAGATTTGCTAGCGTGTAAAGCTTTAGGTTAGTTATTGCTTCTAGACTCCACGTTGAAAATGTCACGTCTGCCTGCAGGCGTGGCTGTCACGCCACGTGGCACACACGCCACGTGGCGACACGTGGCAGATACGCCACGTATCTAGTTATGTCATGCCAGTCATGCCATGGCAGTCACGCCCCTAATTTTCGTTTCTCCTTTTTTTTTCCACCGAAGTCACGGATGACTGTCCGGAGTGTGACAAGGTACTGGAGGAGCTGGAGAACATCGACGACGACACCGACAAGCAAGGCATCTACTTCGTCAAGATCGACGACGAAGTGTACGCCAAAGAGCTGGGCGTGTCCGAGTATCCGTCCCTGGTCTACTTCGAGCACGGCGTTCCCAGCATCTATGTGGGTACGTTTGTCCTCGACTGCCGTCTTGTCAGATGATGCATTTCACTGCTCCCCTTTCCCTGCGTGTCGGCTGACTGCTCCCGCCCTTTCGCGCAGGCGACATGACAAGGGAGGAGAACGTGCTCAGCTGGCTGATCCAGCAGAAGAACGAGGACACCATCGAGAACATCAACAGGGACATGCTCAACAAGATGATCGTCGACACGGACTACCTGGCCGTTTTCTTCTGTAAGCAATACTGGCTGGAACTCCGGTTCTAATTTCTTCTCCCGGAAAAGGGAATAATGCTTCATAGGTCTATGTTTTATATTTCATACTTTAGCTTAGAAGGAAAAGGCACGCTGTCAACGTTGTGTTTGGCGCTTGGCGTCTTTATAGTCGGATACAACTTAAGTCTGCAGTGAAGCTGCGCCTACATTCACGACCGCCGCACAGATTTCCCCCACGACGAAAAAAATAGCCCGTTGTTTAAACTTTTCTTGTTACCTAAACAAAAAACTAATCGCTAGCAAAAAATTACAAGCTCTAGAATTTTGACACCTGGCTAGTTTAGTATAGTCAAACATTAAAAAGTTGATTTCGTTTATTATTGCGATTGGCCAGCGGAGTATTTATTATTATTTATTACAGATACCTGCAGTGCCCGAGGGCATTATTGCAAGGGGGGGGACACAATAACTTCTGCTCATTTGGCCGAAAGTACACATGATAACAGAAATACAATCACACAACTAATAGATGAGGAAAAGCATGCACTTAAGGAAGACAACCACGCTCCACAAATAAAATGACACTAATGAAATGAAAATGAAACGCGCAAGACAACTGCGCGCCACGTCACACATCAGATACAGTACGCCGCAGACCGTGGCCCAGTGTTAGACACAGCCGTTTTTTTTTTAGTTGTACCCTATTATAGTTCCCTATAGATGTGTACGCCACTAGCTATCTTATTTGCGTGTCTGCTTTTGCGGCACCCGCTGTATGCTCGACCGGTTTGGGGGGGGGGGGGGGGGGGGGGGGGATGTCTACAGTATAAAGGTATTGCTAACTCTCGATACATTAGTGGTGCGGGCGAACTCAATCTACAGTATGCATGTTTTGCTTGACTCTAAAGCAAGGTTTTCACTGCGTCAGCAGTATAGCTCTTGTTTCCACAAAAGCGCACTGTTGTTGGTGTAGTGAGCGGAGCGTAGGAGTGCGAGAGGGAGATGCGAAAGACAGAGGAGGAGTACTCAGCAGCAGCTCCCCTAGCGGGAGCGCAAAGAACGCGCGGGTTTTGTGTTTCTTACTGGTATTAAAAGCAAAATCGGCAAGACACAATTAAAAGACAAATATTGAAAGCGAATATGAAAAAAAAACACGAAAAGTTGGCGTATGCTCAAAAGTCGTTTTCAGCTTTAGTTGAGAAATGACTAAAAAAACTCGCATTCTTGTTCAAACCAGCTGTTCCCTTTTAGATTTGAGAGACCTGTACCTCCCAGTGTACTGCTCAGGGTTGACAGCAGTGAAATGTGTAAATATCGCGACTTGTTTTATTCCGTTTCTATGCGCGTAAAGACCTCGAGGATGACGACGAGAGTAAGGAGATGTTGATGCACCTGGAGAACATCGACGACGACTGCAGCGACTACGAGGTGCACCTGGTGAAGATGCAGGACAACCTGATGGCCAAGAAGTACGGCATCCGCAACCCTCCGGGCCTCGCCTACTTCCGCCACGGAAAACACCTCAGGTTCACCGGTGAGTCGCCGGAATAGAGACTGCTTGCATAAATGCATTTCTAAGGCTAAAGCCTTTAATGCCTCATAGTTGTCGACAGGAGGCTGTCGAGAAAAGGTTTTCAGCAGAAGGTTGTCAGCAGAGGTGTCACGCTTTTCGGTTGGTTGAAATGGTTATGACGTCAGAGTGCACGGATTCGCAGTAATGAGCTCACCCACGGATGTCTGACGCCCCCTTTCGGAGCAGACGACAACTAATGAAATAGCTGTCGTCCGCTCCGACAGGGGGCGTAAGGCGTCCGTGGGTGACCACATTACACACCTCATTACTGCGAACAGAGCCACGGATACAACCGAACTCATCGAAGCAGAAAGAGAGTCGTGCTAAAGAAGCAGTCAAAGTCGGCAGTCAAAGTGTGTATTGTAATGTGTAGTCAAAGTATGTAGTCAAATAAAGCACTAGTGCAGCAAAAACAGCCTCGCAGTCAATTCCAAACAGTGCGCCAGGAAAGGCTTTCGCCTTGCAGCACTTTAGAGAGCCAAATTGTCCCTTGAATTTTTTCAGATGCAATGAGCGCACATAATGCAGTCGGTTCTCGATATTTCTAACTCGAAAGGGAGCAAAATTTCTGAGATTTGTGAGTTCCAAGGAAAGCCTTTGTTAGTACAACCATAGTCCTTCAATGCTTTTTCTGGTCACGAAACTCCTCCGTAACTCTATGGGAGAGGTTCATATACCGCCCGCGCCTGCCGCGGCGCGGCGCCACGGGGCACTGAAGGGCATCATTCGGCGAGCTCAGCGCTGTCGCGACCGGTCAGAAAGCGTCGCCGCTCGTTATCAGAGTGCGAATTTCACCGCCTGCTGCTCTGTCTGTTCACCTGACTCTCTGCAGTTCTCTGCTAAATGTTTCTTCATATCTACTCTGTTGCAAAACACGGGTTGTCTGCTCTCTCTATTACATGTTCATTTGCTCCTCTTGACTTAAGCTTCATTCCTCTGTTTGTGACTGCTGTGTGCGTAATATTCATTTTTGCTGTGTGCATCAAAAGGGTAATCCCCTATGTTCTTCGGCAAACGCACAAGACCATGTAGAACTTTCACATGCCTTGCTGCCGATGCAAGCTGTTATATCTGTTTATTGTTCATCACAGCTCGATGTATAGATGTATCACACATGCGCATGTATGCATAAGCGCTTTGTACTTTGGCCACTGCTGCTTGAGCTGCTAAAAGGCGTCTGGCAGAATTGTAAAATAAAACATCAGATTGTGTTTGCTCTTCAGTTCATGCAACTCCTTGTTTTGTCTTGTAATTGCCGCTATCATCTTAATTTCCACTGCTAACTGAAATGTTCCGAATCTGCTAATTGAAATGTTCTTAATTTTATCTTAACATTTGTTAGCCTCAAAGTTTTCATCTCATAAGTGCTAGCACCAACTGTCCTCTTCGTTTTGGGGAATGAGTTCAAATGCAGACTGCTTGCTAATCATCCTGCACCTCATTCTTGTTTGGCTGCTTTTATTGCTATGGTCAGGGATTCCTGTCACAATATTGGCCTCGATAAAGGCATTAATGTTAGCATGAATTTCTTTTCTATGTAAGTGCATTGAACATTACTCTCATTCTCTATATTAATTGTACCACTATTTTATTTTTAATTTCATCTTTTATATTTGCATTGTCAATCAAGACATTCTATTTTTCTCTGCTCGCATACACGAGTCAGCTGGCAGATTTGACGATTGCTTTATTGTGCTTTGTATATATGAGGTTTACTACAAGACGATCGCTTCCCTGGATTGCCACGTGCTGTTGCAATACTACATGTCACTGATTTGTTACATATAAACACGGCTGTCTGTTAACACTGACTTGCTATTGCTTTTCATCAGTTATTCATATTTAGTTTTCTCATGCCTACTGTGTATAATTCCATTTTTTTTTGCAGATTGGATGCGATGGCGCAAAAATATGTACGTTTGTAATTAATAATAGCTTTTTGATTGAGTGAGTATTGCAAATAAAATACAATTTTTGAACTGCATTACGAGGAGCATTAAAAATAGGTTTGGCCTGTGGTAAATTGACACCTACGAATTTGCCAATTAATTAGGCCAATGCGCCTACTGTGCCAGTCATATAGAATTTTCGGGTGGGAGAACTGCCAACAGTTCCTCTTAGCATGCAAGAAAAATTTGGTTGAGACACACAGGTCAGAGATATGGTCCACGACTGATGAGCCGCTGACCGTATGCATGAGGTGTACGGCAGTTAGTAAAACAGATGCCTGCTACAAACAATGCACTGTTACAACAGCTTAAAAATGAACCCAAGTCAAAGAAGATAGGGCACTAACGAATACACAACTGAACAAATACAGAAGAGTTAAACGTAAGGGTTCGAAGTATAAGACATCAGAATAATGCCTACAGAACTAGTGACAGCTACAATAAGGACTTGAAGACGTTAGCTCGTAAAACAATTGAAAGTGAGGTATGTAGGGAGGGGAAAAAAGGAGAGGTCAATATAGAGGGGAAACGAGTGCTTATCTGCAGGGATGGCAATCTCCTATTCGAAGGAGGGTAGGTCGTTGCGGGGCTGATTCAGTGGCGAGGACGTTGGAGGACCAGAGCCTGATGTTGGCTTATCATGGGGCCTCGGGGTAACGAGGGTTGACGTGGTAGGTTCTGATCGTAGTCCCGATCGCTAGCCGATCACGTCCTTGCCTGATGCACGCTCCCGTCTGCACGCATCGACTAGCCCAAATGCTCTGTCCGGCCCTGCGCTTACACTGCCGCCGTATCTTTTACCCTCACGTGCACCGTCCACAAAATTACTTTCACATCGCCTTATAAGCCGCATGCGGTCATTCCCCGCGTGACTGCGTCCTTGGCATTTAGGAGACGCAAGCTCTGAAGGACGCGGTGAGGCCGTCCACCCATTCCGACGACCGGCGCCAGAAAAACAGAGGGGATACCGCGGGGGTCCCGAATTTAGTGACAGGAGCATATATTTTTAAGGCTGCAGTTCTCATGTTTCTCCTAATGACAAGGCTCCTAATGACAAGCTGACAACAGTGTCAGCTGTAATCGGTTCAAGAAGAATTAAGTTAAAAAAAATTGTCGTGAATTAAGAAACAAATGCGCTGAAAATCATTGCCTCGCATGTTTGCAACGACCACGAATGCTGATTTAGTGATTTAGATACACGACAGCCAAAAATGACAGAGCCCTTTCATATGCGGAAGCTGAATTAAAGCAAAAATCACACGATGAAACTTAGCGCGCGTTCCTTATGTGTCACATATATGCAGCCGTGAGCACGGAGTCTTTCGTTGATCAAGCCATCACGGTCATGCTTGCTACTCTTAAAACTGCGACAAAAAGGGGCAAAATACGAAGCCCGTTGCGCAAGCCATCATATGCTTACTTTCGAGCCCGGACGGGCATCGCGTGCCCCAGTTCCCACAAGAAAGCTGCCTTATAAATTCAAAAGCACCGGCTATGTATACGCTTCTTGAAAGCGGACTCACGCTTGAGCTGTCAGACCAGAGTTGGGAGGTGTTGAATGGGGACTGCGGTCATGTTTCTGCTCGTATTTCGCCAACTGCAAGCTAGCGGTTACGCGCTTCAAGATTTGAGATCGAAAACAGCGATGCGAAGGCAGGAGACAAGCAACTGTCTTTGTAGCGCGTATCGCTTTCTTCTGGCAATATCGTTAGCTTTTTATCGCGCCTACAGGGCGTTAGTGTGCTGCATCACGTTCAAAAATGTAACAGGGCCATTTTGAGAATAAACAAGTAGCTGCGCATTTCTACACAAATCGTCTGCTTCAGAGAAGTATCTGTATGTCGCTACGTCATCATTTCCTTCCCATTTCCTCCCTGATTAAAGTTCGTCATATTCTCGTTAGACTAGATTGGAAGGAAAGCTAAACCGACTGTCGCTGAAATTTTCGAGTAATCGGGTGAAAATACCTCGCGTGATGCAAAGCCGGCTGGGGCGGGCAGGCGGCTGCGCCGCTGCTCGGTGCCCTCCAGTACCCTCCAGTAGAGTTACTGTACATGCTACCAAAGGTAGCAGAGTTGCGCGTCTGTTTTCCCTCGCCGCTCCGAACGCCATTCGCCGAGAGGCGGTCACATGATTTTCGTGACGTCGTGTGTTCTACACTCCGCGGAGAAGCCGACTTCACAGGTGTAGCGCCGAGCGAACCCTTGTCAGCTCGACGCCTCATGTGAGCCCGCGCTGTCGGCTGCATTCATTTGTTTTCTGTGCACACCTGTGGCGTCAGGTTTGGGGTTCTGTAGTGGCAGTGACGGACGCAGTCGTCGGCTATGACTGGTTGCAGTGCGCCAAACTGCAGCAACCGCACGGGAAACGGCAAAGCGTTTTACGCAGTGCCATGCGGAAGGTCGGCGGCCGAAGTGCGTCGGCGCCTCAAGTGGCTCTTGAGAATGAACCTCTCCTGTTTGCGGCTGTGAAAGGCTTACGGCATATATAAATAAATAAAAATTTCTAACATGTTCCAAGATCTACGAGTGCCATCCCAACCATCATTTGCCTGTTTCGACAGCGAAATCAGAATTGCATTGGTAAAAACATTTTTCATGTGTCGACATTTGTTTACCTTGAACAAATCATTAGTTTTTTTTCTAACTTACATGCATTATCAAATAAGGAACAGGCAACGAAAATCTTGTTTGTCTATATCTTTCACTTAGTGTCCTTATATGGATACTAGTTTAAGCCTATACCTGTCCCTCGAAGCAGTATTTGTAGCATATCACTGCATTAAAATTGCACAGAATTTAGTCTGCATCTGCAACTTTTTGGCCATTCACTAGGGCAGGCTCTGTTACTCTACTGCTGCTTCGAGCCTTCTGTAGTGATGGTTCGAGGTGAAATATAAGGGACAATGAATGTTCAAGAAGCAAATTCCATGCAATTTGGCTGCATTTCGATGCCAGTCTCACCTGCATAAACATTTAATTTGCCTATGCAGCCGCTGCGGTGGCTTAGTGGTTATAGCTCTCGGCTGCTCACCCGCGACGCAGGTTCGATCCCGGTCGCGGCTGTGTCGAATTTCGATGCAGCCGAAATTCTAGAGGCCATGTACTGTTTCCTGTCATAGCCTGAGTCGCTTTGGGCAGATAAACCCCCCTAAACCATTTGTCAGCCATTGCTATAAAATATTGTTCTTAGTAAAAATGCCCTTAAGAACAATGTGACAAGGATTAAGTGAGAGATGTGAGGATAGGATAGACAAAAATCGCATGTAAACAAGCGTGTAAATCTTGATGCCGCGAATAATTTCAGCTAGAAGACAGCAAATCAGCCTATAACCTCGGCTTTAAAAAGATCCAGGAGTCGCGAAATGTTTTGATACTGCGACCTAAGCCGAATCTGCGAGGAAGGGGTACAAAAATGCAAAGCGGAACATTAAATTTGTTTTTCCGAGCAATAAGGATGAAGCAGGCAGGAAAACCTACCACAGTAATCAACAACTATTGTAATTTAATAACTAAGGTGAAACGATAGTGCTTTTCGATAAAAAATGAGGAGAGTTAAAGAATATCTACGTGTAAGAGTACTTTCAAGGTCCTTTAAAGATCCGCCCTATCACTGCAGTTAGCAACGGGGTACATTTTGTGAAATGTGTTGGCAAGCAATTGAGTGTTAATTTTTTCGTTATGTCAGACTCGCCTCGTTCAATGCATTGGCATTGCTTTAGTCTGCTTGCCTACAACAATTTGCACAATTATTTTAATGTGGTTCTAGAGAGAGGCGTTTTCGTATTTTCCGCGCCTAACTCGTACAGAACACGCGCCGGTGCTAGTTGTGAAAAAAGCAATTCATCGCTATACTCTTTTTGTTCTTAAGACGTGCACGCAGGAAGACAGGATGGGACAGACGCTGTCTCATCTGGAACGGAACTGATCGTTCTTCTGAAATTACTGGTTCCAGAAAGAAAAAAAAACTCGCAGGCCGTTTCCAGTCTTTTTTCGTCAGTTTGTCATGATTGCGATTTGCTGTTAACCTTTGGCGATTTTTTTTTCGTGCTGTATGTACACCAGCGGCAAATCACAGATTAGTTTTCAGCGCTACGTTTAGAAACTTGCCATCAAGTCAATCTATTTAAAGGAGAAAAAAAAAAGCCCAAGCGCCCTACACAGCGAGCTACGCAGCCCCTGTACGTACGGGAAGTGGCTTTCCCGCACAGCTTGGAACATGATGGCGGACCTTCGCGCGCAACTCTGCTCCCTGCGGGAGCATATACAGGAACTCTACCCTCCAGTGCCCAGCGGCGCCTCTAGCGGCCAGCGCCGACCCTATATGAAACTGAGGCGGGAGTTTCGTGACCAGAAAAAAGCATTGAAGGACTATGGTACAACTTAGGTTGATGGGACCAAAGCGCAAGTTGAACAAACCGGAAGTTCGAATTAATCTTGTTAGAATTGACGACGTTCAGTTCATATGCCCGCGAACAACAATAAGGAACTGGGACTTTAAAAAAGGTCACCTCGTTCAAAACTTTCTAATGATGCCTTTATACTAACTACTAATGCTCAGTGTAAGTACTAACGAAAGGAGTAGTTATCTGTAAAATAAACACGTTGTTCTTTTATACTTGTATTTAGAATTAAATTACTATCTACTGCTCTCTGATTACCTCCAACCACGTTTTCTATTTTTGCTATTCGCGCTTAATTGCCTTTTCTGCATTTGACACCCCCCCCCCGGGTCAAAATTTTTGTGCCCGGGTAGAGCCAGCTATTATTTGCTCTACGAGAGGTATGTTTTCTTTTTTTTTTTAACAGGTGATCTTTTCGACGAAGAGGAAGTGCTCGAGTGGCTCACCAATCCAGAGAACATGGAAATGGATGACGCCATCGAGAGGGTGAACAAGCGAATGTTCGAAAGGATCCTGGCCAAGTCTGAGTACCTCACTGTTTTCTTCTGTAAGATTACGTTCGCCACACTTTTCCATTGCTTGAAAACCGTGATTAAAAACTTCTGCCTCGTTTTGTTCTTTATTAATCCAATGCAATGTGCAGACCTAGGGATTTTACTAATGGGCCGGAGATGATTTACTAACTAAATACTGTTTGCGTGACGGGAACTGGACGAAGATGCGACGATCACAAACATTGCTACTTATAATCATTCTAGTGAATATGTTAATTTCAGAGGTATGAAGGATAAATTCATGTATTAGGAGCACAAAAAAGATCTAGAAAAAGAATGAAACGAATAGTTTAGAGGCTTGTGAATTCAAATGTGTTTAATTTTTTGCTTGCTTACAAGACAGAAGTCTTCCAATTGAAATTACCCTAATAATTGAAGGACGTTTTTGGATAATAATAGTGAATTAAGTAATCAAGAGTAAAAGAATAAATAAATCAGTCTAAAAACTCATGTGGTCGACAGTTCCCGGTTTTTGCTGCCTATTTTTGCTTGTGCATTCTTTTAGCGGGGATTCTTTTAGCAGGGACAAATGTTTGAGCATATTTGCACACAATGAAGATTAATGGAACAATGAACCAAAAGGGAATGTAAAAAGTGGTCCAGAGGTCTAATAATTCAGTTATAGAACTTTTGCTTTATTTTAACTTGAAAGGCTAGAATCTTTCAACCGAGATCATCCCACTTGGTTAAAGAACGTTTCCGCTCAATAAGAATAGCTGAAATGGTGATTGAAAAAACAAACAAACAAAGGGGCTGAAACAACTGATCTAGAAGGTCGCCAGTCTCATGTTCTTACTATTCTTTTCCTGTTTGAAAGGCTTCTAGTTAACAGGGAAAGACGGCCTCGTTGGTGGTTCGAACTTGTATGCATATTAAACAAGTGTAACCGTTGAATTCACACACATAAAGGAAGGTAGGACTGGGCCCATTGGACAAGAAAGTAGCATAATAACAGGGAAATGCGGGCTAGTTAGGGTTCGAACCTGTATGCATATACAACGCGTTCCTTCCTGTCTGTTTTTTTTTCCTCGGCCAGTCATTCGCGCGGTTACAATATCCATGAAAGGCGGCTGTCTGTCTATTCATATGACACCATTTGTGTTAAAAAAAAAATATTCCAGTGGCTTAGCTCGGCTATGCCAGGATATACGTATCGAAAGCGAGCGCAGCGACGAGGCGCGCGGTGTGACGTCATACCGAACGGCTGCCGGCGGCTCCGCGACGAGAGGCGCGGTGTGACATCATGCAGGTGGCGCGGTGAGCACGCGGCGTCTAGCGGCGTCCGCCAGCGGCGGCGGTTGCTAGGCAACGGCTCAAGGTCGGTCTCTGTGCCTCCTCGGAGCATCGCCACAGCGAAATCTCAAGTTCGTGCCCAATGTAGCTTTCGCTACAAAAAAATGCGCACATGCACAACGAAAATCTCAGTGCAGCTGCTGCAGAATTTCATTCTCACCGACTGCACATAGAAGCCGCGGTATCCTTTCGAGGTTCTATCTTGTACTACTTCTTATTCTTCTTCCAAGCTAACCTGTATAACATGGATAACCTATCCCAGTATCTGTGCAGCCATGCACCAGTGTGCGCTTATAAAGAGGCACTCAAATTAAGTTCGGAACTGAACTGCTATTATCCCTGATAACTATGCAGTGCAGGCGCAGAAGTGTTGCCACAAAAAAAGCTGGCTTAAAAACTTCGTAATTAAAATGTTAATTATAATTTTCGCACATGAGTAACATGAACGAAAGCGGCCGCGTGGTTGTCCTTTCTCTGCAGACAGCAAGACGGGTTGCAAGCAGTGCGTCAAGGTTCTCGAGGAGCTGGAGAAGATCGACGACGACGCGGACGCGCACGGCATCAACATGGTGAAGATCGACGACATGGCGCTGGCCAAGAAGTACGGCGTGTTCGCCATCCCGGCCATCCTCTTCTTCCGCAACGACGACAAAGATCCCGTCATCTACGCCGGTCGGTGGCTCTCCTCCGGTGACGACGGTGGTGTGCAGCCTACGGTAGCTGCATGCCGCCTCTACTCAGTGCGCAGGGCGCAGAGCGAAAGTCAGTTTTCGACCGCCCGCCACGGCCGCCTGGCGTCATGGCGTTGCAGCGCGCGTGCATCCTGTCGTGCGCGCTGCAACATCATGAGCAGGTTATAACTTGCTGAGTGCAGTGTCCGTTTGGCACTTAACCTTGAAGGGCGGTCGAAAATACAGTCTATCAAACAAAAAAAGAATCAGTGACACCAGTCGAGATGCGGGTAGTTTGCCAAATTGTCTTCCGATCAAGGCAGGCTCATCAGATTATTATTTGCCCTTCACTTTCTGCTCGAGTTTTTACGGCGGAAAGTCTGACCTGATCTCGGAACGCGGTGAGACACAAGTTAAGCTCTTGTTACCTCTACATTCCACCGCAACAGAACCAAATCCTGCCGGCCTGCGCATTGTGCTGATACCTGCGGCTTTCTCTTTGAGGCTTGTATTAGTTTTGAGATTATACTAGAACGACGCGTAATGAAAGTGAGGTGCGAAGTGCAGAATAACGACGGTACAGACCGTAGCAGGGAAATTTTGGAAATCAGGCAACAGAAGTTAACTCTTATAATTAATCACTCTGGCGAAAGTGGCGCAGTTCGCCATCCTGAGTAATGTGCAAGCAAAATGATTAGATTCCGAAGAGTCCGTTTGTTACTTTCCTTGCTATGTATGCTCCTGACTTCACATTACTCACCGTGACATGACTACATGGAGCACACTGTGTTTGGCGCGGTGGACAAAACAAAGAAAGACAGAACAACCAGACATGCTATGTTCTCTCTCCGTCCTATCCATCGTCCCCGAGCGCCGCTTACACTATGTCGTCAAAGCACCACCTATAGCCGAACAGCACACGTTAACTGTTAAACGTTATTGAAAATGGCAGGTGAAGCAAGACTATGCCAATGCATCTGTTGGACATTGCCCCTTTCGAGTTGTCTTGTTCTTGTGTAACTGTTGAACACGTACATTTCCGAAGCCTCAGAGGCCCGAAGCTCCCCAAGCACTCAACCAAGTATCAAAGAGCATAACACTAGCCAAAAACAAAGCGCATTTGATGGCTATAAATCCATGTATTCACATTTCCCACCGTCCGACACGGCTTGCAAATCGACTCAAACTCCATCTAGATCTTTGTAAGCATATACACCTTTGGAAACGCACACCCTAGATGCGGTGTAAAAAGGGAATTTCGCTCTTGTGCCTGGGCAAAGCTCTGCTTCATGCTCTCGCCGTGCTTGCTTCGCTGAGTCGCAGTCTAACTGGTGTTGCTTGCTGTTTCGCACTCTCATAGTTGGAGAAAGACGAGAGAAAAAATAAAAAGCGAGCTCAAATTACGTCTTGTACCTAAACGTTGTCACACTTTGCACCTTTCGTCTTCAAGGTGACTTCAAGAGTGGCGAACGCATCCTCGAGTGGATTCTGCTCCAGAAGAATCCCGGGAGTGAGATCATCGAAGAAGTGGACGGAGACGGACTCAAGAAGCTCATTAAGGCAGCAAAGTACCTGGCGGTTTTATTCTGTGAGTGCCCGATGTATGTACAGCATGTGCCTATGGTAATTTGGACGAGCACGTATGTTTTGACAGATCAGGAGGCAGCCTCTGGGTTGGACACACTTCTGCGTGCGCTGTCACATTTGAACACGTTCTGTCCAATTAGGAGAGATTTTTGGACTGTTAGCGCCGATAGATACGTCAGAGACAGTGCCTTGTCCTTACACAATTCAGCATCTGATACTGTTGACTAGCGACAGCTTCACCTAGATGTTCGGGCAGTGCCGTGATTAGTTTCTGTGTCTACTTAATGCGAAGGGGTAATCTCGATAGCAGAACCTTACTTTGGGCGCTTGGCTACAGGTTTGGCGTATTCCTTGGGCCGTTCAGGCATTACTTGATTCATACGGTACGGTACGGTACGGTACGGTACGGTATGATATTGTATTGTATGGTATGGTATGGTATGGTATGGTATGGTATGGTATGGTATGGTATGGTATGGTATGGTATGGTATGGTATGGTATGGTATGGTATGGTATGGTATGGTATGGTATGCGCACTCGATTCTCTTCGTACTTCACGACCCACCTTAGCCCTTTTTCTTCGCTTGTTCCCCGTCACCCAGAGCAGGGCTAGAGATTGAGAGCTCACGCTGACCTCCCAGTCTTTCTTTAAAACCCACTCCCTCTAAGTGTGCGTGTGAGGGGAGGGGGGAATAATCCCCTACCCCCTTTTTATTTCCTTCATCTCATCCTTCATTGTAAGATTCAGCTGTCCACCCAGAATGAGACAATTACCTTGTCTTTCCTTTCGTCATAACGTCCGCATCCTCCTTTAGATAGATTTTTCGTTAATGTCTGCCAAAGCGTTAAGTTCCCGGTCCTTCGTGTGACACGCACGTTGGGTGCATGTATTTCTGGCGTCCTACAGATTCGGAAGGTTCCGACTGTGAGGAGTGCAAAACGATCCTGGACGAGCTGGAGAACATCGACGACGACACGGATCGCCACGGCATCCAGTTTGTCAAGACAACTGACATTGCCATGGCACAGGAGTACGGTGTGAAGGAACTTCCGGCGCTTGTCTATTTCGAAAACCAGATTCCAAACGTGTACGAAGGTAAGCCAATCTATTGTTGCAGTAACCGCACTTCATCACTGTACTACAAGGAGATCATAAGTCCGCAGAACCTTCACAAATACGACTTGACGGCTATACTGGCTTAATATTATATGGGACTGGACCATTTGGTAAATTTGCACCATGGTAGTGCGAACACAGAGCCAAGAACAGTAAACGGTGCAGCAGACGAAATAGGAAAACTATAATGAGGTATATTTCGTCTGCTACACTGTCTCTTGTCCTCTGTTCGACGCTTCTGTCTGCCAACTTTAGTGACTGGCCCAGCTCTAAACCAGTTACGCGATTGAAGTCATAAAGCCCCTTTATGTCTCTATAGAGCTTTTCCGAAACGATAATGCTACATGTTGCAGACGAATCGATCTAAAAAGTCCTTGATAATATTATTAAGCCGTTTAACTGTCCTTTCATTAAGCGATAAGCACGAGGTAAAGAAATGGTGAACATCTGTATGTTTTCAACGAATTCATTTACTAATCCAACAGTGACGAAGTGTGCTGTTATATAACTCACGAACCCGCAATTCTTTGTTGCGGATTGTCGAAAGACCTGTTGAACTTTCTCCCGACATGCAGGTGACCTCAGCGCAGAGGAGGAAGTGTTACAATGGCTCGTCTTGCAAAAATCGGAGGACACGATTGAAACTGTGAACCGCGACATGATGGATCGTCTCATTGAGGAAACTCAGTATTTGGCCGTCTTCTTCTGTGAGTCATGCCTTGCTCGTGACTGCACTTTCGATGCGCCCATTTCGATCCCACAGATTGTTTCCCAAAGCATCGTCCACTTTGAAACTGCTCGTAAGCACTTTCAAAGCCTTGCACGCTGATACCTGTGACCACAGACGATCTCTACCCGTTCCTCTGTACACTTAGTTCGAAGTTGTGGTGTGTGTTGTTTCTGTTGTTGTTCATGTGATCAACCCCTGTCCGCTGTTTCTAGGAACGATTCGTTGAAGACACCTGACCTCCGTGCTGATGAAGCTGTTGCATGGTGTTCTCCCATGCATGCAACAGATGAGTGTTGGTGCATGGAAGCGGCGTGCGTATTGTGGGTGGGCGAAAAAATCAATTCGGCAGACCCGCAAGGAATCTCGTAGAAAAGACATGAGATAACATTCTTTTGAGTTTTGTTGAGTTATTTCGCGCCTAATTACGTTCTAACCATCTTTCACGTGCGATAATGATTCATTTCTGCAGTGCTGACCACTTATAATATTTAGCACACATTACCCTTAGTTGTTCCTCTCGAGGATGCGGCAACAACTCAAGGCTGATTTCTGTAATTTAGCCTTCTGTAATGAGAAGATTTCTATGATAATCGCCTTGTAAGGTATCCGGTGCAGCAGGAGAGCTAATAGGGCGATATCTCCTGCATGTTTTGTGTTAAGAGATAAATCAAGAGTGGTGAATTATGACATACAAACAGAAGCGATGCCGTTTTTCGCAACACTAAACTTACAGAACACCAAGTTGAAGAAATCCACCATTCATGACCTCACCTTCGTTTTTTGGAAAGCGAAGCGTTCAGCTGCTTTGCCCGCGATATCGAAGCATATTCGAAGTTTTACAACAAGCTTTTTTCCTTTCCCAACAGACAAGCCGCACTGTAAGGCTTGCGACCAAGCCCTACATGAGCTGGAGAACATAGACGATGATGCGGACCTGTATGGCATTCACATGGTAAAAATTCAAGACCCGTCGCTGGCCAAACGATACGGCATTAAGACGTTCCCAGCTCTTGTCTACTTCCGTAACGCCAACCCACTCATATACGACGGTAAGTCTCCAGGAAGCTGCGATTAGAACATTGTCTGCACTGTCAGACAGTGAACTATGGTGTACCTGGCGGTAGCAGTGTGGCCTAACAATTTCTCGAACTTTTAATAGTGCGGCAGACCTGGAAAATTGAGTGAACGACCACACGACTTGTGCCGCTGTCCAGCTCTACCAGGCACGGCAATTCACTGTCGTCCTAATATCTCACCACATGAGTTCAATATTGTCGTGATGATTCTTCTGATCACCCTATGACCGGCTGCCAATATATATCAATACGTGTATACATAAAGTGTACATGCTGTCGTCTTAGCGTGTTACTTGTGGTCTGCAGAATGAAGTGATGCATCGCTCACCTTACCCAGAAAAAAAAAGTAAGAAAAACCAGAAAAGGCGAACCCGCGTATCAATTGCAACATTCGCCTGCCTTGAATGCCTAGGAAGTCATGCGAATCGAGCGTTGAAATAGATCCGACTTCAGGAATGGCATAGATTTTATGGCATGATTTACTGCGAATTCGCGCCTTTACTCTGACCAGGATGATGAAATCCAAGAGGGGATTCTTCTCAACCGAAAGAAAAATAATAGAATCGTGCCCAAAATAGGACAAAATTATTTTATCGTTTTATCGTAACGACAGATTTTTTCTGTAATACTGTAGTATTTTTCTGTAGTACGGTAATATTTTTGTAGTTATGTCGCTAGGACAAGGGACAGCACAATACTACAAAAAAATTCTGTTGTTGCTACAAAAATTCCTACCGTTACTATAAATTCATGGCCCAATATACCGCAGAAATTCTACTGCGGCGACTGAAAATTTTCTGTTGTGTTTATTTCTCGGTCTCACTGCAGTTGATTCTAATTAGCAGCTCGTGGGCAGCAGAGGCGCTACGCAACATTGTTATAACGAGTAATTTGCCGTCCAGGTGACATCAAGAATGAGGAAGCCGTGCTGGAATGGCTCATTGACGACGACAACAGGGAACTGGCCGACGAAATCGAAGCAGTCAACAAGAGGATGCTCGACAAACTTGTGGACGACTCCCCCTTCCTCGCCGTCCTTTTCTGTAAGCGTACCTTGCAATGCCAGCGTGCGCTGTAAAAGTGTACTGACCTGCACGGCACAGCCCTAGCTTAAGAAGGGCCACGCAACTTGCCATTAGGTTTAAAACTTCAAGCCGCATTTTGAGTGAACGCGGAGCTGTAGCTTTCCATAAACCTCATAGAGCGAGGCTTATGGGGGAATTTAAGGAGAGTTGAATCAAGGTTATGACGAACGTAAGGTATAAAAAAAACAAGCAAACAACAAAAAGAACCAGTCAAGAAGACAAATAATACGTTAGGACTACCACTAGTGCTGTCATCGTTCCTGTTTTGTTTTTTTTTGCGTTTTCAGAATCAGATAATGGAATAAAAAGAAAATATAAGGTGGGCATTTATACAGGAGGTCCCGTAGTCAGTGACTGTACTGAGACCTCCTGTTTCTTTTAATTAATCCCCACTAAGCTCTATGTCTCAACCCATGGAAGCATAATAAACTTGTCTATGTGTCGTTGAAGGGTAGCATGCAGGGCTGGTTGATGAAGGGCAGTAGATTAGAACCCTCTTAAGCAGAAATGAGACACTGATATATACACAAAACGACCGCTACGATTATAGTCCACATAAACGGTGCGAAAGCTAACCTTTTGCTTTACGAAAGTACGCCGTTTAGACTAAGCGCGATCCTCTGTTGTTCGTAAGTATTCTATTCCGTACGTCATACCAGCAGCAGCACCGTGTATTATCGACGCTGCCCTGGAGGTTTCCTTCCCAATACACCCTCAGTCGCAAGTATAGCAATAGCCCTGTGTGTATCTCTGTAGGTCGTTTCTGTTTGAGCCACTAGGAGGCTACTGGCAAATTTATAGTTCATTCTTTAATATCCTTTGTGGTGGCAACCAGCCCTGCTAGTATTTAAGAGCTCTTGTGATCACATCACAGCGCATAACTCGGTTTTACGTTAAATGGATGGTGACACTGATTACAACGACGAGCGTCCATCAACTACCTTAACGAAAAGCGAACCTGCTCGTTGAGTACGCGTAGCTAATAAAGAAATTTCATATCAGTCAATCGGTGTTAGTTGCATTTGACGACAACACAACTAGATACTACCCCGACAACGCCTTTGTACTGCATGGACTATCAGTACAAAGCCTCTTCCATGGGGACGAACATATATCGTCATACTAAACGCATATGCCCTACGTCTCGTAGTAGTTATATTTGAAAAATACGGCACTGAAATAACAGGAATATAATGCTCAAAAGCACGCACACAGTGTAAATTTGTGTGGTTTATCTTCCCATCATTATTGCAAAGCTGTAAGAATAGGATGAAGACAAGCAGTGCCGGTAGGAAAGAACCTCCACTATTGCGAAGTGCGAAAAGTTAGCTAGGCGATGTCTATTTTAGCACTCTGTTCTTGACAATACAAAGTGAAACAAGGGGGGGGGGGGGGGGGGGGGGAAGCTTCAGGGTGCTTGCCAACGTTTCAACAATTCAACAAGAGGATTTGTCTTGGACGAATACAAGTCCTCTTGCAGAAATGTTGTCAAGCACCCTGGGGTTCCCCCTCCCTTGTTCACATTGTGTTGTCAAGAAAGCCATCTACCTGCCCATTCTCCGCCATGGACACCTACTTATCACAGGCAATCCTAATGGCACTGACTAAATACCTTATTCCATTCTCTGATCGTCCCAGACGAAGAAGACTGCGAGGACTGCGAAAAAGTTCTCAAGGAGCTCGAGAACATTGACGACGAGGCCGACGTCTTTGGGATTGACTTCGTGAAGATAAACGACTTCGAAGCGGCGATGCAGTACGGCGTGAGCACATTCCCGACCCTGGTCTACTTCAGGAAGAAGACGCCTGTCGTCTACGACGGTAAGCACGCTTGGCCGCGCGACGCCTCCTCGTCTCCGACGCGTGACGGAAGCGCAGCAACAGCGTAACATCGGAGTATTTTCTTTCTTTACGCGCACCTTACGCCTGCCGAAAAGCGGTAATGAGAACTACGTCACGAAACTATATGCCCCCACGTCACGCATGCTATTATTGTGGAGCACTGGCCTTAACACAATGCGTTGGAATTTGCGTGGTATGGTGCAGGCAGTGACAAAAAAGAGCAAAACGTGAGGCAGCGTGTGAGTATCACGAGTTAGCAATATCGAAAGAATATTGCGTCATTATCCATCTTCGCTATATCCGGTACAAATTTTTCGTTAGATCCGGATATCTACTTTATTGATGCCATCGTATACAGCGCAAGAAGACATCGTTTGACACCACTTCGAATGTTCTACGTCAATTAGTTTGGCCGTAACGGACGTTTGAAGTTTCAAGAAGTCACGGTTTGGGTAACCAAAGGTTGTCGGTGCGAATCCCTATGACATGCTACGTTTTGATTCGACTAGTGATATTATGCTGCGTAACGTGATAAATCATTTGATACACTCCGAACATTCTACGCCAATTAGGTGGTCCACACTCTGTGGACCAATGGTGCCACCCACTTGCAGCTTGCAGCATTATTAGCGACAGCACAGGTGACTGCCTCGAGTTGTACCCACCGGTGATACAATGGGTACATGCTTCCCTGGCCTGGTGGTCGGCTTATTTAGAGCGAAATACTTGTGACATGGCGTTCTTTGGCCGCAGATGCCCTTGCGTCAAAAAAATCATCATTCATCATCATCATCATCGTCATAAGTTACGCTTACCTCTGTTGCGCGGTCTTCGCAGGAGACCTGCTCAATGAGGAGAAGGTGCTGGCCTGGCTTACCAGCCACGAGAACATCGAGCTCAAGGACGAAATCGAAGAGGTCAACAGGAAGATGCTGGACAAGCTACTCGACGAGAACGACTTCGTCGCCGTCTTCTTCTGTAAGTCGAGGCCTGGCTGGCGTTTGGGGGAGTGCTCGCATTGCACGGTAGACACCCAGTACAATTAACGTGCTTTGCCATTACGAGGATTACTTGTACGACGCTGAAGCTGCGCTGCACCGATTGGGACGAAAAAGTCACCTGTAATGAAACAGGCGAGATTCACAGCACACAGCAGACAAAATGGCATAGGCCTTGGGCTGCATTCAGTACGTCAAAAGACAATGAAAACGGCTGACTGCGCCCAAGTATTTAAACAAAATAGGAAATTTTAGACAGACACGCAATTATAAGGTGCAGAGAGCCAACAATCTCTAAAAACGCACACACGCAGTTTGCCGTCCTACGCGACAGTGAAGCTAGAGCGTTAACCATACCGCAAGGCCCATGGGTCACCAACTTCCAATCTACATCCTCCAGGTCAAAACATCCACGTTTGTTTTAAGCATGAAATGCTTTTAGCTCCCGTTGTCGGCAGTGGGGTGACGTCACGCCGAGACCGAGAGCCAACATCCGGGCACTGAATTCCACTCATCCGGGCACTGAAACGAGAACATCCCGGCAACGTACGAGATTTAACGAGATTTAACAAGACACTAAGCCCTCCTACAGGACCGGCATACAAGCGCCGGTAGCTTCGCGCCGAACGGGTGGTGGCGTTCCTCCCTTCCTGTACGGTGCCGTTCGGGTGTCCACCGAGATGATAGAGAATTACTGCGCCATTTCCTTTCCTCAAAAAGCGTTGCGTTCAAAGGGCAAGGATCGCGCCGAACAGGTGGTGGCGTTCCTCCCTTCCTTTACGGTGCGGTTCGGGTGTCCACCGAGATGACAGAGAATTACTGCGCCATTTCCTTTCCTCAAAAAGCGTCGCGTTCGAAGGGCATCGCGCCGAACGGGTGGTGGCGTTCCGTGGACTGCCTGGCAGCGCTACAACACGCTGTCGCGTTCCACTCCTAAAGGCGAAGCTTAAGCGTCATTAATTAGCAGTTAATTAGTATTTAGACATTAATCAGTAATTTTACACTAATTAGAAATTTGTCATTACTTTTCATCAATTATGTGTGGCGTAATCCAGTGGTGACGTCACCAGTGTCACAGGCAAAGTGGTGCGGAAAACGCTTTCGCCTCTACGCACTTTAGACAGTTTTGAACGCGCTGCGCATACATTCTTGTCAGGCCTGCGTCTCGTCGTGTCCCGTACGCTTCTGCATCGTCCTGCATTTCATGCTTACTCTACTCTCGGTTACAAGAGAGGCAGACATTTTTTTTCTTTTTTTATGCGAAGCATATTGCTAGAGCTACCACTCACGCCGTCGCCGTGGGACCCCCACGTGACACCGTGACGTCACACCACGTGACATCGGATGAGAGAGCCGGCCTCCACCTCGCGCCCAAGCCCTACTGAACTCGCGCCGTCGCCGTGGAACCCCTAGCCGTCACGCCACGTGACACCGTGACGTCACACCACGTGACATCGGATGAGAGAGCCGGCCTCCACCTCGCGCCGTCGCCGTGGGACCCCTAGCCGTCACACCCGCGCATTCCCGCGCATTTCGAACGCGCGTTCGCACTCGGTGTAGGTGAAACGCTCGCTCCACCGGGCAGGCAGACGCGGCTTCCGTGGCAATCCAGGCGCTCACCCAACGCGCGTCTCGGGGTTAGTCGGCGTTCCGCTGTAGCCATGCCGTTGTCTTCCCCCACGACGAAGGCGTCTAGTGGTTGTAGTAAAATGACCAAGTATTCAACCAAGGAAAGCCATGTATTACCAAGCCTAGCCACTAATATGCTTCGCATTCCCCAGGCTTAGCCAAGCTGAGCCTCAGCAATTTTTTTTTCTTCGATGCAGTTGACAACAACTGTCCCAAGTGCGACAGCGTGCTAGCAGAGCTGGAAAACATAGACGACGAGGTGGACGACCTAGACGTGACGTTCGTCAAGATCAACGACGTCAAGTACGCCAGGAAGTACGGCATCGCCCAAGTGCCGGCCATTGTCTACTTCCGGAGGAAATTCCCGTCGATCTTCAGAGGTAAGTCGAGGCATTATGTCGCCACTAAAAATTGTCGCGGATGATCAGAGCGAATGCGCCGCTCTTCGCACGCTGCGTCATTACGGTGGTGCCTTTACGCTAATGTAACTAAATGTGTCTTCTGCGGCGAAACCAGAAATACGTTGAAAATGGCCGCATGTCTGGCATCTCCCAAAGGAGTTCTGAATGCTCATTATTTAGAGAGTCTTCGTGAACTGCATCAATATTGAATTGAATTTATTTTCAATTAGTCATACGCAACAATTCTGGACAAAATAATTTTTGAACGGGAAAGAGTTTATGAATGCAACTTTTTCATATATGTAGATTTCAACATTACAATCAGTATATCCGCAGATCTCCCGTCAGCAGGCTAGCCCTTTTTTTGCTATTATGTTTTTGCTATCGTCAAAAGCGTTCGCCATTGCTTTTTTTATGGCAGCCTTAACTTCTCGATGCGAGCGATTGGCAGCCTTAACTTCGAAATAAAGATTCTGCTACACATCGGACGAATGGACCATTACCACCAATATTTCCAAAAATAGTACCTTACAATGTACTATAAATGCCATTGATGCTTATAATATAGTCTATTAATATAGTCTATTAATTTTGATCAGTCGATTAATAAACGCTCGCTCAGTTGGTAACGAGGAGGATGATATTGCTCTGCTTTTGGATCAGTTTCGCTTCAAAGTTGGCATTCTTATGATTTCTGAGACATGGTATGCAACTGATTGCAAGATGGTAAATGTATATGGCTACGACAATTTTTTTCTTAATCGTCCAGCAAGACGAGGTGGTGGCGTGTCAGTTCTTGTCAAGAAAACAAAGAAATGTTGCCTGCTGTCGATTTCAACACTGTAACGGATGACTATAGAATCGTGACCGTCCAAAATAGGAGCGTTATCATCTCCGTGCTCTATCGCCCTCCGAGCGGTAATATTGCACGCTTTATGGAACATTATGAATCTCTTTTGGACTATGTTTGTGATAATAACCTTCGCCTGATCTGCGCTGGATATTTTAATATTAGCATGCTTGAAGAATGCAATTCTGTTTCCGTGTTTAATGACATTTTGGTTTCATCTGGTTTCAAAAATTTAATGACGACGCCAACTCGTATCACACGAACTACATCATCAATACTTGACCTCCTCGTAACTAATATCGATACCACTGTTCACAATTCTGGCACTATTGCGTCCGACATAAGTGATCATTGTCCAGTTTTCATGGCATATTCTACCCACAAACCCAAATCTATCAAACAAAAACAGTCCTTTATTGCTCAGCACATCACGCAGAATGGTTTACAGGCATTTCAACAGGACATTCTTTTGCAAGACTGGTCACCTGTGACCAATAAAACAGATGTTAACGATGCCTATAATCAATTCATTACACGTTTTGTGCGTGTGTACGCTAGGCACTTTCCATTGAAGATGAACAATCCTTCAAAAAAAAGCCAGGAAACCATGGGTAACTCGAGACCATTTAAAGAAAATTACAAACAAAAACCGCCTCTGCCATTCTTTCTTGAAGACACGCTTTGAAACGACCGTAAAAGAATTTAAGAAAGGTAGAAACGCACTGAGCACTGAACTTAGACGGGCAAAGTGTGCATATTATGAGCACCTGTTTGCACATGTTACCCGGTACGCGTCCGGCTAGCAGCGAATAGTTCAGAGAAAATGAGTTCAGTGATCTCATATTATCCCTTCGGACGTGGTTTCTTTAGCCGGGTATCCATCTCGGCGCTACGCTGGATAGAGTCATCCATCGGGAAAATATATTGAGGCTGGACGCCATAAATGCTAAGCGTTTTGAAAAATCCCAAGGCTCTTTTATACCAGGTCGACGTGGTGGGCAGCCACAGATGGTCTGGTTAAAGTTCCTTGGTTAAAGTTCCTGGTTAAAGTTTCAGACCTCGCGTTCCTCTAAGCATGACCACTATATAAAAAAAGTTCCAAGTCTATGCGCCCCTGCACTGAGGTTAGGCGAACACAGCAGACTACCACAGCATAGTCAGGGTAATATTCCGCTACCCCTCGTTACTCTGGTGGCACAGCGCCACTGAGCACGATTCCTCACGTTGGCCTTCCAGCAAACCATACAACATTATCAACACATTAACTGTAAAAATAGTAGCAGTTGCTCATATCTGCAAACATCGAAAAACGCATTCATTAGGTGTTGTGCTGAATGAGTGAAACACTTAAAAGAGTGCTATCCGCGACTAGTGTGTGCATCGCTATCGAAGTTATACTGGATATCCATCAGGGCTGATACAATTAATTCCCGACCAGACCTCCGCAGTATGGGAGGGAGTTGCGACACCACTGAGCACAAGAAAGTTAAAGGGTATCCTTTTCTGGTTGCTAAACACGTTTTTCGTTCTTCTGCACGCAGGTGACCTGATGAAGGAGGAAGAGGTCTTGGAGTGGCTGAAAAAAAATCGGTACAGGCATCCTGAACTCAGCCTCTTCATGTACGCGCTGATAGCCATATCGACAGCCTTCATCCTCTACACACTCTTTCTCATCTTCTGCATGAAGGCGCCGCGGGAAAAGAAAGAGTGATCGCACCCCCATCTCGCGCGCCCCGGACAGACAAAAAAAAACCTTGCGCCCCTCCCGAGAATACCGCATGCATGTGCGCGCGCCGTCTGCCGACAGAGGTCGCGCCCTGACATCTCAACTCTGGCAGCAGTGTAGGTGGCGACGGGAGACGACCATATGATTTTTCTGAGGAGCCCTACGCTACGATCCGCTGCAAAAGAGCGGCATATCCCTGTGATCGTACTATATCTGTTAAGGTGAACAGGGTGGGCGCATGCGAAAAGAGCGTCGCGAGTTGAGAATGCGATATAGGTTAACTACTGCGAAAGTCAGTGCTGGAAGGCTACAAACCATTGATCAAGCACTTATAAAGAACCAGACCTTATTTAATTTTCGAGTTATAAAAAAACTCTATTGGTAGGTCGTTTATCCACTTACTATCCGTTCTCAGAAGCAATAGTAAAGGAAGACATGAAAATCGTTAGTTTAAACCATCATTTTCGTCTTAAACCGTTCATCTATTACTTGAGTGTGACAGGAGCGTAACATTTGCATCACGAAGCCTGAACTGCCAGTCGAGTCAATATTACTCAACCGAATATGTCATAACTTCGCAATAACTGTGCGTTCTAATGAGTGCGAGTTTTCTTGAGAGTTTGCCGTGTGATCACGCGCATTCGAGCAGAAAACATGACCGTAGTGCACCAGCACTGGCAGTTTACTGTAGATTTAAAAAATCATTGGTGTAAAAATGTGTGAACTACAATTGAACTATCTCGTAGCGTCCGCAACTATGGGCTAGGATCGCATAGCATATACGGCGTATCACCATTCACCGAACATTGTCGTCACCTACCTAAAGGCTGGTTAGAAAGAGTTAACGCTTATTTCTCTTGTTCCTTTGTGTAGAGGCCACCCGTTGCCGTACGCGCATGTTTTTTTTTTCTTTTGCACTTTTCTTGGTTAACGGCGAGTGATCATTGAGCGTGACCTTTCCAAGGTGGTGGTCTTTCCTTGAGGAACAAATGCGGTTAGGTAACGTTCGTGAAGTTTCGCGATGGCAGTTTCACGATCGAGGCTCGAAAGCTGTTCGGGAGTGTGTGCTTGTAGTGGTAAGATGAACGAAGCCAAGAGCGGATCACTTACCGATACCAATACATTGTTTGTGTTTCAGAAAGTAAAACCCTGTGAGGCGATCGATCGGCCATACATCTACCGAGATTGTAATGTTCGCGGACAGTTCATCAGGTGCCTTCGCAGCTTCGGCAGTTAAGCCGAAGGACAGGAAAGAGTCGAATATGCAATGAATGACTGTAAGGATGCAACCACTTGCATCAACTGCCAAGTGACCTTTGTTTTTTTCTTCCTCTTTTTCTCCATACTTTGTTGAAACTTGCACACGTGTTCTGATTTACAATATTTTCGTTTGCTGAATTTATTCAAGGTTACTATCATTTTTTATTTGCACTCGTGTGACGTAAGAACACCTAGGGAGTAATTTATTTTGTGTGCACAAAAAGCGGGTGAATAAAATTTTGAGGAGCACGGTTTGAAATCTTGCGACATTTACGCTGCTGAGAAAGGTGTAAGCACTACTCCCCTAAAAGCAAAAAAAAAAAAAGAAACCTTTTGGGGTGAATTTTTTGGCCAGATGTGGAACTTGAACATCAAGTATACCAGAGCTTGTAGCGAGCCCAATTTCAAAGGGTGTCCATGCAGCCTAAGTTATGAATGATGAATCTAAGAGATAGATATATCTCGAGGTTAAAATCCTCACTAAACAGAGCCCCTCAGCCATGGAGTAGTTTTTACACCTTCTTGATGTGGTGCGCACAGCAGGGAGTTAATATGTTATTTTAATGGCTCCTTTCACATGTGGATTGTACAAAAGATTGATGAGTTGCACGCAGGAAGCTGTTCGCGCAGTCCCGTGCGCACCATTTGAGCAGTATTGTACAGAATTGTAAAGATGCATTGCAAGGAACTTCGCCTTACAATGTAACTGTGTTCCACTTCATACAGCACATTGCTTTTGGTAAGGTGCTTGCATGCAAATATCAAATGCGGGCGAAAGGAATACATTGGACTGTCTGTGCAGGCGCAACAAAAAGCCTGGACCCAGCAAAATTGTTTTACAGTGGCCCGACGGCCGCTATGTAATACAATTCCGCAACTGCTTATCATGAAACTCTAAAGATTAGATTTAAGAAGGTTTATTTTGTTCTTCAAAATAAAAGCGCAGCGTACTGTGATACGCCCTGGCGGGCGGACCGCAGAAGATTCAAGAACACCACGCCGGCAAGTCTTTTGCGGCTATTAACAAGCGTGGTGACTTTGACAGAGGACGTCTTCGTGTACCAAGCGTTCATGCATTACCCGTTAATAAGCTGCACATACAGTGAGGACAATAAAGCAACATGTGTTTGTACTTGTATGGCTTGGTGTTGTCCTTTATCCTGTATACACTAAGGAGAGGAAAACATGTCATGTTGGACGAAAGGAGAGCTAGAATAAAAAGCAGTACTGAAAAAAAAAAAAAGTCGGCAGAGACACTTCAGACTGCTTATGTGTGAGAAGGCGTCAGCTCGCCCGCTCACTTCGTGAACGCAGTCGCCGCGCACTTCGGCGTGATGTAATCCGATGCCACGCAGCTGGCAATTCTACCTCTGCTGCTTCACCCTCCCACCATATCTCACCGTGCACTCGATTAAGATACAGTGCGGTCTGTAGCGGTGACTGCATGCAAACTGCTACATCTCACCTTAACTCTTTCCCCGCTGCCACCCTAACTTGGCCCTCCCCCTCTGCTCAACATGTGGGGCGGCCAAGGTCATCCTCATACACAATCTGTGGGAATGCCCCGTAAACTCAACCCATCCTCCTCCTCATGGGAGGCCGCTCTGCGAGTTTCTCTAACTACTGGCCAAACAAGGCCAGTGGACGAGCTCTCCGTGAAGCCCAGGCCCGTGGACTGTTGGACAAAGAATAGGTTGGGGCAACCGAAAAGGAAATAAAAATAATTGGACAGTAGGAACCCATCCTTGAGGTCATTTTGTTCTTTTGTTAAAATAAAGTTGTTCCTCTTCCTCCTACCGCTGCATGGCTCTAATTAGCCGCCGCGCCCCTTATTATTTGCGCGCTAACTTCGTGAAAGAGGTCGCCACCCTACCGAGGCTCGCGCCCCCCTCCCCTTCCAGCTGCCGCATCAGGTTGCATTTGGATGCGCCGACCGTCTGCATGCGGTCATTCTCAACTTTACATTCATAGAGACCTGGCAGTCATCGATCATACTAATCCTGGCGCAGTGGTGTAGCGGTTAAGCGGTGCGCAACTGCCCTGCGATGGCAGGTGCTCCACCGGTGGGTAACTGTGCGATCCAGGTTGTTCTTGCCGAGCACATTGCGCGAACAATCACTAATTTAATTGCATGTGGGAAGGAAAGCCTCCATGATTTAACCGCCATCTACCAAGTTGTGTGAGGACTCAACCTTGTACCATCAAGTGTTAACACACACAAACACATAGACGGACTTTCGCTCAATGGGGCAAGTAACGCTTATGCCCTAATAAAACTCATAAATGCTACGAAAATGAAACTGAAGCAGTAACTTTGTGGCTGCCGATCAAAGGTAAGTGCCCTCGTCGTGTACGTCGCGGTGGTTCAGCGGCGTTCGGCCGCTAAGCCCAAAGTCACGGGATGCAATACTGGCCACGAGGTCGCATTTCTACAAAAGGGGAAAACTCCCCAGAGCTAAGCAATTCCAGTTAAACCCAGGCGGTCTAAAGCAACGGCGTCCCTCATAGCCCACGAACAGCTCCGAGATGTGAACCGGTTATAACAACTCAACTGCTGAAGGCTGGTTACACCTGAAAAGCTATCTCTGGTGAAGATCCGAGGAAGGTAACTGGCCTGCGCCGCCCGTGTGGCCGCAGGGCAGCGCTGTGTCTTGCCGGGCAACCACCACGTCGGCCTACTGGCTCGCTCCGGCAGTGCAGTCGCCGAGTCTGCAGAACGGTCACCTCTTCCTTGTGCTGTCGCTTCCAATCACCGTGGTTCGCGACCGCTCGGACTATGACGGGTTTGCCGGCATCCGTTCGTCCGTAGATCGGAGGGAGGTGACCTCTGCATCTGGTGCCGCGTTTTTCATGATTGCGCTCACACTCTAAAATCACGCTATCACCCCCGCAGTGACCATCGAAAAGGTCCATTTCTCTCCCCTCCCCGTGACCCGTTGGCTCAATTCCGTTTGGTCTGAGGGTGACTTCACCTCCGTCTGTTGCGGCAGTGCGAGGATGGATCGGGGTAACTTCGCGTTCGGTACGCTTGTGCTCATTATCCTATGTGCCACATGCAGTCCTCCGAATCTAATTATTGCCCTCAACCGTGCGGAGCTACGTGGGGAGTCCTCATATATGCCACTCCTGGCGCAGTGGTGCAGCGCTGCCTCCGTCTGCTAACCATCCGTTGGGCAGGTTGTGATGACGCCTCAAGGTCACGCGACCTAGGTGGCCCACCCAGGTTGCTTCTACGGATAATTTTCGCTCACAACGCCATGTGGCTGGCTTCCTACATGAAGTCGAGCAAAAGGCGTTGGCGGCCGTCCGAAAATCTGCCTACAGACGATTCCGGATTTTCTGCAGAACGAGAGCCCTAACGCTGTCGCATTAAAATCAGGTCACTGGATCGAATACAGGCCGCCGCGACTGCATTTCGACAGAGGAGAAGAGCTGTATAATCCCGTATGCTGTGTAGTGTCAGTGCACATTAAAGAAGCCCAAGCGAACAGAATTAAACCGAAACAGTACTTCTATAAAGGCGCGGTTATGCGTCCACACTGAGGCGGCCAACTACTGAGCATTTGCCTACCTCATAACCGCTCCCCCAGCTCCACGCAGAATGTCCCAGCACAAAGTTATTTTCATACAACATGGTTGGAAACTGAAGCTGGCAACGTATAACGAAATAACTTTATCGAGCAAAGGACAGTTGCTGTGTGGTCAATGCAAGATGCATTTGCACTGCAGTGGATGTAGTTCAGGTTGTCAAGAAGTTCCTTCAGTTCATATTCGGTGTTTGCACTCCTGGCCCCGCCGCTAATTTTCACTTTCAATTTTCATTTTCGGTAATTTTCACCGACCTTCACGTGCAGTATCCAACGCCGGGTGATTTCACCTTCGTCAGCGCTTTCACCGGCTGCGATTTCACAGCGAAAGCTGTTAATGCCTCGTTTCCAGGGATCGCGGCGCGGGTGGCGTCGTCCGCAGAAGGGAGTGAGGAGGTTATGAGCGGCACGCCGAGGGAAGAAAGCGGAAAGGGCTGAAGTATATATCTAGTTCACTATAGGCTGAAGCGAACGTGATGTGGCGATTGTAGCCGGCAGCTGCGGCGCTACGGTGTGCATCGCATTGCGCGATCGATCAAAGCGAGACAGTTGGTCTCGATGTGATATGACGCACTAAAAAAAATTTAATGAATCGCTTGATTTAATAAAACATTTTAGTGACTCTGCTGCAGACGCCACAGAGATACCGGGCACAAGCTGTAGACGCACAGCCATTGCGACGGGGGCGGATCGTAAATGGAAACACCTAGCCCTAGCCCGCCAAGTGCAAACCGATGCCGACTGTGCATGCGCAGTGCATCGCGGAGGCGCTCGGACGTCTCCGAGACGGAGTCTTGGCGCCGGCCGTGGGAGTGGAAAGAAGGAAAAAAAGAAGGGTGGACGTCAATGAGTAATTACTCCCTTATTACAAATCTACTCCACCTTGGGGGATTCCCCTAAACATTTGACCAAGGAAAAAAAAAATGCTAGGCGGTTGCTGCGTGCACAAGCATTGTACGGTCAAATAGTCAACGCTTGGTCATGGCCAATCCCCCTTGTGGGTATGTGCCATTTTATGACACAACTACGGACAGATCCGTCGTTCCTGAAGCCTACTGAGCTGGTGTTCTTTTCCTGGATATCCACTGCGACCCCGCAATCAGTGGTGATCCGGGTTCAGTGCCTCATATCACACGGCAGTGTACGTGTGGCCTGTTCACCAGTGGACCCGCTCCTTTCTTGCTTGCCACTCAGCCACCCGACAAGCAACATACGTATATCCCCAGGTTTGCGCAAAAAAAAAGGGCTGAATGTACCACTAAAACGTTTACCAAACATTTCGACACCGTACAGGCAGGACATATAAACGCAAGCAAAACGACACTGAAGCGTTTTTTTATAAAACAAAAACGAAACAGCCCATTTTTTCCCCCAAAAAGGTTACTCCTGGGACCATGATTTTTAACATGAAATAGAAAAGGTTGCTCAAGCCACAAGCCGCGGGGTGAGATTTTGCTCTTGCACTTCACTGAAGTTTTGCAAGAGCAGTCAAGAGTTTCGTTCGAACTGAAGCGAGAGGTCGGCTCCACATCTCGACGCAAATTCCTTCGCACGTGGGCCGTCGGCTACCTGCCGCAGGTGGGCTGCCTTTTCTGGTCCTTTCCCGGCGCATGCCTGTCCCAGCGAGCGCTGGCTGCAGGCTTCAAGACTGCACTCGAGGAATGTCGTGTCTATCACGTTCTCAGCGCGCCCCTGCCTGCATGGGCTACTGCTACCGCGATCCTTGGTCCGTGTGCTGCATGGCGGCCATCATGGGCGCACGCGGCCGGAAAAGGCGGTCACCAGTGTGCCAGTCTTCAAGCTGTCCCCTTCCTTCGACACCGTGTGGCCATCCCTGCAGGTATCACCGGCTGTCTGCAGCCCTTGCAGCGCCGCTGCCTAGCAGAGGTGCACTAATGACCTCCCGCCCGGCTTCTCCGCTGGGCGGCGGCCATGTTCCGCACCCTGACGCGGAGCCCCCGGCCGTTCGCACGGCGGCTGTTCAACCCTGTCAGTCACGCATCCCTCGGCGTGCCCGCACTATTCACATCGGAACTGATGCAGCAGCGTCGCAACGCAGGTTTTTTTTCGCAGCTTCACGGCCCTGCTTCATAATGCCGCTGTTCCGTGCGGCGTTGGCGCCCCAGGACCTACAATGGCTGGCAGTACTGAAACGCGCAGTTGGTGGTAGCCGTTCACTACGATCACCACCGAGAGGGTCCATCGGAGACCCACCGCCCTCCTTTTGGCGAGTGCTCATGGATTAGCCCGCTCTACCTGCAGCGCTGTCTTGTGTCATCATCATCATCCTGACTACGCCCACTGCAGGGCAAAGGCCTTTCGCATGCCTCTCCAATTAACCATGTCTTTTGCCAGCTGCGGCCGCCATATTCCCGCAAACTTCTTAATCTCATCCGCCCACCTAACTTCCTGCCGCCACCTGCTACGCTTGCCTTCTCTTGGAATCGATTCCGTATTGCGTGCATTGTGACAAATGTAGCACATCTTCGAACAGGTGCACCGAGCTCGCGCTGTGAGCCCAATGTACCTATTTGCAACAGACCAGAGGGCAGGTGTTTTTAAAGGTCTAAAAAAAAAAGTTTTAAAGGTTTTTAAAGGTCTACAGTAGCCGACCATTTAAAAAATAACAGCACAGAACTTACCTTCTCCTCGGCCCGAAGAAAATGCCGCGGTCATTGGTACCGTATCTTTTTTTCGAAAATCTTGCTGGTGCGTCTTATATGCGAATTTTTCATCTTTTTTTTGCGAGTTATCGATTACTCCGGTTCATGGTCAAGCTTTTTTCACCTAAAAAATATCACTACCAATAACGTGGTTGTAACACGGTTAATACTTCAATACCGGGACCGCCGTGCGCGACATTCTATGTGATCTTTATCATGAAACGGCGGGGATGACGACTTCCGGGATCACAAACGCGCGGCTGTTTCGGAGGCCCCAAGCAAAAGTAATGAGAAGCGCCAAAAGATGGTGACAATCGCGCTTCTCGCCATTGTCAAGACAAGCCGGCGTTCTTTTTTAGTCACCCTTTGCAACTTTTCTTGCTCCGTGTACGTAGTGCATGTTTCAGACGAGTTGCTTCCAGAAATGGGTGAACCTTTTGATAGCGCATCTGAAGATGACGGCTTCGAAGGTTTCAAGTAGAAATAAAATGGTGTTATGGACATATGGGGAGCTGTATCGTTTTTTCTTTCTTTTTTGCTAAAACGTGGACGGGTATGGCGCGAGTGTTGCCTTTTTCGATCACTCAGCGTTGCTTAAGAATTGCTCACAGGTACGGTGCATTTCGCGATAGTCGCGCAAGCGTGTTTAATTAAGCCTCACTAGCCTAACTGGTAAACTGGGGTGCGTCTTATATACGAACTTTTTCAGTGACAGCTTGCATATATGGCAGGTGCGTCTTATACACCGGAAAATACAGTTTCTCCATCATGGGATATGGTCTTGATGCACACAGTAACTGAGCTGGCTGTTTGCGCTGCACTTGCTACGTGGATCTTTCCAGAACTTCCCGGAAATGTAACAGGAGTTTCTCAAAGGCACACAGTAGACAACAGCATGATGCCATTTGCCATTGCCATGCAGCACACTGTCACGCAGCCACTCAAACATCTAGGGCTTGAGGCAAACTGATGAACATCCTGACAATCCATAGAGGTACTCTCAAGAAGCGTGTAATGTTTTACCTTGCACCTATGGTACTGTAAAGAGTACTCCCGCAGAGTTTAGAAATGAACTTGCCCACTTGGGCAGGGATATGTGCCTTTCTTAGTGAACGCAATCAGCTGTTGGTAGCACATGCACGAATTTAAATCACTGAAGTGTAAACCAGCCATCTTAAGTTTCCGAAACGTGATGAAAAAAAAAATTCGTTTGCATCCAGTGTAAACTGCTGAGATGCAATTAGTTTTTTTGGCAGCACATATACAGGGTGTTCCGTATTTACCTGTCCAGGTTGTAAAATATTTTCCTGAGCAAACAACTGTCCTATTTGGATTCGGACAAGACCAGAGGGTAGCTTGATAGTCTGTGTTTTTTGATTAATAATATAACATTGCAACTTGCCTGGATTGCCCAGAATCGGCAAAGAAGTTCAGTTGTTTGGATGCAGAATTTTCGTCGAGGTGAATAGCAGATTTGAGAGGCTGCGCCATCTGGCGATCTGTCAGGCAACCAGTGTCTGTGCTCGGAGCTTTGGTAGGTATCGCAGTATTGCAGCCACTATGAGGTTTTTGGGTGTTACATTATGTTGCTTCACACACTTGAGAAGCATACATAGGACGGTAGAGGTCGCAAAGAAAATGCCAGCAGCAGACCAAAGCTCTATGGATTTGAGAGGCTACACCATCTGGCGAACTGTCAGGCAACCAGTGTCCGTGCTCGGAGCTTGGGTAGGTATCGCAGTATTCCGTATTTACCTGTCCAGGTTGTAAAAAATTTTCCTGAGCAAACTACTGTCCTACATATTTGGACTCAAACAAGACCAGAGGGTAGCTTGATAGTCTGTGTTTTTTGATTAATAATATAACATTGCAACTTGCCTGGATTGCCCAGAATCAGCAAAGAACTTCAGTTGTTTGCATGCAGAATTTTCGTCGAGGTGAGCGGAATAGCAGATTTGAGAGGCTGCGCCATCTGGCGATCTGTCAGGCAACCAGTGTCCGTGCTCGGAGCTTTGGTAGGTATCGCAGTATTGCAGCCACTATGAGGTTTTTGGGTGTTACATTATGTTGCTTCACACACTTGAGAAGCATACATAGGAGGGTAGAGGTCGCAAAGAAAATGCCAGCAGCAGACCAAAGCTCTATGGATTTGAGAGGCTATGCCATCTGGCGAACTGTCAGGCAACCAGTGTCCGTGCTCGGAGCTTTGGTAGGTATCGCAGTATTGAAGCCACTATGAGGTTTTTGGGTGGTTCCTTATGTTGCTTCACACACTTGAGAAGCATACATAGGATGGCAGAGGTCGCAAAGAAAATGCCAGCAGCAGACCAAAGCTCTATGGATTGCTAGTGGCAAAAAAACTGCAGCAGGCACACAGTACGTAACACAGAGCAATGCTGTGTCTGAACAAGTCTTTATATTCAGAAGTCTAATTCTTATAGTAACACTATTTCCACATGTTACACAGCCTTTGAACGCATTACCAGATCCAGCTGCGTAAGAAAATGCTGAAATGATCACTGAAAATCCCCCCACAAAGGTGGCTGCACAGAGCTCTATTCCCATATAAACAACGTGACAACAATCTATGAGAAACGCAATGAAAAACACATAAAAGGAGGACGGTGAAGCAATAAAAATAAGAGGAGATAAGGAGAGGTGAGGTGGTGTGCACAGTCCAATGCATCTCTGCGCTGGCAGTACTTGTATGAGGACGAGAATCAGGCTTGGGCGACCAGTTTGCTTGAAAGTTCTTTCACCTCCTCAACAATGCTAAACCTTGTCAGCATCCGTGATATGGTGTCTTTTCCAAGAGGGTTGCAGGAATACCACACGGTGCTTTCAACACTGCATGCTCGGTCTGGCAGCATGTAGTACGTCCCCGGCTTGGATCTGACAGCATCCGGGCTGAAATGAAAATGCAACCAGTGAATGAGTGCAAACCTTGCATAACAGGGACCTCAATTCCACAAAAAATCAGCAAACCATTCCACATCATCCATATTATCCGCAGTATCAGTGCTACTTACAGATTTACTATGTCGCTGGCTCAGTGAATAAAAAACCTGCATAAGTTCTGTAACATTACTATACAGTTAAAACTCGATTTAACGGAGTTGAGGGGAGCCGTGAATTATTTCGTTAAATCGAGAACTTCGTTAAACTGAATGAGGCATTTCTTGGGCACATAATTCGGTACATTTGATTATATGGTATGGCGGCATCCAGAAAGCTACCGTAGCATCATATTTGTGAAGCGTAAATGATCCCAAAATGAAACTGCGGACCGCGGAAACGACCGGCGCCGCTAGCGCGTATGAAAAGAAACAACAAAAATTCTTAACAAGAAAGGCCCGAGGGGACTACAAATTTATGTTCCGCCAAAGAAGTCGGTGATCTATGCCTGCGTGCGCTTTGTGAGCAACGGCCGCACCGATTTCTCGTAGGTCTGAAGTGCGTCCAACGCGTCTTCCGTCCCCTCGTGTGCGCCGGCAAAATGTCGCAGCAGATCGAGAGCATCCATCACCTGACCTGGTGTCGGCACGGGAGCTTCGGCACCTGCAGGGTCGTCGGCAGCGTCTTCAGCCGTCACTCCCTCCACGCTTTCTACAAGCCGCAACATATCGGCATCAGTCAAAACTTCCGTTGCGACTGCGTTGGTGTCGGCGTGCACGTAGTCGGAGAAACTTATGCCTGTGGGCACTTCATCCACTGAGCGCTCGCGCAGTCCGGACCAGCTTCGGCAGTTTCAGGGCCTAGTGTACCGAAACCGGCAGTCCTGAAGCAGTTGACAATTATCGACGGCCTCAATGCTCTCCAAGCCGCCGCCACCATCTCAACCGCCATAAAAATATCTATTTTCGTCTCGCGCTTCAGCTCCAGGTTGAGAACTCTGTCGACGACTCGGCGCTTGTATGTGCACTTCACGCTATTAATTATCCCTTGATCCAAGGGCTGAACCACGGACGTTGCGTTTGGGGGGAAGTAGCGGAGCTCCACGCTGGTCAGCTCGACCTCTGCAACGTAGTGGGCCGTGCAGTTATCCAGCAACAGGCACACTTTCCTTTTCTGGCGACACATGTCGCTGTCAAATTCCTTCAGCCATGTAGCGAAAATGGCACGCGACATCCAAGCCTTTGAATTGGCAACATACTTCACAGGAAGCTTTTTGGTGCCTTTAAAACAGCGTGGCCTCGCAATCTTTCCGATGACAAGCGGGTCTCGTTTGTCGGTGCCGTCCATGTTGACGCACAGCAAAAGAGTCAGCCTTTGTTTGCTGTGTTTGCCGCCGTGGCACGCCTGCCCCTTCAGGGCGAGTGTTTTTTTAGGCAGCATTTGGTAGAATAGACCGCTCTCGTCGGCGTTGTAGACGTCGCTGGGGGCATATTTTCCCAGAATGTCGGGCACGTTTTCAGACTGCCAGCTGCCAACTACAGCCATGCTTACGCTGCTCGCTTCACCGCTGAGCACTTTCCCGACGATGCCGTGTCGTTCTTTGAAGCGCGACAGCCAGCCGGGACTTGCCTTGAACTCGTCGCCCAGCAAGCACGCGAAAGAGCGAGCTTTTTGTTGGAGCAGGTCTCCACTCACGGGAATATTCTTCGCCCGCAAATCCATAAACCAGGCAAAGAGGGCCTCTTCCATTTTGCTTTGAGGAGTAGTCTTCAGCGTTTTTTTGCGCGAGAGATTCCCCGACGAAGTGGCGCGGAGGATGTCATCTTTCCCTTTCAATATTGTGGAGAGAGTACTCGCTGGAATGCCATGTGCTGCAGCCACGTCACATTTCTTCTGTCCACTTGTCACAGCACGAATTATGTCCGCTTTCTTGTCCAGGGTAAGCCTTTTTCGTTTCTTGCAGGGCTCCATCTGCTAGTCAGGAGGGTTGGCGGCGTGCTTGCTCGCACACACCACGTCCGCGTTCACGATAGCAAGGCTAGACTGATGGAAGCCTAACAAGCTGAGCTTGACAAAGACGTGCGTTCAAAGGCACAGGGAAATATCCGCACAAGAGCGAACACAGAGCACAACACACAAACACACACAAAAAAAAACACGCGAACTGCAACAGCGCCATCTATGAAATGTGGCACGAAACTTTTTCACTGCTGGCGCCATCTCGTGACCTCGACTCAAAATTAAAACTCCTTTTGTGCCGCGCAGTTTGAAAAAAGCGGCGGGCCGAAGATGCTCCGTGCTGTTACTGCTGACTCGCAATCAATAAATTTTGGTGTGCTGTCTACAAAATAGACCAAAAATTAACACTTTTTCACCTTTATTTCTCGAAAAAAGGTTCGTTAAATCGGGACAGATCACGGAATCGGTTTCGTTATTTCTGGTTAGTCAAAGCATTGAACCCTATGGGCGTATGAGGGGGAATTAGGATACCTTCGTTAAATCGGGTTTCGTTAACCCTTTGAAGGTTTTTGCCGTATATGTACGGCGGCGGTTTTCTGTCCCGCAAGGTCTTTGCCGTACGGGTACGGTTTCGATCTCCCGTTTGAAATTTTGCGCCAAAAGAACAATGCGTGCTCACTGGGGGGTGCTGCCACCTCTTAGGACTTACAAGAAGTGTTTGAATTTTGTGCTGCCTTCTTACCACGGTGTAAGAATAATTTAGGTGCTGACACTCGCCGCTCCCCGTAGAGAGAAGGCGCGGGCAGATTGTGTTCGCAGATGACCTTGAGTCAGCGGTAGTTTTCGCCGCAAGAGTACAGATGGCGCTGTAGTACGGGAGCCCAGGGGCCCGCGCTGCCCGCTCGCGTGCGTTCGGAAATTTCCTGAAACTCGTGTGTGTTTGTGTGAAGGCTTCTCCGGGTTCTCGAAAATTGTTTGGTTGTGCCTGTGAGTCCTGTGAGTGCATTGTTCGGCTGAGTTGGTATTCTGCTTGGATTCACTCAACGTATACCACGCCGCGGCATATGACGCCGAGTGCAATTAGTTGCGCTCAGGCTTGCTGCGCTTCAAAATGGGCAAGTGCTTTGTACCGAATTGCAAGTCGGGGTATCGGACATGTACGGAGCGTGTGTCGCTTTTCAAGGCTCCGCGTGAACCCGAACGTTTAGAAAAGTGGTGACGGGCGATTCCGAGAGCAGACAGAGTTTTGCAGCCTACCGACCACGTGTGCGCGAAGCATTTCCCGAATGAAGTGATCTCTGCAACATATCACGCGGAATACAAGGGGATCGTCCTTCTACACACAAAAAAAAAAACCGGTGCTCTCACCCGACGCTGTGCCTAGCATTTTCCCGAACTTCCCAGGATACTTGACTGTGCAGCAAAAAACGAGAAAACCTCCGCGGAAGCGGCAGGCTCTGCCGCCGACTTCTCAGAAGCCTAAGAAGCAAGGACAGCCAGAAGCGTCGAATGCTTCTGAAGAGCTACACCTGGCCGTTGAAAATACACCAAGTTTATTGCTGGTTGACATAACGAATTCAGGACATTCTGATGCCGAATCAGCAGACGCGCCTTGTAAGAGGCCACGCTTGGATTTCAGCAGCGTCGCGCCCCCTCCACGTGAAGGAGAGGATACTTATCAACACGATACTGACACTTTGAGTGGCACATGCACTGCCGACGTACCTAGTCACACAGCTGAAAAGGTAATTTCCTGCTTTAAATTCAGGTGGCATTCCTCCAGCCGCCTCATCTAAGCTCGCTAGGCGCAACAAATCATCATATTTAACTACTGAGCGGAAATTATCGTAAATACCATTTGTTGCCGCAGCCGTGTTTTCTTCCCTTCAGTATATTTATTTGATTATAATTAATTAGCCAGGATCTCATTGGACATCTAATAGCACAGTGTGCTAGTAATTGCATAAGCTTTGCTCACTATTAGGTGGCATCCGGAAAGTGAACATTCATTTATTTAATTTCAGCGCCGGCGTTCAGGCGTTAAAAAAGAGGTTGGTAACAGGAAAATGTTAGATTAATAAGAAATAACAAAATAGCACGAAACATATAACACCAGCTTGTTTAAGAGAAGTAATGACATAATATAGATGACGTAAACGAAACTTTGGCTTAGTTGGGACGGCAGAAACATTCCTGATTCTATCATTTCTTTTCATTCAGCAACAAGTTTCTTCCTCACCTGAAAAAACTACGGAGCAAGAGAGAAGTCATGGACCAACGCAAGAGCAGCGACCCACCGAGTCCCTGTTCCTCCAGGACGGAGGACAGCAAATGACAATTTCCGCTCTGTCATGCTGTGCTTCCAGCCTTAAACTTTCAAGTGAAGCCTGGGCAGACCAGTTTTCTGACAGATTTGGGTTTAAATCTGTTGTTTTCAGTGAGCTAGATTTGCCGAAAGATAGTAACCAAGCGCCTTTTCATAGAAAAGTACTAGAAGTAACCAAATTACATAATGACTCCTTGTCAGTGAAATGTTTTGTTTATGGCCGTATTGTTAACGTACAGACCATAAGTTCTGGTTTGCCCATGAATTCCCTAGCTGATATAGAGTGTGCAGAGCGGGTCTCTCATAAAATGCATGTGTGTGCAGGTGGTCCCAGTGGTGAAATGTAACAATAATATACGCCCCGAGTGCGCATATATTGACAAATGTGGAATCTGGCGGCACAACAGTTGCCTACTAGTGACAGAGAGTACAAGTTGCAATGCATGTGCTAAGTTAAAAGATGTACTTCGTATTCACGCTGCACGAAAGAAAAAGAATTCTCAACTGAAACACATTCGCATTCCGGCCAGTCCATCGAAAAAAAACACGCATTGAAATGTTGCGGCGCGCCAGGACTGCCTGCTACAAGTCAAAAGTGCGGCTTCAAAAACAAAAACATAATCTTGAACAAGAATTGGCGAACTACGACTGTTCAGTCGCTCGATGGCAGCAGGTATTGAATTTTACAAAAACCGTGGTGTGCGCAGTCTGGGAGACACTGAAGCCACGCAAGAATTCACATTGTTTCTTAATAATCTTTTCGATGCCTTGAATCGGCGGTTTCCTCATGAAGGTGTCACAAAGCCGGGCTCTGACCTAGGCATTCTGTCACGTGGGGTAGAATGGTTGGATAACTGGGAAAAAGAGCTGCAGAGTGGAAATATCCCGAAAGATATGTTCCTGACAAAAAGCACCTCTGAAGGGCTCCGAGTTACCTTGAGATCAACTAAAGAGCTTTGTGAGGTTCTTTTGCATCAGTACGAGTACCAAGTACATGTGTAAGCTAGAGGTGCAATGGTTCAAGGTGCTTTGAGGACGTTTATTTTGTAAAGAGGATGATGAGCAGCGGCGGCAGCCGCACCGCCAGCGCGAGATCACTGGGTTGACGACCGTTCGAAGCTCGGAATGGCATTTTGGCTAGCTGTCCTTAGGCTATTTCCCCGAAAATCCTGCTACAATTTATTTATTCTTGCTTTAATTAGCTAACATTGGCGGGCGCAACTAGAAAATACGATTGATATACTGGCTTCAACGTATGCTAGCTATCAGAGCTATTACAAAAAAGTCGTCGAGAAATCAGTTGCACATTCATTTAGATAATCAGTCTTGGTACTGCAGAAACCCGGTGTATTCATGACTGGGCATACTTTTCTATATACCGCGATAACGAGCGCGACAAACGAGCAACGCTTAGCATCGATAACCTACGCAGCGCGAATCCGAGAGCCTCCACCTACTAGCGCCACCTGTGGCCGCGAAACGGAAACAGCGCCGGCGGCGAACACAACCAGGACGGTGCGCCGGCCGCAGTGTCATCACCTAAATTATTCTTACACCGTGCTTCTTACGGAGATAAGCAGAACTTATGTCTAGCTTTAGCGCGGCGGCACAGACTGCGGCAGCACCCCTTTTGTAGTTTTGGTTTCGCCGCGTGATCGCAACATAGGATCGCAATGGAGTCGCGCGAAATTTGAGTTTTCTTTTTGTCAGCACTATCTTTCAGGGGCTGCCGAAGTTGATTTCTATCTTTATTGGCGCTGCTCTTAGCTTCCTTATCACCGTTGCTCGCGAGGTATTCTCGCCCTCTGTGGCAACGCGCCTACGCGGTTTCGATTCCGCCGCGGGATCGCAACGGAGTCGCGCGAAAAGTGTTTTCTCTTTGTGGGCACTGTTTTGCAGAGGCGGCGAAAGTTGATTTCTATCTTTATTGGTGCTGCTCTTAGCTTGCTTATCACCGCTGCTATTCTATTCTATTGAACATTTTCCAGTTGTGAGTGATGCTGTCACCAAAGTACTGTTCCTAATTTTTTTTTACTATTTATTCTCGATTATATACATTTTGTAGATTCAAGATCCGCAATAAAGTAATTTGACCACCTGGGAAAGTTTTCTTCAAAATAATTCGACCCTCAAAGGGTTAAATCGAGTTTTGACTGTATCTCCTTACTCCGTAGTCTATTACTTTAACTCCGAAGCAGTGCAATGTTTTAACTCCATAAGAGACTGCATTGCTTCCACTTCTACTAGTCACAATTTCCTGATTCTACTTGTACCTGGACAAGGCAAACCTATCATCTAATTAACACTTACTTTGTATGACAAAACAGCACCAAAAGACTCCTCACTGTAATCCCAGCAATCCTTGATTAGGCTTTTCAGACAAGAACCATCTTCACTATGCATGCCGTTACTCACCACTTAGAGAGGTAAAGTTCGTAAAGCTTCACTGGGCACCGCTGTGGGTTCTCCGTGTTTTCTGGCTGGTCGCAACATCCACGATCACTTTCGTTTTCTGTGAAGAAGTGCATAAGCATAACTTGTAACATACACAGTAAATAGAGGTCCATACAGCAATACACATGTGATAGGCAGGCGACAGTTGATCTTTAAATATGCGTATAATGATTGCAACTGAAATGAACAGAGCCAAACTGAGTGATGTGCCATTTTTTGCTATTGATCTCCATTTATTCAGACTGTTGTCCTTATGACCACATCGTTGCACGTTTATTGCTTTTAGTTGCGCGCATGCCACAATGACGTCCCACGGGAAGCTACAAAACAAAGTGCAGTGGCGAGAAAAAGCAGGGGGAGGAGAGTGGATGTACACGTTGACTTATATTTGCAGTCAACTTTTTTTTTTTTTAGCCAACAAGGGCTATGAGTTGGGGGGGGGTTGACTTTTACACGGCAGTACATGGTAATAACGAAGTTCGTTTAAAAAGGTACCGCGTTCCTACATTCAAATTTTTTACCTGGGTTCCATTCTTTTTTGCTGTAGTCGGTTAATTAAAAAACCAATTTAATTTGAACATTTTCCGCAGTACCAATGACTTTAAATTAACAAGGCTTTACTGTATTACTACAGTATGCACATGCATAATTAATTTATCTTTTTTTGTCAAAACATTTGGCATTAGCTTTGGAGGTCCATTTATTAATGAGAAAAAATTCCCACTCTAGATATAATTTTTCCCGATTGTAATGAATAATATAGGGGGTGAGTATCATGCAAGTTCGCTCACAGTGCAAGGGAGTACAGTATTAGTGACGTCAAGTTAAGAACAGATATTAAAGACTGCACACAGTGCTGAGCAGTAAACATCATGCTTGCTCATAATAAAAAAAATCTTGTAACACAGCTTATTTGCTCCTGCTGTGATGAAAAAAATGTATTTTTATGCTGAAGAAAAGAAGGAACTTCTATAGACCTTGCAGCCATGAAGGAACGCGCCAAATTCTAATTTTTACCATCCGGGGTTAATTTATATATATGCCCCAAAAATATGCAGTACACTTACATTCTTGCAACTCACTCACTCTGAAAAGCAGGTGCAGCTAGAAACTGAACCTGTGATCTTGTGCCCAGTAGCCGGATGTCGTAATTTTGAGTCACCATGGTGGGCTTGATGGATAGATTTTCAAGCAAGCATGACACTAAGGTAAGGAATTAAACTGCTGCAAAATGACTAGCAGAAGCCAGCACCCTGACCACTAACCTTGGCCATGGCCCCTGCCTCTTCAGAAACATGTTAAGCCTTCCATTCACATTTCCCCATTTAGAAAGCTTCGCCTTCCCTCACTGGGATTAGCCAACCTACTCCTTTCAGGATCGACCAGTCCTGGGGCCATTCCGGTTCTTTCCCTCCTCCACTTAACAGGCCCCGTGTGACAGCAGCTCGACAAGCCCCGTGATTGGCGGGACCCTCACCTTGATGGCCAGCTGTGGACCTGAGTATTTTGAGTGGCTGTCCCTCGGGACCTTTCTCCTCCTGCTCGGTGACATCGGCCAGGGAGAGCTGGAGGTGCTGCTCGACCGTGTGCAGCCGGAAGTACTTGACGTTGAAGTACATGAGAGTGTTGAGCAGCACCAGGGGCGAGTGGTCCCCCAACTGTTGGGCCTGCCACAACACTTCCTCCCGGATATGTTCCCGCACTGCACGAGCCAACAGGAGATGCAAAGCGGTGTGGCCATCGTCTCCAAAAACTTCACATTTGAGCAGGCACAACACTTCACAACAATTCTTTTCTTTTAAGCAAGACAAAGGAGCTGCCCTCTTGACAGAGCCAACTATATCATCATCATCAGCCTGACTACTCCCACTGCAGAGCAAAGGCCTCTCCCATGTCTCTCCAATTAACCCTGTCCTTTGCCAGTTGCAGCCACTGTATCCCCGCAAACTTCTTAATCTCATCCGCCCACCTAACTTTCTGCCGACCCCTGGTACGCTTGCCTTCTCTTGGAATCCACTCCGTTACCCTTGAGGACCACTGGTCATCTTGCCTTCGCATTACATTTCTTCCTCTTGATTTCGACTAGGATGTGATTAACCCGTGTCTGTTCCCTCACCCACTCCGGCCGCTTCCGATCTCTTAACGTTACACCTATAATTGTTCTTTCCATAGCTCGCTGCGTTGTCCTTCACTTAAGCCCAACCCTCTTTGTTAGCCTCCACGTTTCTGCCCCATAGGTGAGTACCAGTAAGATACAGCTGTAGATACAGCTGCAGTTGTAGCCAACTACAGCGGACTCTTATTTCGAACTGACTCAACTCAAGAAGCCAGCTTATTCAATCTAACTCTTTGGCCCTGTGAATATCAAATGCATAAAAAAGACTCCAGATGACTTGAACTTTGCATAATTTGAATAAATTTTCACTGCTTTTTTTTCATGAAAAGTTCAAATTATCAAGAGTTCACTAATTTACATCGGCATTCAGCACATTTTGACAGAAAAGGGATGCCAGCTTGTACTAAGCTGTACCATCTTTTCTTGCAGTTCTGAGTTGTCTGCAACGTGACATTCATGCTCCAACGTAGTGGAATAAAAATGCAGCCCTGAATTGGGAGCTCCAAGAACATCCCAAACGTGCTCTTTCATACCCCTCAGCACCTATAGACTGCAACGTACACTATGTCTCAAGGTACACTATGTAGTCAAGCTATGTCTGTGCACACTGAAGATTCAAAATCCAGCACTTCCAGCCTATGAATAGCCTTCCTAACGTGCCATATAAACAAACGTCCACTGCCAGTGTGCCACACAATTTACGTTTTGCCTGTGTTCATGGCACAACGTAAGAACCGCAAGAGACAACACATTCGTCAGCACAGCAGGCTCCGAGAGAGCATCATTCAAGATGGGCTACCATAGTGCAACTAGGAAGGAAATGCTTGTCATAGAAAACAGTAGAAGCTCAAGCGAGTACACGGTGAAAATAGTCGAAGGAGAGATGATGAACTAAAAATAAAAGGGCACTTATTATTATCAGATGACAATCAAGTAGCATTGTGTCTTTTCCTTGATTGAAGAGCTAAGGTTGCTGGCTTGGCGTATTAATCAATGAAAGCTGACTGGCACCAGCTGATTAGCCCTCCATCTTCCATGGTGGCCCCCTAGGTCATATCACCTTGTGATGTCTACCGGATTGTGAGCAAACTGCCGCCATGACAGGTGCCGGTTCAACTAATGACCGGTAGTGACAGGTTGCTTGGGAAGAGCACCCTGGGTTGTACAAGCCCCACTGGAGGCAGCACCTTCCACCGGCAGGGCTTGTAAGGCAGAGAATGACCAATGAGAGAACGAAAACCGAAATGCTAGCACACCTAACTCACATCTGGCCCAACCACACTAAATCGTCCCGTCATTTTTTGTATTGTCAAGTTACATTACAGCGTTGGTGTCTGTTGCTGCCATAATGATATCCCCATTGACAGTACGAATATGCACCAGCAATGCAGTCATGATTAATAACTTTCACCACGTTTTTGCTAGTTTACTATAACGATACCAGAGAGATCATTCCCACCAGTTACAGTTAGGGTTTTGCACATAAAAAAGGCAGATTAAAATCACTTCCCTCTGCAAAGTACCTGCAATAATTTCTTTCTTTTCCTTTGCAACATACCTAGTCACACTCTCACTCCAGAAAGCAAAAAAACAAAACAAAAGCCAGCATGAATTCTGCCACTCTCAGGTCTACTCACATTCTCTGTCTGGGCTGCTGGCTTGGCTGAAGATACTGTGGAAGCAGCCGGCAAACATTTCATACTGCGGATCGGCAAAGATATTATCTTGTCGTCCCTGTTCATGGAGGTACTGTTGTATCCCTGCAAAAAAAAAATAATGAAAATAAGCGCACAGTTTCTTTGTTTGTTTTTTTCGGAGCACTTAAACCGTCCTCAAGAATCCTGCAGTTTTTCCATATCTGTTCTTTTTTTTCTTTAGACATTTGCAGTGATGAATAGTATGCATCTAATGCTAGTTTACTTCTTGGAACATTTCAGTGTGCCTCTCCAGTCATGCTGAGGAAGAGAGCTACTCAAACTACACTTCACGAACTCCCCAAATACCTCGCAGGGACTGAATGGATCACGAATGCTTTCTATTCCACAGAACAGTCTAGCCTGAAAATTCATGTGACAAAAAATAAACTCTGCTTCAGGAGGGCGGCTTCAATCCCACTGTGCTCACCAAGGCACTGGAGGTAGATGTGGCAGGGGGAAGGAGGAGAGTCGTCCGGCTGCCGCACTTCCTTGATGAAGAGGCACAGGGCGTAGTTGAGCTCCTCGGGGGTCATGCCCAGCAGGTTCGTCTTGAAGAGCTTGAGCTGCCGCTTGCCCGACAAGGAGCCCTTCTCCAGCGCTGAGTTCTTCTTCTGGACCCAGTCCTGCCAGGTGTTCACAGCTGCAGCCGGCTGCAAATGGGCAATGAATGAATGAACAATGCCCAGCTCGGCCCACCACGTCCTCCAAAACAGCAAGGAGACACACATGCTTCACTGCTGTCAGCTGCAATCAGAATGGCTGCCTGTGCATGTGCCACACCAAACACCTTACAGAACACGGGCACAGTGAGTGTCTTTTCGTTCATTTCACCAAAGGCAGGCTCACTTTCATTCGACTGTGCTTCAAGACTGAAGAGTGAGTGCGCTCCATTCTCAATGGCCACAAAGAAAAGACACCTCCCCTCCCTCCCAAAGTGCCCACACGTCGTCATGCTCATGTTGGCCTCCAAACTGCACTCCTCATGCAACAATCGGCCTACTGCCCAGAAAATTAACTAGTGCGACGATCCTAGGTCAAAAGAAACGCCCGTGAAGCAAGCAAGACGAGAGCCTCGGCACTCTGAAGCAGGGAAAATATCAAGTGCTTTCACTATGCAATTCGAAACATTTTCTGGCTCCAAATGCTGCGATACTAGATGGCAGTCGGGCAGCATTACAGTCGCCGACCGATTTTTCGGACTCGGCGGGACCCGGAAGATGGTCCGAATAATCGAACAGTCCGAAAAATACGTGCACTTAAAAAAATAAACAATTCTGCGAAAAAAAACAGCTTTCAAAATCGCGAAAATCATCGCTCCCCATGTTCGGCCTACATGCGATAATATTAGACTCTGTCTGAGTCATAGCCATGCTTTCTTCATGTCCGCACCCTATCACATCATGATACCAGATAGTGCAACGTGGCTGCGGTCTTGCGGCGAATGAATGCACTCGCTGCACGAAGCAAGAACAGTCAGTTTGCATGAGGCAATGACGTTCGCAAAGACCGAGCTAACCCATGGGTAACCCACGGCAAGACGCGAGCGGAAGCGGGCGCCTCCGGCGGGGGTGCTGCAGCTGTTCCGCCGTTCGTTTTCCATGCGATCGCGCGCCCTTTGTAGGGCATCTCGATGGCAATGGAGAGCATCTTATCTCGAAAAGCAACGGCGGAGACCAAATAGCCAAGCCTATCCAAGCCAGTCCGATTCCGTTTAAATCCAAGATGGCGCCTTTCGCGGTGGCGGCAAACGGGTTGGCTGTGACAGCGATGCCCGCTCGCGTCTATATTAGGCCGAAATAACGAACTTTTGGTTGAAAAACGATCATCACAATCTTGTTGGCGCCTATTTTGGTCCGAAAATTCGAACTTTTAGACTCCACAAAGTCCGAAATATCGGTCGTGAAAATGCACACATTCCTATGAGGTGCGCGACGGTTCCTCAGCGAAGTCCGAAATATCGCGCTAGTCCGAATTATTGGAGTCCGAAATATCGGTCGGCTACTTACTATACAGCCAGAAACAACACAAGCTCCCAGAGTGTAACAATGAGTAGGATGGGCAAAAAAAAGAAATAAAAATAAAACTGCCCATCCCAGAGAGTAACAGTGGAAGGAGTTTGAAATGATCCATACAAAACTACAAATAGCACTGCGCCTATCCTGAAAATCATTGCAAGGCCATTGGGTAGTGCTCAGAGTGCAGGAGAAAACTGCGAGGCTTTTATCACACGCCCAAGGCCATTCGTTAAGTCACTTCAATTATCAACAAAGATGTCCGACAGCTCTTTCAAATCTGCCGACACACTGTACTGCTGCCACCTGGACACTTTCGACACATTGGCTGCCTTCGACAAATTGCGCAAGTGAGCTTGGTAGACAACTTCGCCAGCCGGCACTACACTAAGCCAAGCTGTATAGCAGCACCAAATCAGTGGGTTTGCAAGCAAGCACAAGTAAGCAAAAAACACTCGTGACCGAAACGTTGCCGCTTAGTTTTCAAAATGTGTGCAAGTAGGCAATCTGAACTCTTCCAAAGCACAGAGAAATGTTTCCAGAGCCCAAAGGCAGCTGTGACATATCAACCTGGACTGAAAATCTTGATCGCCCTTTGGGACCCGGTCTGGTGTCAAGCAGTCAAGCTCAAATGCAACTGAAATTGGCTGCTTAATTAGAAACACCGAATCTGCACTAAATTTGATCTTAGTAAATACAATCACGATTGAAAGTACCCATCAACAGCGCTATTACAAAATGTAAGTTTACCAAATAAAGGTGAGGGGGGAGAAAGACACTGCCTCAAAGTCTATAGTTCTGACAACTAATATGCTCTTTAAGTTAGCCATTGAGAAAATAAAAGATTTACAGAATTTACTACACCTGTGAGGAGTACAATCTGGCAGGATAAGAGTCAATGAATGCACCAATGCGAAACTGCTTTTGTGCACTCATAAGATTTCAGCAATGCAAAATGAAATTGCTAAAAGAGATGCAAGAAAAAAAGGGAGGTAACGACTGAAAGGAGACACCTACATCTAGTGACTCATGAGTCCTCACTACTGTATCATCAGTCACAGTGGACTCCTGAGTTGTGACCACTGCATCCTCAGACACAGGGCTGCAGACAGATGTGTCCATCTCATCGTCTGAAGTTCTTGTCTTTTTGCTCGAGATGTCGGCATCGGCTTCTTCCGATGCAGCCCTTTTTTTAGGCCTTGTTTGGGAAGAATCATCTGCAGGTAGAGAACACAGCCACATACGTTTTTCCCTCCTTTCTTGTAACAAAAAAAAGAGAAAGTATAAATCAACCTGCTCTTGAGGCACATAGAATGCACTCAAAATCTGCCAGTTACACGTGCTCACCTGTATGCACAGGAGACGATGACTTCGATGAAGACGACTCTGCCAAGGACCGTGCAATGGCGAGCAGGACTTCATCAAACTTGTCATCATTTTTTATTTGTTCCTAGGAGTGAGTCACAATAACGCAAAATAACATTACAAATGCATGCATACCCAAATGTTTCTTAGAAACTACTACAAACCAGCCAACTTAGCCACCTTGTTTGCTAGAAGCTCCTCCTGAAAACCAATTTTTTTTTATCACTATCTATCTCATAGTAACTATCTCACTGCTATCTCATAAACTGCTGCATGCAATTCAGCAGTTTTGAACCCAGCCATGGCAGTTGCACTTCAAAGTAGGCAAAAATACAGCGTCCATGTGTCAAGACTTTGCAGCGAGTGGAATAACCCCTGGGTAGTCAAAAATTTATTCCGATCCTCTGCTACGGTGTGCGATGTTGCATAGTCTGCGATATTGTTTTGGCGTTAAAAAATCCTTTAAACGTAAACAACCTTTCTTTAGTTATCACCACTATTAGGCTAACTAAGCTATTAGGTACTTCAGGTAATCAATAAAACCACAGCCTTGTCAGTGCACGTCCTTTTCAGTGGATAACATCTAATTTATAATGCAGAGAAACCCGACACCTGTTTTCCACTCGTGAAGCAGCACTCATTCTGTCCTCCAGCAAGTCAGGTCACACCTGCTGCCGAAGAATGCGTGCTTCTTGCTAGGCACAGCAGTTTAGAGGGCAGAACAGCTGCCCTGCACTCTGGACTGATACCGCACGCACACAGGCGACTTCCAGCTGTCTCTGACAACACTCACACTGCACAATGCCACAACATGAGCTTTTCAACCCACTGCAACACTCCGTTCTCCCCTGGCTGTGGCACAGTTGCATGCATTTCTAGCAGCTGGCACAAGCTCACTTTGATCTCCTTGAGGGTCTCCATGATCTGCTCCGTAGTGTCTCTTGTTGTGGGCAGAAAAATGGGCACAGGAACAGGAATGGGTATGGGCAGTGGCGACGGCACAGCATGCGAGAACATGTGCAAGGGAACTGGCACGTAGACTGGCACGGGAACGGGTATGAGCCGTACAGGACCGCTCTCCGACTCAGTCTGCGCCTGTGCATCTGCATCGTAGAAGGAGCAGCCATCACACCACGGTGAAAGAAAAAAAATCTTACAGTGCACTGCTGACCCGGAACTGTGGACACCATTCAGACACCAAGTAGCTCGCACATATCGCCTATCTTATCAGGTCAATCATGTAAATTAACCGCAATGTTGTTAGAAAGCGGAAAATTAATCAATATAGGCCGTCTTAAACTCACCTCAGTGTGCCTTAAAAATTTTAAGAGGTAAGGTTTGTCCAGGCACAAGTGCAGAAGTAATGACATTCACGTGAGTCCAATGTGGTTGTTAGCTTCCGAAATGGAAATCAAACTTTTTTGTCCTGTTTACTGCTTGCAAACAGAAGATGGAAACAGAAGTTCCTGATTTTTATAGCCAGTTTTTTGCAGCAACGTGGTCTCTCTCTCTCTTTTTTTTTTTTAAGAAAATCGGAGATTTTTCGGACTTCTGATTATTCAGACCATTCTTTGGATCCCACCGAATCCAAAAAATCGGTCGGCAACTGTAGAGACGCTTGAATGAGGGTGGCATTAGGGAACTGAGAAACTCTGTAATAGTGAGGAATTCGCTATACGGAGGTTTGTTGCATCCACGTTTAACTCCATTTAGAATCAGCACGCAAAAGTACATGTTGCCTGAAGATTTCACAATCGCGACCACATTACACAGATTCTGCAGTTTTCGCTAAATTAGCTAAATTGATGATTCAGTGATGTAGCAATTTTTGCAGCCTTTATTCCTGCCCACTCTTTAATTTTTCTTGGGTGCTGCTTACCCACCAGTGCGCCACTGCTGAAGCTGACTTCTAGGAACTGCCCACCTACGGCAATACGACCCGCGACAAGCACTTCTCGCAGGCTCTTTGAAAAATATCAGCTGTCCGAAGGCTTCATAGTGTGACTCAGTATTCGTGGCTGCACAGTACAAATACACGAGATGACCCATTGGTGACCCACGACGTGGTGAACGTGGTAACAAAAACCTTCATCTAACACACTCAATGGGTGCAAGCCATGTGCAGCTTGCTTAACCAACCTGCTTAACCAAGCATATCTGAACTGTTAAAAAAATACCGTATTTATTCGAATCTAGGCCGATAGTTTTTTCAAAAAAACGAGATGTAGAACTTTTATGTCGGCTTAGATTCAAGGATTTCGTTTCGAGGTTTCGTATTCGTAAAATACGAATAAATGTAGCACGCAGGTGGCGCCCCCACAAAACGCCAACGAAAGACAACCTTGTAGCCGTTGCTATCCGTAGCCGTTGCTATCCGTAGCCGATACTGATCAAAGCAGCACACATGAGCACTGGCTGCCATTTTGGCCTTGTTCTGTTCTCGTGCGGTGGCGTGAGCACATTCGCAGCAGTGAAGTTTTCGTGCGTGGTTTTTATCACCAACACCATGGCACCAAACAGGCGGTGCCATTATAGTGCTGCCTTCAAGCGGAAAGTTATACTCGCTGCAGAGCAGGCGTCAAATCTTCAAGCCGGGCGGGACTTCGGCGGCTGATCCCGGGCTGGCGTTGCATATGTCTCCTCGCCCAAACGCCAGCCCGGGATCAGCCTGAGCGGGTTCCTGGCAATAAATGTCGTTTGCGTGCTGTACCTCTTGTTCGCAGTTGTTTTTTCGGCCGGCCTACAATCGAGGTAAGTTTTTTTTTTTTCTGTGGCCTTCAACTTTCGGGTCTCGGCTTAGAATCGTGGCCGGCCTAGATTCGAGTAAATACGGTAAGTAAAGCTGCTCTGGCAAGCCTAACAATCACAAGCAGCTTGCCAAGCACATTTCACTCTATGACCAACCCCAGAGAGAGAGAGAGAGAGCGTGCAAACAAACGAGCAGTGCTCACCAGTCTGCATCTCCTTGTGGCAGGCCATGGGGCGGCAGAATGCTGCCTTGGACACCATCTGGGGCCGGCACAGGACTGACTTATTGCGAAGCAGCTTGGGGAACGGAAGCTGGATGATCACTTCTCGCTCGGTCTGGCCACCCAAGGGCACCGCTGTGGCAATGTCCTTCACCACAGGCGGCCCCAAAGTGGGGGGCGCTGGCACAGACACGGTCAGCGTTGGCGCTGCCGCTGAAGCAGCGATGCTCGGCGCCACTACTTTTGGCGCCACATCTGAGACACTGTTTGACTGCGTCAGGGCTGGGGCACTCACAACCTGTTTGCACAAGATAAAAAAAAAATAATAATAAATAAATATTACACACAGGCCATATCATATTACCATATAAATATTACCCATAAGCCATATCAACAAAAGCCATTGAATTATCCATGAGTGAGCAATGTAAAAGACCCCATTTTTGGTACTGTTAACGTGCCAGTGCTGCAACAGCTCTCTCTCCTCTTTTCTTGAAGGAAGTCGCCATAACCAGCATGTGTACAAGCTGCAAAGCGTAGCAGCCGCCCATCCCTCACCTTTGGCATCGCCGTGAGAGTGGGTGGGGGCCGGACGGCAGTGGCCACAACAGTGCTATTCATTTCGGAAGCCGACTGCATGGACGTGGGAACGACCGGCTGACCACCTGGCTTCACCAGTGGTGCCAGAGAGCGGATGTTGGAGATGACCGGAGTGGTGCTCGCCCCAGACGCAGCTTGGCTCTTGGCTGTAAGGACATGAACATCTTGCGTCACTTCGCCATACAGCAAGTCAACAGGATGCTACTAACACTAACTGTAGCTGGCCCATATTCATCTGGGCTTTGATAAGTTCATAAATGTTAATTCAAGCTTTGCTTGAAAGTTCACTTTGCTCGCTATGTTTTCAACCTTTCCGCATTTCAAAGAAACCTTTCAATAACCTATTTACAAAAATTCCAACGCGCACCAAATTTACGGCACCAAAAAAAAAAAAAAAATTCAAGCCCTGATTCTAATGCGCGCCCGATTTGCTGGCTGCGAAGGTGTGGCAGCAATTCATTAGCCACTCACTGTACAGTGCTCGAATGCGGTCTTTCACGGGCTTTTGCAGCTGGGAGGCCATTTCACCCGGTATCACCACAAGGTCTGTGTGACAAGCTATAAGCTTGTCTTTGACATGCTGGTCTAGGTGGCACTTGAAGGCATCCAGAACAAGCATGGAGCGGAGCCCCAAGCTAGCACCCAGCCTCTTGTGCCACACAGAGCCAACCCAGTCGATGACGAGATCCGTATCCATCCAACCTTTCTCGTTGGTGCGCACTACAACGCCTCGCGGAAAGTTCACAGACTTGCGGAGTGTCTTGCACTTGAAAACAACAAAAGGAGCCAACGTGGCCGCTGCATCCACTCTCAAAAACAATATCGCACGGAGAGCCCTCCGGAGAACACCACCGTCGTGCTATGGACGACGCTATAGCTTGCTACTCGCGTCGTAAATGCAGCAAAAGTGAGGCAAGGCAATTCGTCCCATGAATTCTCTTGTGCCATGCTCGCTGACAGAAATGACAAGCACCACACCAGTTGAAAATGGCTCCTGCGACGCAAAGAACGACGAGCAAACGTGCTTCCATGGTTGCCAGCAATAAGTGAGCTCCCACATCGTATAATGGAGATTACGATGGGCAGCTATGGGCAGCTAGCACCCGAATCCAAGGCGCATGCGATTTTAAGACTTATTTTCCCCGAAAAAAGGTGCGCATTGGAATTGGGTAAATACGGTCAGCTGAACCATTTTTGCTCACTCCTAGAGTTACCTGTGGGAAAAAATGCTTTTTTATTTCTTCCGCAGTCAGTAAAAACATGCAACGGACAATGAAAGCATAAAAAAATGTGTTACTTCAACGCTGAAATATGAAAACATCATTATAACGCAAAAAAAAAAAAAATTTACCGCACTGTCATCTTGATTTCATAACAATGATGTTTCCGAGTGATGTACAGCAGCCTTGTTGGTGAAAGCTACACCAATTTCAATGTTCAAACCACCTCTTTGTTTTAAATTCGCGTGTCTTTAACAAGTAGTCAAGAGACATCATTTTATTTTTTCTTTCACATCCTGGCAATCCACATGCGTCATCGTGGAGTGTACAAAAACACAGCACAACTGCCAAGACCGCCACATAAAAATAAACCTTTACTGAAAAATGGCCATCAAAATCAGGGGGTAAAGCTACATGTGCAGCTGGACTATTTACAGGATCAAAGGCAGTTTTGAAAAAGTTGTGGGAAGTATCATAGTCAGCGCAAACACAATTCTCTATTCCTAGTCAACATGACACCAGAGCAGGCCTGTTTAAGGAACAGATGTATAAGCTCGAGATATATAGCTGCGGTCCATCTGCATACAATAAAAACTTTTTGTTCATAAAGCCACCATTGTTCCAAAGGAGAAATGTAACATGCTCACAGCATATTGTTATTATTATTATTATGACATTATTTTTTACAATATAATAATAAATACCATTAATATATTTATTACTTTACTTAATATAGGAACTATATTAATTAAACAAACAAATATTGGTGCTAAAATGCGGTAAGCATCGCCGACACTGAGAAATGGCACATGTTCAAGGAAAAGATGTGCTTTCCTCGATTCATTAGTTCAGCAACACCTCAGATGACCAGCCGCGGCTCCCATTCCTTTTAGTCTCGGTAAACACAACAATTTTGTTAGCCATTTCTAAAGGGCTCTCATGTTTCATGCGTATTTTGCACTAAGCATTTTCACTAGGTACCCTAGCTTGCCGTCACCAGCACCACGTCACGTAAAATTTCATTACTAGCCAAGCTAAAATTAAACACAACACAGAGAAAAACCACGCAGCATTCACTCAACTAACCTGCAACAATTTTGACCTTCCCTGCTGCATTATGAAATGCACCCAACAAAACCCCAGCAGCAAGGATTTTCAACTCACCCATTGTAGCCTGAGCGACAGTGGGCGATGAAGTGGTGAGTAGCGGCAAGTTTTTGAACTGGTTCTGGAATGTGATGACGCACTTGTAGCAGCAAAAGTTGCGTATCGTAGCGTCACTCATGGTCAGGTGGTACTGAGCAGGGAGCATCTTGGAACAGTTGTCGCAACGAATGACGCGCGACGATGATGCATTCTGGTTGACCCGAAACAGGTTCAGGCAGTTGAGAGAGCAGAAGAGGTGGCTGGCTGCATTCAGCTCCACTTGCTCAATCATGTCGAAGTTGTACTTCTTCACCTGCAAGACAATGACAAGAACAAACTTGTCAGAGAGTACATAGACGTGAGGCTGCTCCATAACACATGCCATGTGCACATTTCACCTGCCCCTACAAGACATCTCACATCATTTTTCAAAGCAAAACATTCTTCTCAATAACAAAGCTTGACCATTCGCAAATCTTGCCTCAAAAATGAAGAAAAGCTGGCAGTCAGAAATGATCAGATACCTTTTCAAGAAAGAACTCACATTAAGCTAAGTTGCCTGTCTGAGAGAGGCCTGTTACTAGGATGTACTAGTTTCTTCATACACAAGACATCACTTCCGAGATGATAACGTGTTTATTCGAATATGGACCGACTGTTTCCCTAAGAACAAGAGATACGAAACCAGAGATACTCAGCCCTGACAAAAAACAGGGCCTTGTTTGCAGACTGGCTGCCGGTGCAAAGTACACATGCCCAGGTGAAGTACTACACAGAGGCATAGACACAGCCCTCAGACTCACCTTGCACCACGAACAGGGCACAATCTTCCTATGAGACAGCACAAACAGGTTCACACAGGCCTTGCTGCAGAACTGCTGGCAGGCATTGTCATAGTACAGGGAATGAGGCTTGCAAGCTGTGTTGTCAAACAGCTTGTGGCAGTTTTCGCAAACCACCATCTTGATCTTGTTCATATAACGAAACTTCGACACACAGTTTTCGCTGCACAGGCGGTGGGATCCTTCGTTGAAGTCCACCTGCAAAATGGCCATCATTAAAGCACCACGACTCGGCCATTCATCAAACGAAAGAAGAAAAACGCATGAAACTGATGCGAGTTTATACACTACAGTAGGCTCCCTTCCAGTTTACACTATCGTGTTTGGAGGAGCTCAGGTCGCTCTCCAAAACGAACCACTGAAATTTGTAAGCTTGGCTTTCTCTCTCCAAAAACATAAAAAAAAAAACTTAACCATCCTGTCTTCAAGAACAGCATTGTTTGAGACAATATTTCTAGTGAAAAGGAACAAAGTGAACGCACAGTTGGTAAACTTCTCCAGTTGAAGCTGTGATCCAAATGAGAATAATGTCCTTGTAGATTGCATCACCATGCGATATTGCTGCACTGATAATGATAGGACTGAAAAGCAGCTAGTGCCATCTAGTAATGACTCGTCAGGTTTAACTTGTGCTGGTGCACGAAACTTCGCGCTTGGCTGCGGAAAAATTTTTTTCCCCCGAAATTTTGGCTCCAAAGTGGGGTTTGTGTAGGCTTTACACAAGTATATACGGAATAATAATAAAAAAAAACAGGGCCCAGGCCAATGTCAGAATTGTGGAATAAGGAAGACCAACTTCTCAGAATGCATCCTTCTTTACGGCACCCAAAGGAACCCAACAAATGCACTGACCAAGGTTGCACGCAATCAAAAGAAAAGGCTGCGACTTTATTTACTCAAAATAGGCCCACCTGATTTTTTCAGATATGGTGTCCAAAACTGAATGGTCAACTTACAACATAGGACCAGCATAACTAACATATAATCCTGACCAAAGAAAGTGGCTAGTAGTCATGTGAAAGTGGCACAACCTCTCAAGCAAACTCCCCTCAAAACTCTCACTTCCGACATCAACCACCGTTCAGCTATTGCTAGCTTTTTAACTTGCTTCCTGCAGTTTGAAGGCAGCTAGAAGCAAGAAGCATGTGGTCATCTCGACAACCTTCAAATTCCCTTCTATCGTTGTGGGAATTTGTTCGGCCAACATTCAGGAATTCTTTCTGCCTCCTTGTGCCCACCCACATGCCAACCTACACCGAAAGAGTTACAAAAGTCAACGCATATGTTCGCATTTTCTTTTCTTTTTTTTCTTGCCCAATCGTTCATGCACACACCCACCTGGTACTTGGTTGTGGACTCGACCTCGCACGCCGCGCACTTGTGGGCCACCAGGTTAGCTGCATTGAAGGCATTCATGCGCTCGTATCGGTCCAGGCACTGCTGGCTGCAGAAGTCCTTGAAGTGGCCCTTGTCACCGACAGGGGCCAGGAAGCCCGCCGCCTGCTTGCTCAGGTCCTTCTGGCACAGGCAGCACACCTGCACAAGAGAAGCAACATGAGCACCTGCTGCCACACACCCGGCACTACCACTGATTTCTCTTTGTCTCTTTTCTTTCCATCGGTGACGAGGCCCACCAGCTGGTAAACAGAACTTTGGAATTTCGTGCGGAGCGATAACTGCGATACAGAGGAAACTGCAGGTGCAATGCAAAACTACAGCTATAGTTGAAATTGGGGGACAAAACTAGCAGAGCCCGGCATTTTTTAAACAAAGCTCCAATGCCACAGGTTGGCAGCAACCGATACTAGTGTCATGAAAGCATGAACGCGGTACAAAAAAAAAAAGTGGGCTGAACAACTGATATTATTTCAGAACATATGTGGAGAACACAAAATATGTATGCACAAGAACAAGCACTTCAGGATGTCATTCTCGCATACTACATGTGCTACAATCACTGAAATTTCTTTTTCTTCTTGATTTCAAGCTGCAGTGCCATAAGGTTGGAATTTCAAGAACAAGGAGCCTTCAACAAGCAGGTTTAATAAGAACGGGGGCAAATGAGAGAGGTTCACTCAATATTCTTGCCCGACACACAATGACCAGAAGTTCACCTCCTGTGCAGATACAACATTATAAAAGGAGGGCATACTTAAAGTCCTACTTAAGGGTATGATGTCATAGTGTTATGGGTTAATTCACATATATGCATAAAGTCATTCTCTACTTTACCCTCATATAGTCCTTGGGAGTCCTTGTACCCCTTCAGGCGCAGTGGTTAAACGATGCGCCACTGCCCTGTGATGGCAGGTTCTCCCAGCGGTGGGCCTTGTGCAGCCCAGGCTGCTGTTCCCGGGCAGCCAGTCATTAATTTAACTACGACCTGCCATGGTGGGCAGTTTGCTAAATTGTCTGGTAGGCAGGCTGTGTGCGCTGCACACATGGCGATACCCCTCCTTACCTAGCAGAGTGAAGCTATCGCTTCAAAAACTAGATGACAGATACAGTGTCCTACAGCGACAGATTTCCAGAAAATAACAAAACCACTTGCTACGGCAGAGTAAAAACAAACGAACCGGGCCGACCAGGAGGAGTAGTGAGCGAGGTGTACGCACCTTGAGGCCCCTCTTGAACTCTTCAAGGCACTTGCCCGAGCAGAACTGGCGGATGTCGGCCCCGAAGCGGACGCAGTACTTGCCCAGCGAGAGCTGGTTGACGGCCGTGCGACAGTGCGAGCAGTGCGAGCCGTTGGCGCTCTGGTACTTGCGCAGGCAGTCCTCGGCGCAGAACTCCATGGTCTCCCAGACAAGAAAGGTGCCCTTGTGCTCCGCATTCTCCACACTCTGCTGGCACTGCACGCATGCCCTCTTGGGACGCTGCGACTGGAAGCCAGAAGCACGCACGTTAAAAGTGACACCAAGGACAACTCCATCCATTTGTTTTTTTGTTTAGCAAAAATCATTGCATGGTCCTCTCTGGGCATGATGACATCTTGTTCGGCAGCAAGGGACGCATTTATCCCCAAAAATATAGCATTTAAAAATGGAACAATTTTTGACGCCCCTCAATTCAAGCTTGTGATGTCGATACCTAGAATTCGGCAGTCGCTCTATACAAATAAATGGCCGTGTAGCCCAGCCTTGGGGATATGCACGAGAGAAAACTGTTCTGGAGGTCGCAGCAAGTCTGGCAATACCTGCAATTATTTTCTTTCTTGTTAACCTTTTCTAGCTTATAAAAGCTCCGTTTTGATTCAAAGCAACCACTCTATGATTATTACATGGTGATTAGTCGATAAACGGTCACACTCAATTTGTCTTCAGCGTCCCTTCAAAAGGCAAGTACAGGGGTTTGTGAACATTTTTAGGTCACTATAACATTACACTCCCTACAGTTCCTTCTGTTTGTCAACACAAACCATACTCCGAGATATTGAGTAGAAGAATTCAAAAGCAAAGACAATGAACAGAACCTGAAACTCAGCTCACGAGACCAAGCCCACTTTCACGGGCCGCAGCAGTTACGCCTCAAACATTACTGAAACAATTCTCGTAATAGCATTGAAGAAGTAACTGCTGATAATGAATAACTTTGCGGGACGGCTAAAATGACAGCATGCAAATGTTAAAAAAAAAAAAAAAGCTGTGTGCAGCAAGAGGTGAGCGGGTATTGACATGTGGGTAATGTCTGTAACTTTTCGAACGCAGTGCCGTCTATCGAAATCGGCTAGACTAAGGTGACGAAAAGAGCGAACTTTAAAACTGAACTGCGCAGAAATGAAGCACCGAAAGAGTGTCAAATCAGAACGAAGAGACCAGGAAAGAGAGTAGAATCTACAATAAAAGTTTCAATAAAAACATGTGAACCCCAGAAAAACACTAAAGTTTGCCATTAAACCGGCCACTTGTTTGCAAACTGTGTCACAATTTGCATGGCATATCAAAATGGAATATCAGCCCGAGTAAAATCTAAAGCTAAAAGCATTGAACCACTCTCAGTGTGGTGGCGTTTCTGTTCCTGCAAAATTGCAGAATTTTGAACCACGAAAACGGTACTTGACTCCTTTCACCAGGAAAGTTATCAGGGCCGCCAAAAGCATCAGTAGAGCATTATGCACTGCCACGGACTAGATGAGGTAGGGATGGGCTGCAGTTACTGCTGCTCACCAGTTGAAATGGGTCTCTCCAGCCACGCTCTGCAGTCAGAGCGCAGACACTTGAGCCAGCACTCTTGAAGAGCTCATCAGTAGCGCTTTCGAGAAATGTGGGATGTCAAATGCACTCAGCAGTACTGAAGATGAGTTTCTATGGAAAGGTATCTCTGACAAGAGATTCTCAGAGGACGGTTTGGTTTGGTTTACAGTCGACGACCGAAAATTCGGACGCCTGATTTTTCGGACATGCTTGATTATTCTGACTTTTTCGCGGCACCGCGACATGGCCCATAGAGCCAATGTGTAAGAGCGCTTGAAATTTCGGACGCACCGCAACTGACCACTCGATTTTTCGGACCTCGTTCGCACTCGCCGCCAGCACCCACAAGCCGCCATATAATGCGTACAGTGGAATCTCATTAATTCAGACTGCAGGAGATATCGAAAACTTGATCAAACAAAACGAAATTCAAGCGTAAAGGGAGCCTCTTGCGACGCTGAAATTCTGCGCGAGTCGGCACATTGCGCTCGCGTGTTTTCGAATTCGTACTGTCCTTGAATGTCTTCCGCCGCACGAACTTGAACCGTAGTCTGAGTACATGGAACTCATCTGTGCCGAGTCTTTAGTCCCGAACACGGAACGCGAATACGATCGCGGAGGCTACGCGCACGCCGTGGCCTCCGCGATCGAAGCGCGCTTCGGGCGCGCCGCCGGATCTTATCGCGGCCGCGATCTGCTCCGGCGCTGCGCCGTTCGCGGAAGCCACGCGCGCGCACCGGAGCTTCCAAGTGCCGTCTATGGATGGCGCCGTGATCATTATCAACATTTTTCTCGGTTGCGATTTTCCGCTGTTCACATCGACATCAGTATCGCCAGCTCCAGCCTTTCGTGGCGTGTTAGCATGCGTGTTAGCGCGTTCGCCGTGATAGTGGCTTTCGCGTGCTGCCGCCGAGCTTCACAGTTTTAGCGCGATGGGCAAGCACCTTAAGCTACACGGCTGGGAGTTAGCTCTCGAACGCGGTCGGTAAGCGTGCGGCGGGCGGGAAATGCGACGCGGCCGAGAAGTGCGTCCGATGATGGTGCAACCAAAAGAGAAACACAAGCTGCAAAAAGCGCGCTTTCCAAGTCAAGCCGTGCGAGTTTCTCGAACTGGAAGACGAGCTGCTCCTCTATGTGATGGAATTTCGGAACAACGGCTACGCGTTGACAGCGGACATGCTGCGCGGCTTCTTTTGGCATGAGCGTGCACCAGAGCGCAGCACCAGCTCAGGAGTCTAAATACTTCGCGAGTGACGATTGAACGTAGAATAAATGTCGCTCATTCCCTGGTTGGTGTGTTTTTACTTAAAAAAAAAATTTTTTTCGCATATCGCGTGTATGGGCCGCACCCCGAAAATTGGCCCTCGAATCTGGAAAAAAAAAAGTGCGGCCCTTATACACGTTTATCCGGTATTTGGCGCGGCGAAATATAGTCATGAGGAGCTTTAGAATGTGTGCAATACAATTGGCCGCTTTCTCCGGCATAGTGGTAATAAGTTCGTGATTTTTTCGGTGAAATTTGATTTTCCGGACTGCCCGATTTTTCGGTCGTTTTCGCGGTCCCTAGAGAGTCCGAAAAATCGGTCATCGACTGTATAGGGGGTTTAACGTCCCAAAGCGCCACAGGCTATGAGGGATGCTGTAGTGAAGGGCTCCGGAAATTTCGACCACCTGGGGTTCTTTAATGTGCACTGACATTGCAGAGTACACGGGCCTCTAGAATTTCGCCCCCATCAAAATTCAACCACCCTGGTCTGGATCGACCCCGCGTCTTTTGGGTCAGCAGCCGAGCGCCATAACCACTGAGCCACCACGGCGGCTTCTCGGAAGACGGTACACTATCCAACTACAATCACTAGAGCCCCAAGTCTAAGGACACTTTCTGAAGCACACTCTGCATGCATGCGTACGGTGTGAGACACGAGTGGCGCTTTACAACAGCCGGTTTACAATGATCAGCATGGCTCCCGTAAGCGCGAGGAGCCAGTAGGAGCTGCACTTTGCTTCATAGCGAGAAATCCTCTGATCAAGTGTGATGGCACAAGAGGGGGAGTGAGCCAGCACCAGGCACATGTAGATGTGTGTCCCCTTTTTCAACACCTGATGTACAGCGGCGCTGGACTGACAAGCGCTCAGCACGTACGCCTCGCAGGTGTCACGGAGTCAAGCGCGAAATTCAGTGCAAATGAAGTATTTCGGTGAGCTTTCCTCACTCGCATTACGTGCAGATGAAAACTTTGTTTTTTCCCTGCTTTTGCTATCCCCAAATTACACCTTGTATTGTATGCGGGTGCTTTATATGGGGGTTTTTATGGTTATCAATAGCCACCTACTGTTTTCGCTGTCAAGTTTCAGAATTAAAGCAAGCTGAAAGTTTCCACTGGCAATGCCTTTTTCGCTGCAATTTATATTCATAAATACCACACAGAGATAAGGAACACACAAAATGCTCAAACAGACCAGAAAGCAATGATGCAGTGCGACAAAAAAACCATTGCTGTCAAATGTGAAGAAAGTAAAACACCTAGCTCACAGAAGGCCTTTCAAGAAACAGTAACATGCGCCCAGTAAAAGAAAGGAAGAGAAGTGCCGAGTAATGATTACGACAATCTTTTGTTATTGATAATCTTCGTGGAGTCCAGCTATATGTTTCACGAGTTCAACAAATGCTTCATCAAACGAAACTTTTACCAAGGCAGCGCCACTTCAAACAGCTGAGTAAACATCAAGGCTTTTCAACTCCGTTTGGAAATGGTCATGTAGCACTACAGAATCCTGCCTCGTCCGAGTGCTATTTTGGCTCAAAAGTGTCAATGCATCCGTACAACACCATTATTACACTCAATTACGCTAGGGGGGGGGGGGGGGGGGGGGAAGTAAAAATTAGCTTGTCATGAATGCTCAGAGGACGAGCGGCAATGACTTCCCCAAGTTGAAAGTGGAGCGTAGCACTGGTCTCCAAGAGGTGCACATACCTTCTGGTGTTTAACCAGGCAGTCGACAGAGCAGAGTGTCTTGCTGGGCCCAAAGGAAGAGTAGTAGCCCGTGTTGTCAGCATGCTCTTTCTGGCACGCGGCACAGCGGTCGCGCTCAGCTGGCTTCTTTGGTGCCAGCTTCTGCTTACTCCGAAAGGCCTTAAAACAGACGTCCGAGCAGAGGAACTGCGTTCGGCCCTGGTAAAGCACCTGGTAGCGAAGACCTTTCACCTGTTGGCAACAAGATTTGTTTCTACCGTTCAGCAAGCACAGTAAAGCTCCTGCTCTATTTCTTTAATTTTTTTTTTGCTTTTGGAGGGTGGGGGGGTGTGGGGGGGTCTACAAAACTAGCATCAGCAACATGTGCAAAAGAGACTAACAGTCTGTCTGTGCCACGGTGTAACAAGTTTTACAACTTGGCAAGTTTGACTGAGAAGATGCTCCATCAGCATAACTGCAATGAAGCATGGCTTTGAGAAGTACAGGAAGCAGAACTAAAATAAAGCTTAACAAGCTAGCATCAGACATACATAGAAAAAAAAAGAACTCTGTTGTCTACGATTGAATCGATGTTGCAACCTCTAAGTGAACTCACCAAAACAAATAACAAAAACAACGAAACAAAACCCAGAATGTGTATACATGGAATTGTTATAAATTGTTGACATAATTCAAGTTAAACAGTATAAATGTTCACAAATGTCGGACACTTCCAAGAAAAACCAAAAGTCCCTTCCAATAACAACAAAAAATTTCTGAGCGGATGCTCGAGTTACACGAAGTGCACAAACACATTCATATCAAAGCTCAGTTACTGCTGGATTACTAAACTGTTCCAGGTCGTAGCTGACGGCATCGATGTAGCTTTTCAGTCTGATAATCAATATCACCTTAGCCCTAAAGATATCAGCCTGCTATCCACAATGATATCATCACAGCAATAGAAAAGGGGTTGCACAAGCAGAAAGTCAATCAAGTACGTACAGCAGAACACACTGCACATGTGTTGCCCGACTTCTTGGAGGAGCCACTTTCCCGCGCAGGACTTGCTGGCTTCGGATCTGCTTCAGAAGAATCTGCAATCGGCAGCCACAGCTAAGCACAGTGATAATCGCTGCAAGCTCATGCAGCTCTTGTCTGTGCCGAGCCGTTGGCAGCATTGAAGGACAAGACACCCAACTTAAACAGCTCAAAATGCATGTCGAAGTCTCTCTGCGTGCACAATGAGGCACACAGGCAAGCAAAGCATACAACATACTTTCATTCAGGATTAACTACGCTTGCCTGACTTTCAGAAGCTACTATATAATCTTGCATGAGGACTGCAGCCATTTATGGGCCGCAACTCACGTTTTGTATGAGATAATTGAGAAGAAAACATGGTTATATGCTGCTTTCAAATTCACGCGAGGGCCGCACCTTCAAAATTCACATAAAATTCTTTAAGAAAAGTATGGCCCTTAGAAGAATTTATACGGTATTGCAAGTAATATAGCATGACGCATGAAACAGGGTTCAGAAACACATGTCCCCGGCCTCCACAAGTCTGACCAGCATGGCAGGCAAAATGCATGGTACAACACTTCCACACATACACATGGAGGTAGAATGGCAATGCTGCGTTTCCTCAGTTGCGACACCTTTCAGCCCCCCCAACTCCCTGCGTGGAGGTTGAGTATTCTTGTAATTACCCAGGGCATACTGGTGAATGATATCAAGCCAAGATCCAAGGTTGCTAATACCACGTGCAATGCTTACAATATCAAAAAAAAAAAAATGCAAACCATCAATCTGAAGTCTCCAACCTTTCAATGGTCACTTCAATATGGATTAGCGAAGGCATTTTTTTTTGCAGAAACTTTTCTCCGTATGCGTCACCAATAAGCACTCCCATAAGGCCTAACAAACAAAGGAACTGCAGCTTCAATACAGATCCTCCTCAACTATGTAGTACTTTCACGCTCCAAAGGCGTACCAAAGCCATAGGGGCATGCACTTAAGCATCATGCACTCATGCATCAGTTCCTGCTGTTTTAACAAGCCACGGCTGGTCTCGATGCGCGCGCTTTCTCGCTCTCTTCTTACGGCCTGAGCAGGCGCCGAGAGAACAAAGCATTTTTTTCTGCGCTGCACCACTGCTGATCTCCGCGAGAGGGCACTGCGAGCCAACCCTTCCTAACCCTTCCTGCAGCTGTGCCAGAGCCAGTTTTGAGCAGTCGGCGCGCACGGGCCCATTTTTTCACGCGTTGGTTTTGTTGCTGTGTTTAGCTTGTGAACGAAAGGTCTGCCATGTGCCTCATGCTTCGCGCGTCTTGCTAGCAGGGTCACGTTTCTCCGCAAGTTTTCTGCATCGGACTTTTCATGGATATTCGTTTCAGAAACTTGTGAAGTGAAGCTGCGCATATAGTGTACTGCTGTGTCGCTGTACTTAAATGCGTGTACGAAAGGTTTGCCACGTGATGTCATCTATGCACCTGCCTCATGCTTCGCGCGCCTTGCTTGCGTGCTTGTGACGACGAACAACACTAGCAGTCCCCTATACCGACTTCGGCGTACTCAAGAGAATTGTGAAGTTCACTATCCAAAGCCGGAGTTTCTAGCTCTCCTGGAAATGATTTTGGCGTTTTTTTTTTTTTTTAAAAGGCGGTCAAGTATCTCCCCCGATCGAAAATTCTCGAAGCCTTGTAACTAATCGTTGAACCACATCTAGAAGATTTACCCTTCCTATGCAGCCCGGAAGGGGTTGATAGAAGCCACACCAAATGCTTAGTACACCTCATTTCTGAGAAGTTTCTCCGAATTCTTCTCGTCAACTACACAAAGAAATTGACAAACCGAAATGACAGGCCGTCTGGTTTCATCCACAAGCCAACGCGAAAGCATTTAAGGCTGTAACGACATCCCTTGAACTGTGAGCCGCACGACAATGTTGTATAGGTCATTACAAGCAGTGCCTGTTATTCTTTTCAGTCCTTCTAAGTATGTGAAACGATATTGGATTTCCAAAGAGCAAAGGATCTTTCTGATCTGGTGTGTTTCGCGCAGTGAGAACAGATGGCACAAGTACTTCGAATGAATACAAACGGCAAGTGCTATTATTTTCTTCATACATTTCCAAGTATCGGCAGAGACTGCCAGCCCTGAAGATGAAAATAAACGTTTTCCTAACCGTGGCTTCGCCCTGTAATATCTTGCCTCAATTTTATTCCTGTTAGTTGCAAATGATACAGCCCTATCCGCTAATACTATGCGCCATCACTGCATGCCGACTTCAATGTTTTGAGATCCTACTTGTTCCCTGCTTTGCTTGCCGATAGCAGTGGCTGCATAAGATATGGTTGTCAAGTTCTTGTTCAATGCTCGGATCAGCCGTTCAGCAATATGTGCAAAGTAACGGAACCAGCGCGCGCCGAGGCTACGTCGAGGGTACAGTTCAGCGGTTCCCCTCGAGCTGAGAGGGTTGGCTCGCAGTGCCCCTGGAGAATTGCAGCGATAGGTAGCAACTGCCCCTCATGCACAGGCCGCAAGAAAGAGCGCGCGCGTCGAGACCGGCCGTGAACAAGCGTATGCCAGCTCTGTTGCATTTCACCTTTGACAAAGTGCTCCCACTGCAAGCAGTAATGAACAAGTTAAGCAGCAAGACACCTTAGCCATTAAGCTATCATTGCTAGAAGGTTTGGTTTCAGTTAGCTCATTAAATTAATATGGCACTTAAACAGTCCCATCTAACAAATTTTCAGAATTCTAATAATCGCACATCTTAATGCATACTAGGAAACAATTAAAGGTGCAGTGAAGAGGAATCTGAACTCGTCTTTTTGCCGCGGGAACTCGATCTACACGTTCCGAGAATTCTTAGAAACTTCGACTTATTGTCCTGTGTGGCCGATTTCCCTAACTAAATCGAATTAACGTCCGGCTCCCGCCTTTATTATTTTAATTTTCCCCGTACGGCGGGCGGAGTCAACCAATGCGTGGAGTGTCTTTTGGCCAGCTCCGTGGAGGCTTTGCTTTCGCTTTATTTTGTTTTTTAGGTTTCCATGAATAAACAGTTTCATTCGCAGATGATACAGCCGCAAAATAGGCCCGCAGAAATAAAAATACGCGCGGACTATTTGCTACTACGGATAACTACGTATTACTCCGCCGATGGCAGAGCGGCAAGCCGCCACGGGACTGGGTGAAAGGCACTCCACGCGTTGGTCGACTCCGCCCACCGTACGGGAGAATTAAAAAAAAAAAAAGGCGGGAGCCGGATGTTAATTCGATTCAATTAGGGAAATCGGCCACACAGGGCAATAAATCAATGTTTCTAAGAATGCTCGGAACGTGTAGAGTGAGTTCCCATGGCAAAAAGACGAGTTCAATTCCTCTTCACTGCACCTTTAAGAAAAATAATTTATATGCTCTAGCCATTCAAGTCAGCGTTACAAAAACCCAAAGCAATTGTATGACAAAAATTATGGGGAAATCTTGTCGATTCAAATTCACTAAATTAAAAATTCCAGTTTCTTTCAACTGATGTTTTGGTCCCGACATCAAGCGTATTAAAAGACTCCCCTTAATTTAAACTCCGCACAATTCAAACTGACTTTCTGGTCCTCCTTGAGTTTGAACTACTGAGCGGTTGACCGTAGATGAGAGGTGCCTAAATATATTTTAAGGTGAGCCAGTGAGAGTAGAACAGGAAGTGAGCAGTGCTGACCTTTCGAGTCATGAGCCAACCGTTCGTCGGGTGCCTCAGATGTACTGTCACTTGCATTTGATTCCTGCAAAGCACGTGAAACCAGATACTCAGATATAACACTATGTTCTCAAACAGAATTATCAGTTTACAAACGAAAAAAAAATCATCTGGGCAACGCCCAACAAAAAACAAACAGCGGTAATACAAGACAGCAGTGCCGACAAAAATAACAGCAGTATATTTCTCCATTTGTACACAGCCACACAATGAGTTTTTTTCTGACTCCTTCAAGAAAATAACTGCCACACAAAAATGTGGTCAGACTCAACAATACTTCACGAGTTTTTTGCTAACTAAAACACACTAAATACCTTAAGTGTAGCTAAAGACACATCTTAATATGAAAAGTCAACTGTGAAGCATTCACTAAAAGTGAAAAACAGCCATGCTTTTAAAGTGCAGCCTATCTGATGCATAGGGTTGCACTATTTAGACCATCAAAAGAAAGACAGATCAGGACTTCTCTCGATCGTTTAAACAGTGCAACTCTTATCGATTGAATCGAAATCCACCAATGTGCCTAACAATGCAGCCTGCTGAGCTGCTTGAAGTTTGAAAACTCATTCTCCCATCCTTAGCATACCTCATGGAATCATGAATATGCAATGAATTGGTGAGAAAGTGAAAAACACATACCATATCGACCTTAGACTGTGCACTGGAAGCTCGTTTGGAATCCCCTTTGGATTGTCCCGAAAGTCTCTCAGCTATGGCGTGCATGATGGACAACTTGGAAACTTTTTTAGACTTTTTCTTCACCGTCCTGCGTGGCGTTGAAGGCGTGGAGTCTTCAGAATTAGTTTCCTTGCTTTTCACCGAATCCGAGCCCCTGCCATCAGGAAGCGGGAAGTCTTCACTGGGCTCCGACGTCTCGGCTCTTTCCGCATCCTCATCCACTATTGAGTCCTGCTGGCTGTCCCCACACTCAAGCACCTCACTGTTACCCTTGGAGCCTTCTTCTACAGCACTGACAATGTCCATGTCCGACGAAGGCTTGTCCACAAGCCCCCCTTCTTCTGCAGTCCCTTCATCACTGGTTCCATTCACAGGCTCTGCAGTATCATCTTCAGCAACTGCACTTGTGTCCGGACATCCATTAGTTATGCCACTATTATTTGATGCTTCATCACCGCAGCCTGTACTACCGGCTTTGGATTCGGCGCTGTCATCGGCCTCCTTGCTTGGCCCATCCTTGATGCATCCAGTGGAAACTTCCCCGTTGGAAGGCAAAGATGCACATGTTTCCATGTCCATGATGTCATCTAAAAGTAAAGGAACATAACATAAAGCAAATGATAAAGAAGCTAAGATGATTGACATTGTGGTACAACAATCAGACACCAAAGCCTTTGGTTTCAGTACCAAAAGCTTTGGGGTTTTTCTCGCTCTATTCATGTGCAAATGGATGGTGCGTGCTGAATATGGTGATGCACTGAAAATATGAGCCATTTAACTAACACAGTGAATGCATTATTCTTTAAAAGTGTTTATTAACCTCGTGATATCCACGCGCGGCACATCACAAATGAAATTATAGCCGAGCGGTTATGTTTGGCACATGATAGCCTCAATCGCAAAACCCAACACAACACAGAACGCAACACATTTTGACAGCAGCATGTACGGACGCTGCCTCTGAGAACAAATGCAGTCTTGGTGATTTGTGAATAATGCGGTATTTTTACTCCGGCAATCTGTCGCGCACTTAATACCACGCTTCTTCCTCGCCGACATCCGACCTGCGTGAACGCGAGATAGGAACACGTGCGCCGAGTCTCGAGCAAAAGTTGACAGCAAGGGTGAACCTAATACGCGCCAGAATTACATAACGCATGAACGTCACCGCTGCGTTGTAGCACGTGCACAAAAAGAAAATGAAAACCAGACCAACTGCCTGCGCGTCTCGAAATGTCTACCCGGGCGCTCTTTCGAAAATGGCCTTGTATTTCACGACGAGCAATGGTTTGAAACTGTGCGCTAGCTCCTTAGAACATCAGAGATACGCTGATCAGTATTTTTCATGCCGGTACGCTGTTTAATGTCGCGGAACAAGCGACGCATTCACACGACCACGCTATGGCAAGGCGCGATGCGACCCTTTGCTTGTTTGAACGCAAGCAAAAGCAAGATTTAGACCATATTTAAACTGACTTTCCGAACGTAAGGAGCACGTAACCAGCGCACTTTTTTAAAATAGGCACCGAACAAGACATTCAGCGTACGGACGCTGCAGCTCACAAAATGCATTCAGCTAGAGTCTGTCGCTGTCACCGATCGTTCCCTTGTGCACAGAAATCTGTGCTCGCACATAACTCACCGATGTGGCACTGAGATTACTATGTCACTGCGCGCGCTTCATTTGTTCAAAGACGTTCAGACACTGAACGTAAATGCACGACGCTAGGCCTTTTTTCACCACACAGGCATCATAATCCCGGCGCCGGGAACTTCACATCTTTGTAGTGCTTGCAGTGAGCGCCAACTTTAACAGGCTACTACGGTCGGATGCGCGCACAGCCCACAAGTGGCACAATTTCGCACACACCCGGCGAAATTCGAATTTTGGGAAAAAAACTGACACTTGCGCACCAACGTGCACGCACAAACAAAGTGCTCGGCGTTCGCCAACTGCTCCTTGAAGTTATCCAAATGTTTACTACACGCAATATCCGGTAGAGCAGTAGTAGGTGGAGCTACTTCCGCCAAACTTCGATGACGTAGGAGGCTAGCATGTGTGACATCACTTGCTGGAACCGCTGGAACACGCTGGAGTCGGCAACGCGCACTTTCAAAAGCTCCGAGTACTCCGAGTACCATTCGTCGGTTAGGTTGGTAGGGCGCCCTCGCAGACCTGTAAAACGACCTCTGTGGTGCAGTTACATATTGGTGCACTTTTCTTGGCGCATGCCGGTAGCTGTGAAAATTGATTTTGAGGAAGGGAAACGGCGTAGCTCTCTCTCTTATCGATGAAACGTCTATAAAAAAAAGTGGAGGCAGTTGAGAGGGCCCCGGGATAATTTAGACCACCCGGGAATTTTCACCGTTTGCTGACATCGCACGCACACGGACGCCTTTTGCGTTTCGTCTCCATCGAAACGCGTGGCAGGGGTTGAACCCGGGTACGTCCTCTGGCTCAGTAGCCGAGTGCCGTAATAGCTGCCACGGTAGGTGCTGGTTAATTTGCCGTCAAGTAAACAAAAAGAAAGTAAGTCGAGAAAAAGCGACGAAATTTATCCGGAGATCTCCACTACGGCGCTTTTCTTTCACTCCCATTTTCCTCCCTCTTCTCATGGCGTGGTTGAGGTGTCCAAAGACGTAAGACTGCGCCTTTTCTTCAAACCATTTCTTCAAAACCATTTTTTTTTTCATGGCGTGGACGAGGCTCTCCCCGCGGTGCATACACGTCAAGCATGTCACATCGAGGTGACAGCCAAGGATAAACACGCAGCTCTCTACATGTATACATTGCGCAATATGGCTGCATGCACTACTTCGCCATGGAAGACCCTGGATCTCCGGACCAACCGCGGTTGGCAGTAGAGACTAGAGTTAGTGACTCGTGCGCGAGAGCGTTGGTAACGGCAAAAAAATCAGCCGCACAACCGCTCGTTAATGAAACAATGCGCAGTTAATTAGTTACAAATGGTGCCAGCTGGATTTTTGCCACTACCAATCTTTCGCTCGCGCACGAGCGCGCTTGATCTCGGTTGCGACTGCTGTTGGTTCGGAGGTCCAGCGTCTGCCATTGTAAAGTGATGCATGCAGCCATATTGCGCACTGTGCATGTAGAGCGCCGTGGGCTGATCCTTGGCTCTCATCACGTGCAGCTCCTTCGGAACTGTGACGTCATGCCATCTGCCGCTCCTCAGCTGGCCACCTGCGCTGTAATTATAGTGTACTAGAATTAGTCCTAATTCTAGTACACTATACTGTAATGGTCTACTCAAGGTCATCAAGGGTGAGCTCTTTTAGCTGTAAAAAGAAAAAAAAGGAAAAGTTATGAGGGAAGGAACGGCTCAATTGTACCTCTGCTGCCGCGGTGGTTATGGCGCTCGGCCGCCGACTCGAAAGACTGCGGTTTTCGATCCCGGCAGCGGCGGTCGAATTTTGACGCAGGCGAAATTCTAGAGTCTCCTGTACTTCGCGATGTCAGTGCACGTTGAAGAACCCCAGGTGATCGAAACTTTGGAGCCCCACTATGGCATCCCTCATAACCTGAGTCACTTTGAGAAGTTGTAGTAACTATTGCAACTCTCTCTCAGCGGACATCTCAACCGTGCCGTGAAGAATGGAGTGCAAGAAGGGAGAGAGTCACCATAGTCGAGGACTACGGATTAATTTCTATCCCTTGAGTTTTTTGATGTGCAGAGACATCGTACACAATTAACACAGGAGTCTTGCATTTCGCCTCCATCAAAACACGCTGGGATTTGATCCCGCACATACTGATGTGAGTTTTGACACCTATACTCAAATTGAAAGAAGGAAAAAGAATTTTTCCCTTAATGTTTGCATTGCAGAGACACTCCTTTAAAGAAAGTGCCCCTGCAATATCCCACTGGAGGGTGAACTCTTAGTCACTTCCAGTTGATCAGGTATATAAGAGAAACTACCATAGTGATGAAAAATTGCTGCTGCCTGCTGTTGGGTGACTTGGCAAGCTGTTATAAACAAAAACAGCTTTGTCTACTTACTGAGTTAAGGAGCAGTTGTGCTTACTGGGCCCACAGCAGCTGCACTATTTTGCAGCCAGTTGAAAGCAGCAAGAAGGCTAGATGGAGACTGCAGAGCAATACATACGGCTCTGCTGATGACACTGTAAAGTAAATAATCACTGGCCACTATCCCTCTTCTGAAGCAGTATAGTTGATGCAGAGAAGGGCAAAGAGAATTGGACACCCAATCTGATATCAACAGGTAACAAGGTTTTATTAAAGCCGTAGTGTTTATGATCCACCCAAGGAACATTTTGGGTTCATGAAAACAGACATCAAAGAGAATTGCAAGAATCTCAAGATGCAACTCATGAGAAATTCATGAACTTCTATAGCTTGTTAATAAGGATATGTGCTGTCGTATGCACTGTCACCTCATGAATAGGATTAGCTTGTCTCTGCATAAAAGAATAGCAGCCTCTTTGATTTCTTTGGCAAGAGTCCCATAGAGCTCCAAACAACAACATGAAACTTCAGCAAACCTTTTGTAATAAATAAAAATGTGCAGCTACATGCACCACACGGCAGTATTTTAGAGGCAAATTCTTTCAGGAAATGCAGATTTCAATTAAGATAAATGCAGAGATTTTAAGAATTAAGTAATAAAGGCAGAAAACAAAAAAGCTTGCATTTGTAGAAAGACTAGATTGGCGAAAGACTGGCTTTTTGACTGGCTGATAGATCAGGATGCCAGAAATCCACAATAAGCACTACCCGCAAACTGTCTCCTTCATGCCAAACTTCGTGCTCGAAGGAGTCATCAAACATCAGCACCTTGCCTTCTTTCCATTGCCTGCAAGAAAGGGCATAATTGAAAGGCATAAGGAAACACTTGCACAATATGTCCTGGTCCCACACTAAAATGCATGGAAATAATGAAATGATCTGTGCACACAGCTACTCAGAAATGTCATGAACAAATGACAAAAGACCACATCCTGAGAATCGCAGAAACCGTACACCAAGGCAGCACATCAAGTTGAGCAGTGCTGCTTTCTTGCTTCATGGTGCACAGTAATACTTTTTTGTAAGTGATAAACAAACTTGTTCGGACATTTCGTCATGTTTTGTGTACAACTGAGCCGAACAATACACCTCCACATGTGGCACTACGCAAAGATAACCATCTTTCCTGCAGCTTGTTTGTTCCTGCTTATAGGGTTAAAGACAACAGATGTTGGCTGCTCGTCCTTTCTTTGTAATGATGCACAGGACATTAGTAAGTATAAATTTGCACACTAAATTTACCTATTTTCACTTTTAATTGAACTCTTTCTCTCCTTTATATCCTGTATTTGTGCATAGTGTATATTGCCGCCCTACCCCTATCTTTTCTTCTATCACTCCCCACTTTCTTTCCCTCTCCCTGTACTCTTGTACCCGCAGCTCAGGTGCTACAGGTTTCAATGGCAGATGCCATGGCTAGCAACATCTTTTCCTTCCATTTTTTACCTTTATTAATAATAAATACCAGGTTTAGGTTTCTGGGGTTTAACGTCCCAAAGCGACTGAGGCTATGAGAGACGCCGTAGTGGAGGGCTCCGGAAATTTCGACCACCTGGGGTTCTTTAACGTGCACTGACATCGCACAGTACACGGGCCTCTAGAATTTCTCCTCCAAAGAAATTCTAGCCGCCGCGGCCGGGATCGAACCCGCGTCTTTTGGGTCAGCAGCCGAGCACCATAACCGCTGAGCCACTGCGGCGGCAATAATAAATACCACTAGCAACAACTCCTCCTTCAGTTTTTGTTTCAACAGCCGACTGGTGGTTATGACGTCAAAGTTGACTTCAGGTCACATGAGACACACACACAAAAAAACGACATTACAGCTGCTAGTTTACTCTTAATAATTCTGGCTAACAGCCAGAGTGCATTAAAACAATGAAGCAGCAATTATATTGAAGTTCTTGTATGCTTCATATGTGAGCTGGGGTCCAATTTGATGTCACAGCCACCACCACCCTGCTTTTGAAACTAAAGCCAGAGATGCATGGATGCATGTCAGAAGAAATTCAGTTATAAATTAGCTACCAATGATAGATGAATTCCAAGTGGTGATCCATGTATATTAATGTTCTCCATATCATTCCAGAGAAGAAAACAAGGAATAAAAATTTTGGTTTGCACTCCTTTAAGCAGTGTAGCTCTTTGATATGCTACTGTACTTGTGGCTATTAGCTGGTTTCCGTCAAATTTTAACAACCAGTTCCAGCCTACGCGTGGCTGTAAGTGGTGGAAAAGGATTAAGGAACATGCAGAAAGGCAAGCCATACTGGTACTATATCATCAAACAGAAAGTGCACAGTACTAAAGAAGACAGACCTGGATCTTACATACGATGGACCAGATTTGAGCAGTAGTTTCACAACCATAATCAGAATCTGAATAAGTCTTTATTTGCTTTTACATTTTGTCAGTACAGCATATCATGCAGAAGGAGGTCCTGAAGTCAAAGATTGTAATGGGACCTCCTAATTAAATACATCCAGTAAAACATTTAACAGCATAAAACAGATGAGATGAATATATGAAATAGAATGTATACATATGGGACACAACATAAAGCAGCATTAATAAAAGCTATTAAAAAGGACCACCGAAACATATACAGTTGTACAGAACTATACAAGCTGATATCATACTTAATTATAACGAAGGTCAGGAGGCAGTGCAAAATGCATGTAGGAAGAAATGGAGACGAATTAATCACAATTAGGGCTCTTTGCTAAGTATTGATCGTTTAAAGTGTGCACTAAGGTTGAAGATTGAATGAGCATTTTTTAGTTCTATCGGTATAGTGTTCGAGACAGCAACTGATGAGAAATTAATTGCCTGTTTCCTGTAATTGGTGCGTACTTTAGGTAGGACAATATTGTTATTGAGTGCGAACCGAGTTATGCTGGCATTCACAAGATAACACTGGTATAAGAGGAAGAGAGATTAGATTGTTGTTTGTACATGAGAATGCCAAGAGAATATCTAACAAGCTGTGATACGTAGAGGATGTTATGTTCCTGAAGAATGAAGGCTGCATCGGTATAATAACTGTAGGTAAGTACACGAATGGCTTGATTTTGAATTATCTGCAATGATTTTAGATGGATAGCATACGTGGCTCCCCAGCATACTATACAGTAACTGATGTGTGGGTGTATAAATGTGTAATATAAGGATATTAATGTACTGTTAGAAAAGTATGGGCAGGCTTTAATAAGGATTCTCAAACCGTATGCGATTTTCTTCTTTTATTGGTTATGTGTTCATGAAACTTTAGATTCCTGTCCAAGTGCATACCCAGAAATAAGGCGAAATCGCTAGCCTCTATGAGATACTGACCAATTGAGACAGGAGGAATGGAAAGTGACTGCCGTTGATAAGAGCTGAAAACAATTAACTTTGTTTTGCTAGAATTGATGGTCAACAGTTTTTTCAACTTGCTCTTTTGCTCTCAAAATTAACAAGATGAAAACTATATACCATTTCCCTTTCGTGTCTGTTTCCTATTATGTCAGACATTGAGATGCTTCAGAGCTGTTGATGTTTAGAAAGCCATGAGACAACCCATGAGGCGTAACCGGAAGCTGTGGTGTTTTGTATTTGAGAAGATGGATTGCCATATAATGAACGCCTGGTGACCATACAAATTTACCACATGTTTTGGATGGTCATTTCGTGTCTGCACATGGGGAAATGAAGCATAGGCTTGTGCATGCCCTATGGATCTCTGCCTGCAGAGAGATCACAGCCTGAACTGTGTACTCACCTCGTCTCATTGGCCACTCGTATGCGAACTTTTGGTGGAACCACAAGGCCGAGATGCAAACGCAGCCTGCAGTTTGTCGGCCCGACATGTGCCCAAACATGAGTGCCCGGGTGCATGAGCGAGAACTTTGCCTGGGACCAAATAAAATGTGTGCTCGTGAGATCTTTTGTGCAAGAAAAAGAAATCCTGTACAGACTGCAGAAAGCATTCGCAGCCAATATTAAGATGCACCTTTTATGTTACGCATGAGCTCTCCTGTTAAAAGTTTTGAGCCGAGATTAAAACCAAGATTGTGCTTGAACAAAGATTACAGATGCAAGGTTTTTAAGTGTTGAGGTTTTTGCTTTGGAAAGATCTCTAGGTATAGCAATTAAGAAAATGAACTCGTAAAGCCGCAGCATTACTGCAGCTTTGGCTATATTCAAACCTAACACTGCTTCCACAGTAAAGAAGGACTCATCATTCTCCTAGTCATTACACCTTGGTGATGACAATGGCCTAACTTACCTGGCCTCTCTTACAGCCTGCAGCATCTGGAATCTTGCCTATCAATGCGCAAGTTTTGGGAGCCAATCTACAGTTCCTCTCAATTTTTCGACCTGAAACAAGACGTGCCTTCAATTAGCATCTCCAGTGACAACAAAAGCAGCCTTGATATTTCCAATGATGAGCATGAAGATTTCACAGCTAAAATGCATAGCCACTGCAACAATTTAGGTTTTACAGCGATTATGAAAAGTTTCTTGTTCTTTACAAGGTGCACAATCAGCAACGAATGAAACTTGAACAAGAGAAGTGAAGTGCCAACAAAAACATCAACATATTAGTATTTCGAGAGGAAACACAAGCGAAGCTGATTAACACTTCTAAAGGACAGTCTTCAAGTCTTCGATGTGAAATTACCCTTCGCTAGTATTGAGCGTCCCCCGCCTAAGAGCTTCCTATTTTGCTGTCCGTGTTTAAAACTGTCTTGTTCGCATTTCATTGTTTGCTGAAAATACATAATGAATGAGAAGACTAACTGATAAGTTAGAAAACTCGACACAGCATTTCAAAAAAGCTTTTGTGAGGAAATTCAAAGGCAAATTAGTGGAATCTCATGTCCTGAAGCACCATCATGTGCAACAAGAGATGGTGGATCAGTTTTTAAAGGTGCACTGGAGAGGAATCTGAACTCGTCTTTTTGCCGCAGGAACTCGATCTACAGGTTCCTAGCATTCTTAGAAACTGCGACGTATTGCTCTGTGTGGCCGATTTCCCTAATTAAATCGAATTAACGCCCAGCTCCCACCTTATTTTTTTAATTCTCCCTCGCACGGTGGGCGGAGTCGACCAACGCGGGGAGTGTCTTTCAGCCAGCTCCGTGGAGGCTTTGCTTTCGCTTCATTTTGTTTTTTAGGTTTCCGCGAGTAAATAGTTTCATTTGCAGATAATATAACCGCAAAATAAGCCCGCAGAAATAAAAATACGCGCAGACTATTTGCTTCTACGGACTACTACATATTACTCCGGCGATGGCAGAGCGGCAAGCCGCCACGGGACTGGGTGAAAGGCACTCCCCGCGTTGGTCGACTCCGCCCACCGTACAAGGGAGAATTAAAAAAAAAAAGGCGGGAGCCGGGCGTTAATTCGATTTAATTAGGGAAATCGGCCACACAGGGCAATAAATCGAAGTTTCTAAGAATGCTCGGAACGTGTAGATTGAGTTCCCGCGGCAAAAAGACGAGTTCAGATTCCTCTTCAGTGCACCTTTAACACCTAAAGTTTTTCGGTGGCACTTAAATTTCAGGACCAGAACATTTTCACATTCTGTGGCCACTGTAAGCAGCCTCAAAGCTACATTAACTCTTCACAAAAAGCTAGCACATACGTGCTCCCTTACCAGTAGATATTAACAGATTTGAGCAAGCGAAAGATCCATGTGCTTCAAAACTAAGTCCTTTCCTTAAAAGAGCTCTGAAGACAAATTGGAGTTTGCCTATAACGACTGATTACCGCACTCTAATAAAGAAGCTCCTTTCACTGAAAACGGAGCTTTTATGAGCTCGGAGAGGCCACAAAATAAAAGACAGGTATTGCCACTACAGCCAGTTTTCATGAGCAAACTGTAGCAATGTAAAGTGCAGCCTTTCTGCAGATCTCTGTGTTTATCCACACCATTTGCCATTTGCCTATTCCTGGCTGTTATCACGGATTTCCCAATGCACTTCCTGTCATCATCAATGTCAAAAGTTTGAACAAGAGTAGCAAAATACATTCAAACTTTAGCTCTAAATGTCTCACCAAGAAATGCGTCTTATGTTGCCAAACAAGCTCCAGCAGGGCGACAAAAAGAAGACTATCAGAATTTTGTAAAAATAAAATTCGATAGATTTGTCTGCATTGTCCCTTTAGGGAATGTTTTCTCATGGGTTATGTTTAGGGGCTGGACTTTTTGTTCAAACCAAAAAACACCGATAAAAGTAAACTGAATTCAATTTTCAAAATTCGGTTTTAACTGAAAAATGTCCGCTTTCTTGGCATGCAAGGCACAGCCAGCTGGCTGTTGAGTACAAGTCACACTCAGTAAAAGTTGAAAATTAACTAAGTAGAGAAGCCAGCAGCATGATGACATGGCAGTATTGTTGGACAAGCAGCGCAGTTTTGTATGATTTGCTCCGCTAGTTTAAAAGTCTGTGCTGGCGAGAGAACACTGCCTCCTTGCCGCCACAGCTAAGCACTGATTGTTCAATATGATCACCCACTTAGAGCAGCTAGTCGTTTAAGCAAGTCTATTAACTGCATGTAGGGCATTAACACAAAACCATGCATGGGCATCATGAAGGAAATTAGGGGGACGATCAATGTAACTGATGGGACAGAATGTTATAGCATGCAATTTGTGGCTTGAATGTTCCTTGTTGTCTGATGCAACCCTACTGCGATGGTTCAAATTTCCCGCCGTTTCATTCTCCTCCAAACACATCAGATAGTGCTTCATTGCACCTTTTTTTGAACATTGCGTATAGATGCGGATGAAAGTTGAAGACAACGATATCCCAAGCGCTGTGCATAGATTGAAGTTGATGAAGATGGCAATATACAAAGCACAGATTAAGAGGATTGCTGATCAACACATGGGATGAATGGCTGCACCAATGGCCAAGCAGTCTAAAGCAGCGTCTGGCGAAGCTGATTTGGTTCTGCCACCACGGATTCAAATTCTGCCCAAGGCTGTTTTTTTCTGTGTCAACAGGTGGCCAGTGTGACGAAAGATGGTGGTCCCACAGTTTTCGCTTCCATGAGACTTGTATACCAACGCATAAAAGTACAGTAGAACCTCGCTGTTACATTCCTGGGTGGTGCGTTTTCTCAGTTGCTACGTTTTCATGAGCAAGTCCCATCCAAGTTCCAACAGAAAATCATGCAATACAAACTTGGCTGTTAAGTCGCATATGTACAGCCTCCCTGATTTTTAATAATATAGCGCGAGCGTCGACCGAACTGCTGGTCAGCGCCTTATAACGGCGATAAGCGTGCAACAAGGCGAGAGTTCGCGCACGCGCACGAAGGCAGAGCGTCGTCTGCTAGGCTGTTCCAAGCACGAGGACACACGCCCTGCCGCAATATCAGTTCGCAAGATCCCGCCAAGCCGTAAAGCGCATGCGCATTATTAATATGTGAGACTGCATGAGACATGATTTCTTTCTCTCTTTTTTTTTTGTTTGCCTATTACGGGAGGCCAGCCTGGCGATGCAAAGTGATAAGAAAAAATAAAAGTAAAGAAATATAGCAGCACATTGAAACCATTGCCTGGATCGCGATAAGCGGGGTTCCAACCAGCTCTTTAATGAGCCTTGCAGTGTCTCGACGGTATAAAAAGGCACCGCAGCTCTCAAACGCCCACTTCGGCGGAGAATGCCTCCACGCGTGCCACTGGAACAACGCCACCGCGTCATCGCAATGTCGCTTTGCGGGAAGTCTCAGAATGAAATTGCTAAGAGCGTTGGAGTCACTCAGGCTACCGTAAGCAGAATAGTTCAGGCTTATCGCGACGAAGGGCGCATTTGTGACGCTCCTCGACATTTGAAGCGCAAGACAACGGAAGAAGAGGACCATGCCATTGTTGCTGCGGCTTGTGTAGCGCCCTTCATGACTGCTGGCCAATTGAAGCAGGTTGCTGGAGTGGACGTGAGTGACAACTTGGTGCGTACCCGACTTCGAGAAGCAGGTCTTCGCAATCGAGTTGCGGTGCAGAAGCCGAAGCTTTCGGCGACTAACAAGGAGAAAAGGCTACAGTTTGCACGCGACCATATTGAATGGACCGTGGAGGACTGGGAAAATGTTGTCTTCACAGACGAGTCCACGGTTTGCACAAAATGGAGCCAGCAACAGAAAGTTTACCGGCCAGACCTCATGAGGTTGGTGATTTATCATTGTTCATTTTTTCGATTTGGCTATGTTTGGCTTAAACCTGCGAAAGTATATGGCATTTGCTTCCCGGGGTGACATGTGATTATCAATGTCAGCTATCACTGTTCAAGAAATAGATGATGCAGCACAGGCGGGTAAAATGGTTCCTAAATAGAATTACTTATACTTGGTTAAATTTAAAAGATGTTTGCTGAGATTGTGGATGGATTATACTTCCATGTGAAGAGGGGGTGTATTGTCGCTGTAATATTTTCATTACGTGTCGTTTAATATTGTCTAGGAGTCATTGACACACTTTATGTTGTGTATAAAATTTTCTTCCACTGTTGCAGGTATGATCCACACTATGTTCAGAAGGTCAAGTCTAGTGGCAGGACGAGCGTAAACATTTGGGGCGTAATAACTAAGAACGGCCTTGGCCCGCTCCGTCGTATATCGGGCCGCTTCTGTGCTGAAGCATACCTGGAAATTATTGATCAGGAGCTTCTTCCCCATCTTCTGGACGGCCCTTTCACGGATGGTTGCTTCTACCTACAGCATGACCTGTCACCGGTGCATGCTGCACGCGCCGTGAAGGAACATTTGGAACAACTAGGCATCATGACGTTGTCTTGGCCTCCCCAGGGAGCGGACCTGAATATAATTGAAAATGTTTGGGGTATCCTCAAGTCCAACTTGTCAAAGATGAGTCTCCACGATGCATCGGCAGACGGCTTGTGGGAAGCCGTGAAGAGTGCATGGGATGCCCTTAAGGATGACGTGGACCTTGTACCCGCACTCTTCGACTCCCTGCCCAGGCGCATCGCGGGTGTTGCTCAGTCCGGAGGCGAGTTTCAGCGCTATTAACTTATATGTATGATGTGTGAGAGCCTTGAGACAAGGCCCTGTTTCAGTTCTAAAATGCACCAAGGAAATAAAGGTTATTTGATGAAAATACACAGAAGTGTTCTACATTCGCGGATACATGCAGCTGTGTCTTACTACCCCTTCCTCTCCTGAAAGAACGAGCTTATACACCCCACGCTTCTCAATGCATTCATCGCTCCTAACGTGGCGACTGCCATTTCCAGCTCAGGTGACGCATGCTGAAAGCGGCAACCTTCTTGCAGAAAAAAAAGGAGGCGCAACCATTCGTGGCTCCGTGGTTTTGCTTAAGTAGTTCAGGAGTGAGCGGGTAAACTTTACAGAATTGAGACAACAAAAAAATACAGCATAAGTGGGCCTTGGTCCAGAGCCACAAAAACCGAAAAATGATAACTCGCAAGGAGGCATTCTCCGCCGAAGTGGGCGTTTGAGAGCTGCGGTGCCTTTTTATACCGTCGAGACACTGCAAGGCTCATTAAAGAGCTGGTTGGAACCCCGCTTATCGCGATCCAGGCAATGGTTTCAATGTGCTGCTATATTTCTTTACTTTTATTTTTTCTTATCACTTTGCATCGCCAGGCTGGCCTCCCGTAATAGGCAAACAAAAAAAAGAGAGAGAAAGAAATCATGTCTCATGCAGTCTCACATATTAATAATGCGCATGCGCTTTACGGCTTGGCGGGATCTTGCGAACTGATATTGCGGCAGGGCGTGTGTCCTCGTGCTTGGAACAGCCTAGCAGACGACGCTCTGCCTTCGTGCGCGTGCGCGAACTCTCGCCTTGTTGCACGCTTATCGCCGTTATAAGGCGCTGACCAGCAGTTCGGTCGACGCTCGCGCTATATTATTAAAAATCAGGGAGGCTGTACCTGTTTCCTGCATGCTACGTCGTGAACGTCACTCTGCGATAGTGGTTCACTTTGTGCCGGCATTTTTACAGCCTACTTTTAACATGCATGAAGCAGTGACGGGCCCAAAACCGGACTCTAGAATCCACTGGCGCTCCGGCGGTTTCGGCATGTTGCACCCATGCCAACGCTGAGCCCACCTAAGGGCAGCGTGAATCTTGCTGCGGCTGTTGGTGATGCGGAATGGAGGCCTAGTCATAAAGCCTTGCAAATTCCAGAGGAGCATGTTCCCTTTAGTAGAACTAAAACAAACACAAACAAAAAGGCAGGCAACATACTAATGCTTTTTTTTTTTTGACATGCTCATTTCCTGGATGGCGCGTTTCTTTTTTTTTCCGCGGTCCCGTGAAAAACGTAACAATGGGGTTCTACTGTATCATGTTGTGGCTTCCGCGACAATTAAGAGGCAGTTCCATCACTGCCATCAACACGCAGACCATGTGATGCCCCGCCATCTGGCTTAATCCAGCATGGCAACCCAATGATAACGTGTCAACACAGTTGTTAGAAGCAAGCTTCCGCTTGTGTTTTTGCCCGCCGACAATGTCATTTAACTTGCATAACAAATTACAATCGCGATTCCTTCTATAAGCATAGTTCCATGCACTACCATTTGCGTGTTCATTACTGGCAAATAAGTGTCCATGCGATAAGAATGCCGAGATAGACTAAGTGACTAGACCACACAGGATTGTGACAATACTAAATCACCAAAAAAAGACAGATTCACCTGCTGAAAACAACAGTAGTGAGAGTAGTCCGCCGAATGTTAAAAAATTAAAAACCGAAAAGTCCAACTTACAGTTATGTTCCACCTGAGACCAGAGCATCGCTTGCTGGGCAAACTCTCCCCATATAAATAAGCAATGGCAAATGTCTTCAATGGTTAAGTTCCGTCTTCTCAAGGAGCGCTGCCTTGGCATTTCCTTTGTTACCATGAGCATGTACTGTCACTATGCCTTTGCAATCAAAGGATAGGGTTGCAGCTGATAACAGACCCATGACATGGAGATGACAGTACGCTTCACTCTTAATTATTTACACTGTGGCGTGTCTGAGCAGAGTACTAATTAAAAAGCAGGGTGGGGACCAATACACGCACCTTTTAATAGCTGCACATTATGAAAAAGAAAGTGTACTCATACTTGCCTCGTGCAAAGATTTCAAACTGCTTCCAGTCTCCCGAATCCTTGAGGTTTTCAGCTTCAGGTTTAAAACCTTTGTCTGTCATTAGAGACAATGCTTCATTTTTTATGTCAAGCCAGTGCTTTTCCAGTTCCTAAAGTAAAAGTGAGAATAAATACCTGCAATCTAATTTACAACTAGGCCATACACTACATAAGCCACATCTACGTAACTACCACTCCAAAAAACACATCTCCAGTTCAACTCGCTTTGTTCAAGGAGTGAATGCAACAAAAAAATACTGCAATTTTTCACAAAATTTGTAGAAGTACTTGCACAGCACATCGAAAGTTACAGAAGTTTCAAAATCCCAGCACACTATGCAGTGCCACAAAATTGAAATGGCTAAAAAATGGCCGATGCTCCCTGCGTTCTTGTGCATCAGGTTCTTCCTGATCAGATCCCAAGGAATAGTGAGTGTCCTCGGCTTGCCGAATTTACTTTGCCAGCTGATTGCAAGCTCAGGTAAAGTGCCATTTTTTTAACTGAGTATGTTGACTCTACGTTGCCAATGTGTGTTGCAAGCCCACGAAACCAGAATTCTTCCACGCTTAACTGAGCACACCTTGCACACTTTCCATCACAAATTTACCCTCAAGTTTTTGCAGTTAGCAATGGCTAGTTCACACATGGTACAGTCCAGGACCCTACCTTGATGCTCGATGCATATGGTGTTTCATCTGGGCTCCACCATGGCTGGGCTTTCAGTCCGTCAACACTGTACAAGGAGCGCTGGTACACAGATGCAAACAGGCCCTCCTTGACCCCTTCTTTGTAGACCTCCAGCGCCTGCCAAAGTAAACTTTCACGTGAACCTCTACATTCTAAATAATAATCCACTGTGCCTAGGTTTCTGTAACTTCAAACACGACAGAATTCAACCTCTTGAAATAGACAAAGAGTTGCAGAGTTCCGTGGGTGGACAACAGGCATTTACTTCAAGTTTATACACAGATATCCCTTGCCAACATATGTATGCATCCTAAGAATAATGAATGCACTATCTGAAGAAACGAGACACTATGCACAGAAAGAAGTAAACAATGCTGCAACTGATGCATAAATGCAGGCCACGCACAGCAGCACACCCACATTTCAAACACTCCCTTCAGACCTGCACTTAATAATAATACTAATACCTTTATTTGTGTCACATAAAAATACATGACAAGGGATGCCAGCAGTAAAAGCTATCGCAGTCGGCAGTTTGATAGAGCTGCAGGCAGCACTATGCACTAGACCACTAGACGGTGTCACAGCAGCAAGAAAGCAGCAAGCCTCTTGGAATTTTTGTGCGATTCAACATTCACTTCGACCTCCTCACATAGCTCAACACACTCTCCCCAAAGTCCAGAAACTGCCCGCCTTGAGAGTCGTGGAAACGTACAAACCTGATGAGCAGTGCAGAATTCTGCAGGCTATACAACACAACGTACTGGAGTGCATCTAATTAATCTGCGGAGAAGGCACCATTCCGAGCTCACCTTCTCATTCTGTCCGACCCTTTGCAGGGCATCTCCCAGGTGCAAGTAAAACCGGCCATCCACAACACCCTGCTCCCGGGTTGCAATGCCTTCACCCATGTACCTGATGCCTCCTTCAAGGTCATTCCTTTCAGTCTTCAAAATGAAACCATAGTGCACCTTGGCAAACCCATTGTTCGGATCCTGTTTCAGGACCTGAAGGGGTAAAAATGTAAACCGAGTCATTTTGTATGGTTAGCAGAATTTAAAATCCAAACACATGCAGAAATAACTAAATGACAGAACTGCATCCACCTTAGTATTTAAGTCTGCGATAGCTGTGGACTTCTGTGGTCAAATAACCGCATTGGGACCATTCTTTATTCTTAGTCTTGCCACATGCTAAGCTCGAACAGAGAATTTACACTGAGAACCAGCCACTTAAGTATACACTGATCAACAGCAATTTTGTCGTCATATAGTGCCTCACAGATGACTTATGTGTAGTAGCTGTTTTTTTTTTTTTGTAGATGAAATAAGTGCAATGCTGCTGTTATTACTAAAGTATATGAAAGAACTTGAAGCTGGGCCATGCATAGATATGCATGCATAAACAATAAAGAAATAAAAATGCCACAGTCATCACAGTAAAAGGTAGTGCTGTACCCTGCATGATATGGACAGAAGCCTTCAATTTTGCTGCAACATTCAGCACCTAAGATTTTTGCTCCAAATTAACAGCATTTCTACGGCAACAGTCTTCATGCCCCAGGTCAAAGAAGCTGTATTGAGGCTCTGCATTTCCTCAAACTATTAACTGGTTTGGTTTAGTTTATAGGGGTTTAACGTCCCAAAGCAACTCAGGCTATGAGGGACGCCGTAGTGACGGGCTCCGGAAATTTCGACCACCTGGGGCTCTCTAACTTGCACTGACATCACGCAGCACACGGGCCTCTAGAATTTTGCCTTCATCAAAATTCGGCCGCCACAGCCGGGATCGAACCCGCGCCTTTCGGGTCAGCAGCCGAGCGCCGTAACCACTGAGCCACTGCGGCGGGGCCGAACTAAAAACTTCTGACCAATTCGCTTGCTGGTTTAGCATTACTGCATCATCAGATGTTGTTTCCACAAGTAAACTGTGATGATGTCAAGTGCTTTTTTCGGCAACCAATCGCTGAGGCCAGACCACGCTGTCATCCACTTCACCAGGGATCGCAGAGTTTCTAATACTGACAACACTGTCATCATTGTCAAAAGTTAAGAATTGAGTGGTGGGAAAAAAACTCTATTTTCAATGCCAAATTTCTTAGTGACACATCTTTTGCAACTGCACTGTCATCAACAAAAGCCATAGAAAGCCACAAAATCGAATTTTACCAAAAACAAGAACTGGATGGGGTTGTCCTGAGTGTTCTTGTAATGCACTTTCATGCTTAGAGAATTTGATTAAGAACGACAGCAGCAGTGAATGCCAGACTGATACCCACTTGATGAAATGACAGAAAACATGGTGTTCAGAGAGAGAAATGCAGTACCTGTTCAAGGAGTTGGGCGGCAACTTTTCCTTGACCAATCATGAGGTAGGATACAGCCATTTGGTTTTTGAGTGCAATATTGTCCGGGTACTTCTTGCTCATTTCTGCCTGTAGTTTTATAGCTCTTGTAAGAAATCCTGTTAAAAGTTGGAAGGGAGCTTAGTTTGCATTACACAGACAAGGCGACATTTTGCAGAGGAGACCATACTCTGCTTTGAACAAAAAAATTGCAAAAGAGTGCCATATTATGGCCGCAAAAATGAACTGCACTCCACCTTTGCTCTGAAAGAAAATAACTGAATACTTTTGTACACATAATGTGTTCTTGTGGGTTGGTAAGAATAATAATGAATTATAAGCGGCTTTGCATGTAATCAGGCATATTCTGAGTTCTAAACACTGTAAGTTTTTTTTTACAAGAGCCAAAATGCCCTCCATTGAAACTAATGAGAAGTTATCACATAAATTGCATATCGCATTGTATATGTTCTCCTTGTTGTGTTCTAAATTTGTATGCCCATCCTGCTTGGGCCAAAACATTGGCCTGCAGTACATGTAAATAAATAAATAAATAAAAATGTCCATGTGAAATTTATGAAAATATTTTTCTTCAAGAGTACCTGAGTAATGTTCCTATACAATGCCCTCCTCATTTATGCTTGTCTTGTTAGCAGTTTACTAATACAGTATAACCCTATTAACAGCAGAACCCCTCCATAGTAAAGTGCCTCGGATCAGTAAAAATCTTTAGTACATCAATGCTCTACTATACTGGTTGTTGGTGATGGCATGGCCCTGAGGATGCTATCTGGTAATTCAGCAACTTACCAAACACAAGGCGTTGGCTTAGAAAAGAAAAACACAGAAGTACGTTCCATCCTGCTCTTCTTATTTTTATCATGTGTGAATGATTTATTTTCTGTTCTAGCATTCTAGTTTACCACGTTTCATTTTGTTTAAGTATGGCGGAAGCGCCATAGTTGCCCGAATACAGTGCAGCCATGAATATGATGCGAGAAGCATGTTTGACAACCTATGAAAACAAAAGCTTTGTGTAAACATGGCAACATGTTCCACAGCCTCAGTGCCATTCAAGAGGCAACAATTATGAAACACGCATGACACAATCAAACACGGGGAAACTCCGCACACTGTGCTGGCGCTGCTTCGTGCTTAGCTTTTTGCCCAGGGCTGAGGACATTTGCCCCTTCCTTACCGTCCCTACTCCTCACTGCCTTTTTACTGCTTTTCCTTTCACAGCAGCCCGCGTCAACCTCTTTCAATGCTCAGAGATGGCTTTTCTTATTTTTGAGTGCGCTGCACGCTTAACCTCATGGCCTCCGAGCTTACAAAAGGCTGGCTCCTCCTTAGAGCACGATTTAATTTTAGGCAGTCCATTTCCCTCCGACTGTTGGCCTTGTGGTTATGCTGTTACGTGTCTGTTTCTGCGAGAGATTTTAGAGTGTGCAAGTGCCCCAATGGCTTAATTTAACGGCAAGTACATCGCCACAGCCAAACACTCTTTACAATTATAATTTCTTTATTAATGATGCCTTTAATATAAATGAAAAAAAAAAATGTGAAGTCATCTATGGAAAGTAAAATGAGACCAGAGCTTCATTTTACGATACCTATGTTTTAGTACTAATATCCAAGCTTACTATAGCCAGGTTCTACTGCAGTGCATATTTATTTAAATGAAATTTGATATTTTAGGCTCTTCTGTCACAACCTGAAAAGATTTAAAGCTCCCATTAAATCCTTCTTGAGGGGAATCCGCTGTATAGTATCCAAGTTAATGCTCTTGAGAATGTGCCAGCTGTCATCTTGTAGTCATGCCAACATTTCTACCAGAGATAGCAGTGTTCCTACGAGCGAGAGTAATGGAATGACACGACTGCCCATGAAGTTCATTACATACTCCCACCACCAAGGTTTCTGAAGGAACCGGCCAACGTGGCGGGGTCTATAAGCACTTTCAAGCACAAAACAACTACTATCTGACCAGTAGTTTCAAGGCTACCCACCTCGGAAGCGCATGCGTTCCACGGCTTTCCCTCCTGCCCTCAGGTACAGTGCTTCAGGGACCCTAGGCAAAGCCATCACATCCAAATAGGCCTGGATGCACTGCTCCAGGATCGCATTGCTCTTCCTGAGCTCAGCGATCTTCTCCAGGGCTAGTGCCTTGCCATAGGTGGCTCTGGGACTTTGTGGGTGGGTGCGGAGCAGTGCTTTAAACCTCTCTAGGGCCTTTTCCGGGGACTGAAAGGTGCAGCTAACTTAGAACGTGCAGCTATGAGGGAAGACCCCGAGCACAGCTACACCAATGAGCCAGGCAGGGGAAACAGTAACACACGTAGCAGAACATTCCTTAAGACATACATTTCGCACACAACTTCAAACACAGTCAATCTAGTCAGTAACATGCTACAGTTTGGTAATAACGGTCAAAATATAGTTAATTCACTGCAACTCCAACACACATGTGATGCAAACTTGTGACTCGTAGAAAGAGTAAACTATGCAAATGAGTCAAACACACTCGCATGTTATTGCATCTGCTATCATGCTCGTTCAAAGACAATGTAAAAATCCACACAAAAGCATCCATATCAGTGTCTTTTTACAATGGGACACAAATCTCTAAATAAATGTCCTCTCACGCATCAGAAAAAAAACATTTCTCTCCACCATGGAGCACAGCACAAGAGTGCAGTCAGTGCTTACTAAGTTAATGTCACTGAAAGTTTGAGTAATCCCGTTATAACGTGTTAGGCTACTAAAAGTATGGTACCACATGTGTGAATCCTGATTTACACGACAAACTAAGCATGAAATGTCCCACTGAATCTTCCCCTAGCTAGATTTTAAGTGATAATGAATGAAAGGTAACAGCTCAATCTAGAATTAAGCGTCGACCGATACTCCAGTTTGCACAAAAATTACTTGCCTTGTGGCACCAAAAGCCCCTGCAAGGCGATAAAAGACACAAGCATGGCTGGATAGCGCTAACGCCATGCTCTACATTTAAGCTACATTGTGTGTGCCGATTTCACCTTTTGTGTCTAAATTGTATACTTTCAAAACTGTGCCTACACAGGTTCTCACTATTCTGGGTGAGCAGTCATAATACAAAACGACACTGGGTCATTGATGACCCAGATATTAATCATCCAATTTTGTAACAGGCAATCCTCAACTTTTATGTATCTGCTCAACTCTTAGCAAATTGTACAGTTGCCGAGAATCGTGAAGTACAATCACATGACAATTTAATGGGCAGTTTAAAAAATGAACATCCTGCAGGCATGTGTGATGGCACTGTCAATCACATAAACAGCCATTAAACACTGGTTTAGGTGTGTGTCAATCAGTGGAAAGTTAAGGCTTGCACTTGACAAGCACACATTGGATGCAGGCAGTACTGCAACACTTGCATCAAACTAGGGTTAGACTAATACAGAATGATTAAGTCATTTTCATGTGCAAATTATGCGCTTAGCTGTGCCAGCAGACATTTTGAAAGGTCTACGCCAGGTGCGGTTATACAGGGGCATGCTTGTACACATCTAATGTCATTTCATTTAAATAGCCTTGTGTAAATGGCCGTGCATTATTATCCTCTTTCACTATAAAAACTAAACCGTCGTCTTGCTTACAGCTAAGCCAAACCAGGTCAGCCTCTACAGTGTCTAGACTTTTAAAAAAGAAATGTGAGTTAGTGTATTATGCAGTAGCAAAGTGGGCCCAAATGACCATTACTACTCCAGACCCATTACTTTTTTTTCCTGAACTATGAACAGCCACCAAGCCTACATGTCCCAGAACACATCACCCCCTTCCTGAAAAAGAAAAAAAGATTTTCAGCAAACTGTGCTTTAAAACATTACATGTTTTTTACTTAAAAAAAATAATAAGAGCATGCACAAGACATAGTAGGCCTGATGCACTACACAGTTTTCACTTTCTATGCATTAAACAGCAGAAAGTAAACAAAAAATGTTCTTTAAGCATGAATTTCTTTTGACAGTGTATCTGCATATTTTAAACGACTGCATCACTGCCACAATATTTAGAACAAAATAACAACCAGTGTGACAGAAGAGCTAAATGTTCCTTAACACGTTAATTGTGGTAGCGATTTTTGCAGCCCTAATCCCGGTGCACCATGGCCCAGCAGTGAGCCGCCCTTAAATTTTCTTCAGTAAGGCGCGGCCCACCAATGAGTAACTGGTGAAACCAGCTCGTCTATGCCGCCAACAGATGGCAATAGCGACCTTGCGCATCTGTTTTTGACAAGCTCTTTGAAACTTACTGAGCTATCCCATGGCTTCATCATGTTACTCGGTATTCATGGCCACAAAGCTTGCATACGAGATGTGATCCACCGATGACCCACGACACAGTGAACGTGTTAAACATCTCCAAAGTTTAGAGGTCTAAAGTTACACTGTAAACCAACGGTGCCCGACGAGGGCCCACGTGACTCACTGAGCACCACAGACCATTGCACCATGCAACACACTGCGTTTCAGTTATTTCATCCCCACTTCAGGATGTACCAACCTTCTCAATAAGCTCTTCGGACTCTGTGAGATCCTGCTGAATGTGTGCATCGTACTCGTTTGTGACGGCAGCCTGCTCATCAACTGGAGCTGGGTCTGCAGTTATTGTCTCCACTGTAGATGTTGACATTTCTGATGCCGGAGGTGAAGAAGCTTCTGTGAAAACGAAATGAAAAATAAACACACCAAAAGCATGATATGACCGCTGCAACCTTACCAATACCTGACATGAGCAATACCTTTTTCTCATTCCCCCCAACAAAAACTATTTGACAGCACACTGTCATCAAAGCAAACTTGAAGAACCTACTTGCATTTTTTTTTGCCCAGTCTTTGCATTCACGTTTATAACGCTGTAACATTGTAGTCAGAAAAGCACTATAGGTTATTAACTAGCACCCTATGTTGCTGTCAGTGCTATGGGGACTACCCCTGGTCACACCAACTGTGCTGCTCCTGGTCCTGCTCAGCCACATAAGCCATCGCTGCCTACAAAACCAACCAACTGCTCTTATTCTCCGCCTGGAAATTGTCATTGCACTAAACCTGGAGGTGGCTGTTCTGTGGATACTAAACACATGGAGTCTGGAATTATTATAATCAGGTTCATTCATAACAACCCTAAGTGCTACACAAGGTGCCCTTGTTATGGTTTGGTTTGGTTTATTGGGGTTTAACGTCCCAAAGCGACTAAGGCTATGAGAGACGCCGTAGTGGAGGGCTCCGGAAATTTCGACCACCTGGGGTTCTTTAACGTGCACTGACATCGCACAGTACACGGGCCTCGAATTTCTTCTCCAAAGAAATTCAACCGCCATGGCCAGGATCAAACCCGCGTCTTTCGGGACAGCAGCCGAGCACCATAGCCACTGAGCCACCGCGGCGGCTGCCCTTATTATAGTCTACAAGCATTCACAATGAGTCAACTTGCCGAAATAAACAGAAAAATTCTGCAGAAATACTTGCCAAAGGAAAGATGCAATAATGCAGGCTAGCTCTTTTCTATGTAGACCTAAAAAGTTGTGCGTTCTATATTGTCTAAAGTAGGCATGTGCTTGTCAACAAGGGCTCTGGTGTGGTCTGGTTGCTTCAGGGATGGAACATAAGCATCACATTGAAGAGCCCACAGAATCCATGGCAGTTGCAAAAGATACCTAGGTAAGTGCACGGCTTTGTGACGTCAGTGTTGCCGTTTTTTCGGGCAGTTGTTCAGTGAGATATCAAAAGAACAATCAATCTGAGTTTTAATGCAAAGTGGTTGCCAGCTAAGCACAAGTGTAGTTACTGGAAATTATTATTCATGCTAGAACACAAAACCTCCTCCATTCTTTTTTATCAATGCTGGCCAAACTGATGAGTTCGATATGCCGACCTTTTTAAACAAATGGCACACTTTGTCAGCATTAGACCTTAAGAATCAATACATGTATTGCCTATGACAATCTTATTTGAGAGTTCTCCTGATTTTCTTGTGTTGCATGGAAGCCACCATCCTGTGTACACTACACTACAGAAATGGAGACACCCATCAGTCAAGCGACGAGTCACAAACGTAATGGGACATTGACAACAACTCCCGTATCAAGTTCTTAGCAAATTTTTATGGCTGGACCTTTTGTGACTCTGTTCCCATTCGTTCTTCAATGGCGGAAGATGCATTCATAGCTGAGGAATTGAGAGCTGATGGTATAAGTCTTTTTCCCACCACTCTGGTTTTCAAACTTGTGATGTCGACAATAATGTTGAGTGCCATGAATTTGCTTCATTTAATTTTCCATGTTTCCACAATAAAAGTGCCTCTGTGGTAGTGTTAAAAGGTACCAAGAAATCTGATTGCATAACTGTTAATTATCTATCCGATTTACCAAAAAATTTCACTTGATGCCACTGCAGCACACTTACAAAAGCCATTGGATGGTGGCAATTCCTGTCTACCATTTTTTGCTCTTTTCTAGCTCACAGAAGCTACGTTTTCTATGATGGTACCCTCTTTGTCATTAGAAACTAGTAACCTGTCAATCTAAACCAGGTCAAAAGCTGTCCTCAGCGTATTTTTAAGAGGATGCGAACAAGCAAAAACTTAACTCCTAAGCAAATGGCTTCCAATATGATTTTTGTTTCACGAATGAGAAAGTCTCAAAAATGACTGCAAACCTATGCTCAGCATGCATGCAACTGCACTGTGAACCAAAAAGAACTGAAATGGTGGGGACAGACTTCCTGCTATCCATGGCACATAGTGATCACCTATAGATCATTTGTCCCAGCAGTTGGGATACCACGCATTTCCGTTATACTGAAGTCGCCACACCACTTTAGATGTAAAGAATACATGACAGTCATGTTGACTTCATTTATGATAACAGAGTGTTAATTACAAGTGGGATGGTTAAAAGTGTGAAGAATATGACAGTCATGTTGTCTTCAATCATAACTCAGCGTTCATTACAAGTGGGATTGTTAAAAGTGGGCTCAAATGTATTTGGTAATTTTCAGAGTAATCGGTTTAGTTTGCAGCCTCAACTGTACAGTGATGTTCTATACCGCAACCGAAAATTTCCACAATCAGACCAAAATTCCATATTTCAGGTCCCTTTTCCCTGCAGTAGCTTGAAAATTACATCAATTTAGAAAGAATGACACAATTTTGATTCTTAAAATTTCCTGAAGCTCAGTGAAAATTCCCTTTCTGCCACAGTTTACTTAAATTCCCTAAAATTCCCTGAATGAAACATCACTGCAACTGTCTGCAAAATATTACAATGACACTGAAAATAGGACACAGCATGGTGATAGTGCAATCAATCACAGCGCTGAAATTTTGAAAAAAAAAAAAAAAAAGAAAGCCAAATTATCTGAAACTTCAACAAAGTACTGGAAAACAGAATGAGTGCCTCAGTAAACTCTTCGGATAGGGTTTTTAAAGCAATATCAAGAGCATGTTTAAAGAATGCAACTAAAGTGTTAATTTTTGCTAAATGGATAGCATGACAATTCAATTCTCTTGATTCGAGCAGTCCGTTTTCATCAAGCGGACACTTTGCGATTAGTATATTAAAAGGCTCCCTTTAATTCAAACTGCAGGTTTCAAAAATATTTTCAGTACCTCTGAGTTTGAATCATTGAAAGTCAACTGTAGCAGTAAATGAAATGTTTTTGTTGTGTGCTTGGGCTTAATGAGCAAATTTAGATGTACTACTTCAGATATCATTCGATTCTTTGCTGAAAGCAACTAGTACCCATTATCTGCAGCTGCTGCAAAAATTAACCCACCTGAAACTTTCGTAGCCTCCAAAGAAACTGCCTGGGCACTTTCATCTTGCTTGACCTCTGTGGTATGCGACGGCTGCAATATTTCAGTGGAACTCAAAACTTCGCTCTCTGTAAGTTCCAATAAGGTTGTCTCTGATATCTGTTCACCAGGTACTTCTACAGGGTCAGTGGTTGCCGCCGTCTCAAAGTGCTGACTTGGTGTAGTTGTCTGGCTGGTCTCGAGTAATACGTGCTCCTCAGAAGGTTGTAAAGGCTCCGTTGAATCTGTAGGGAACAGAACTTATTAGCACAGTCAATTTTCACTGAACAATAACCAATTTAAAGAATGCACATGTGTCATGTTCTGCAGTGACGCAGTTCACTATTCAACACTTCTTCCTCTGGTCATGTCACACAGCTCGCTGGTTGCCTGACTTTGGAACTGGCCAGACAATGCAATATATGTGTGATGGCAACTATGGTGGCTTCCACTTACACGACTCTAGACACCGAACTTTATTGCATGTTTTCTTCTTTAAAATGATGTGTTGGACACTTGAATACATAGATCACCGCATGGTATTCACCTATGACTGCTAAGTAATTTATAATTGAATTTCTTCTCTCATGCTGTTTTGATACCGGTTTCAACAACCTAACGATGGCTGTTATGAACAGTTGAACTTTAGATCACATGAGGCACGAAAAAGACTGCAATATAAATGCTCGTACATACTTTTAACTCGCTACAGCCTTTAAACCAGCCTGCTTCAAGTGCTAGAATTACAACAAACAATATATCAGCAGTTATATTGCCACTTTATTGTGCCTAATGCGACCTAAAGTCCAACTAACACCACAGCCATCATTTGGTTGATGAAACCAAAACCGAAACAGCATCAGGAGGAAATTAAATTATAAATTATTTAGCAGTCATAGGCGAATACCCCACGGTGCTCCTACCAGTGTCTAACATGTTGTTTGAAAGAAATAAACACAAAAGCAAAAATTTGGTATCTATAGTCCTTTAAACTTTTGATGTTTCTGGCACATAAAGGTTAAAGCACTCACTATGTATATACACTGTGCTCACTTCCTTCTTTTAATAACATTATTATATACTTTTATCACATCCAGACTTATTTTCTTCCCACTTTGGAATTCTTGTAAATTCTAAAGCACTTTTGCATGCAGGACAAAATGTAGCCTCTGTTTTAAGTAGCATTTAGTGGGCTTTTTGGATAGAAGTGTTGGACAAGACCTTTTTTTAGCCATTCTATTGTCGATATGTTGACAATTATAAGCAATATTAAGGAAATTCAACTCTACACTTAATTAAGGGTCAGTGATATATAGCAATGTAGGCTAGGCTCAGGTTTAACTTGGAAGTACCCAAGAAAAATAAAAGAAATTGAACTTTCTTGAGCCAGACTTAGCTTCTGCCATGATCCCATGCGCTGCACTTACATTAATTTTGAGAAGCAGCCGCTGGGCTAAATGTCGTGCCATTTAATCTTAGGAAAGAGCGACAAAAAATTTATTTGCGGAAAAGACAGACAAATTAGCCAGAATCCGTGCATTCTTGCCTTCTATTCCTGAGCGATCGGAAGCCAAGACAAGAGCGGGGAAATGAAAAGTAGTGATAAGCCAAGAAAGAGGGGATGAGAAAGCATACATAAGAACGCCATGGTGTTTAAGTTTAAAACATTTAGTATGGCTGGGTTTTACATTGCAGTTTCATGCAGAAACTGAATTTTAAAGACCCTGGACAGACCCACACGCAGATGCGTGAATATTTTATACAGAAATTAAAAATAAAATTCTTTCATCCACAAAGCACCAACAAGCACAACTTCAGTTTTAGCACCGTAAACGATACTTTGTTCAAGGCAGTAATAAGAATGAAAGCAATTTATGCATGCATACCTATGTTGAAGGCACCAAGGTTGATACTCTGCTCATTACTTTGAATATCAGGCTCTGGTTCACTGGACTCCTCCTGAGGAAGGGGAAACGTGACATCAAAGTGCAAAGACCTAGAAACCTCTTTCAAGGATTTTTGTGAAAGGCAAAAAGAGAAGGGGTTCATACCACATCGGTAGCATAATGCTGGCTCTCAAGTTCTAACTCCTCTTGTGGAACAATGAATTGTTCACTTGCTTGAGGTTCATCTTCATTATGAAATGTATTTAAAGCTGAAAATAACACAGAGGTATGCTCAGAGACAAAGCAGCACTTGAGAATGAAAACCTGGAAATAATGTTCTTGAATGAGCCAGTTTTTAAGGTTTCCTACATGTACAGTTACAAAATATAATTATTTTAACGCATTCACTTCAATTCAGAGGCTAAGCAGCTGTAGCAATGCTTTCATTTTGTGACACTTTGAAATTCTATTTTTCCAGTCCTTGTCTAGAATGATTCATGCCACACTTAAACTACCTTTAATCACGCAAGTTTGAGCTGCCCTGTCACATCAAAATGTCATTAATATTGTTTATATCCCAATAAACTCAGCATTTAAACACTTGCACCACACTAAAGCCTCCCGCAAAAATTTTTCTGCTGCACACTTGTGCAAAGTAAAGGTTCTCAAGTGGTAATGGAAATGCATGCATAGAATGCGCGCAACGGCACAGTTTTTTAATCTAATCGCAAAGACAAACAAAAACTTGAGAACTGCAGTAGTTAGGGGAGAGCGAAACCACTTTATTACGATCTTAAGCTCCCAGAATATAGACAGCTTGGCGAACAGAAGGTAGTGAACGTCTGTGGCAACATGACCATGCATGCATGGTGCAAAAGTTACTCACATGAAGAACTCTGCAAGGCCAAAAATACAGCTCCCACCATAACGGCGAGGGCAACGAAAACAACGAGGAAGGTAACCCTTGCCGTTGTGCTTGGTTCACTGACCGACGCATCGTCTTCGAGTTCAGAATCCGAGTGCTTGTGGTGCTTCTGCTTATCCAGCGGAATTTCGTCCGCCGCTCCTAAGTGGCAAAAGAGATGCGCAGATGCAGACTAGTCGAATTCTTCGACCAGGACGGCGCAGCATGCAGCACGTAGATATTACTGGAGGCAGTCGCCGGTCGGTAACGTTTGCGATAGTTGAGCATTTGACCCACGTACCGATCAGCAAACGTAAAAAAGTTTAGCATTTGTGCGAAAGCAATGCGTTTTATTGAATTTACAGATCTGCCGCATGCAACAGGTCCTGCCCACGCATGCTGCCTTCGATGGGGACCGTTATATGGGTTTTATCTGCACTTATTTAGTGCTGACGCATGCCGAAAGCAACCAGAATATGCTTTACCGAAGCTTTTGAAACAATTGCGTTGTGAACAAAGCGAGATCTGAGGCTGCAAATAGCCGAGTAAGTTAAAAATACCTTTCTCCAGCGCTCCTTTGCGCTTCTTGCGGGAACGAACTTCGCGGTCAGACATCTCGGCGTACAAGGTACTCCTTGGAGCAAGAATCTCTTTATAAACAATACGGAGCGATGAAAACAGAATCAGGGGGTTCGCCTAAGATGTCACCATTGTGCGTAGTTCGTTGCAAAACGCGTACGTTCGCTTAATAACAAAATAATAAAAGTTGTCGGCGTCCCCACAAACAGCGTGTGCATCCGCAAACGGGACGGGCCGAAGGCGGACTGAAAACTGCGCCAGTGTTGGCAGCGGCAGAGGGCGATTTCCGCTACAACCGGTCGCCAGTTGGCCTACTGTTCATTCAAGGAAGTGAAGAAATGGACCGTGGTGAAGGGATGGGAGCGGACTGCTCAAATGGAATCAAATGTGCAGGGAAAGAAAGTGTTGAAGATGTGGACTCTGTTTTCGCCGCGGGGCCTCGATAGTGGAAACAGGGCCGGAACTTTACAAATGAAGCGAAATTAAGCCCTAGGGGTCCTGCAGAAGCATCCTCACAATTTTGTATTTCACTTCACGTACATTTTACTGGAACCACTTTACGGGCTGACGATTTGCTTCGCCAACCAGGTGCAGTAAAGTGTAGTCTAGAAGTGAATGCGTATGAACTGCATGGTCTGTGCGCGCTGCTGATCTCTTGAAACCAGCGGGAAACGCACAAGGGAGACTGAAAAAGCTCACATGCGATGCCGGATGCGTTGGTTTGAAAATGTGCGAAAATTCAAGCGTACAGCTGCCCAAAAGGCAGAACAAGCCAGTGCCGCTACACCAACCAAAAAATACTCGGCTCAACCTATTTTGCCACGGTCGGGCCGAGCTATGGGGATAGACATGCCTTACGCAGGCTAACGTAAGCACCACGATATTGGGCCGGCATTAATTGGATGCCGAACGGCGTACATTGACCCAAAAATTGCCAAGCTATAGCCAAAGGTTAAAAGAAAGGTTACAGCCATTAAAGGGCAACTCCGGAGGTTTTTCCAATATATGAACCCCAAGTCCCCTGTTTCTGGCACAACAAACCATTTTTCGAAATAATAAATAGCTGGATATATCCATAATTCGATATATAATAAATTGCAATAGATCAGCTGATGTGCGACCTATAAAAAAGAAGCAGAAAACATTGCATTCATGCTAGTGACGCGCTTCTTGCACATATAATTCAAAATATTGTAAGCAAGGACGCAGTTTTTTTTTTTTTTTTTTCAGAGAAGCGCTGAGCTACCGCGGCGGCTTGATTAGAGAAAGAGCGTACAGCTGTAGGTGCCTGCACGGACTCGATACGCTGGTCAAGCCGTGTATGCGGGGGTGCAATTCGCATGTTTGGTTGCCTCCGACACTTAATTCGCTTCCTCCCAAACCTACACAAATTTCTTTGTTGCGAAGCAAGCTGTTGCAGCTTCCACAACGATAATAAAATCTGATGGCCCGAAGCGTTTTCAGAACAATATGTTGCACGTACTTTCTAGCTTGGAAATGCGTCCCGCCTTCACAATAAAGTAGCTATATTTTTTTTTTTCAGACTTTCGCCGCCGGAGATATCGAATATATAGGAATCCTTAAAAAATAAAGCATTCGCACCTCAGTTTTTATACGTAGGATGTATTACTTCACTAAGACGCCTTAAAACATATGCGGGCGCGATCGCGTACGACATTATAAGAATGTCGGGATCTTACAACAACCCCATGGTCCAGAGAGATAGCTAGCCCTTCCAAAACTAATCGAACACGGGAACAACTTAACTGAACACGTAACAAACTGTGCGAGTGGTTCTTCGAGTGCGCTTAGTACGCCACGGCATGAGCAATCGAGGTTTTTAGATGGAGCGCACTGAGTACCCACGGCCGCGATTTACCTGCATATTAATGAACGTGCTTCTTCGCGACTGGAATACACGCTTGAGGAACACAGGCGTAGGCTCGCTCAAAAAAATTACCTTCTCTATTACGTTGCGCAAGTATGCGTCTACATATATTCACGCCTGACCGGAGAGTTAATAAATGCACTAAATCGTCTTCTAATTTCGATCAGAGGCAACAAAGGCTGTGGTCCGTATCTTAATGTAAACGCAAATCACCTAGAAAGCTTTGTGAAAAATCAGCGCAGAAAGCGCAAGCTGTGCACTGAATGGCGTGTTGACACAGGATACCTCACATGGCATTTGCTGTTACTAAAACGTTGGGACAGAGTAAAGAAAAAATAGAAAAGCGAAAAGCTGGAACGCACCTAGTTCTGGCACGCATCATAGTTTCTTTACATAGTGGACAGCATAGCGTAAGAGGGCATCGTCATTCCACTTTTCAAACGAAGCGCAGCCGTTTTAAACCAACGCAGGGCCGCGGTTTCGTTTTCTGTACCGAACCAATATGGAGGACTCAAACAATATTGAGGACTTAGTTCTCGGAGCGCCGAGAGATGGCGCTGCGCATTTCGCATATCGTCTATTAGTTCGATAGACTCTCGAACCCAAACCTACCTATCCTTCACACCCTTTTCTTTCTTTTCCGCCCGCTGCCCATCCTGCGCCCGCAAACCGCCCTCTACTGCATCACATATAGGCCTGCATGCTCCGTTCACGCCCTGTACCCTCTCTCACACAGATTTCATGAGCGGCTCGGTCGCTTAGCGCGACTCCATAAAGTTGAACCTCGTTATAACGATGTCAAAGGGGCCCCGCGATTTCTTCGTTACAGCCATTGTTTCGTTAAAGCGGTACGCCACCATGGTTGCAACTGTCGCATGCCAGCAGGCTTACCTGCCGCTTTGTATATTCGCGTTGCGAGAGCCTCAATACAAGGACCGAGCGCACACCACATGGCCGAAAACACGTATACCAACGAAACATGCCAGCCGTGTGTTCCGCAGTCCGCATGGGCTTCAGTGCCTAAAATACGGGTCGTGATGGAATAACGACGTAGATGAAAGGGACATACCTATTCCGAATATTGACACGTGGCGGTGACAACGCCGTGTATAACGTCGTGGAAAGTGCACGAGCAGATGGAAATGGCGGGGAAACGAATTATTTAATAAGCGGACTTGCGCCCACGAAGTATTCTGAACAACTCGGCAGCGGTGATAGCAAAAAGCGTTCCCAACGGTCGTCGAAGAACCGAACCGTCGCTGCTCTCGGCCGCTCTCAGTTTAAAGCTAGCAGTGCGGAAGATACGGTACGAAAGGCAACCACAGAAATTTCGAACGTGGAAGAAGTTGCGTGTGGCTTCGGTCATTCGAGATAAATCTGGTCGCATCACGCTTCGCAGAGAGATAAAGCCACGCGCCGGCGCCTTAGAGCATAAACAGAAACAATACAAAGCTTCTCGTCAACGTTTAGCTCCATTTTCTTGGTGCTGAAGCCGATATGGGCCGCTGTAAAACAGGGAGCGCAGCGGCAATTTCTTCGCAAGTACAGCCACGAGTAAAAACGATTAGCACACATGACGAAACACCGGAATGACAACGCGTGGCGCCGCGGGTGACGAAGAGGCTGATAACAAGAGTGCTGGGCCGTTCCCATTCTACAGTATTAGGGGGGTTCAGCGCGGACTGTCACGGCGCTCAGCAAAATTTATTTTTCTGTCTCACCCTCTCTATTTTTTAAATACAGCCGCGCTCCCGCAGGCGACTGGTGAAGAATAGGATAGCTATTTGTGTTTTGCTTGTTTGGCAGTTATTTGCGAGCAGCCTCAGCCGCGCTGAGGAAGGATGGCTATGAAAGAAGAGGAAACAATTGCCTGAAATAGGATGGTTGTTGTTGTTTGTTGATCACCTCGTAGAATGGCGCGTACCCACACAGGGGATGCTGCCTAAGCGAAGGACCATCAAAGAAAAGCGGTAATATCGTTCACTATGTTCGCGATGGGCGATAACAGGTGTTATAAAATAGATCCACGCCCTAAGAATCTCGCCAGGAGGAACATGCCGCGCGTCAACTTTGCTACAAGAGCGGAAACGCTGACATTAGTCCAGGAGCTTGCAGGAAGGCAGGTCCCAGAGAAGCATTGCTGTCGAGGTAGGGTGCGCAGCATATATGCCGCATTGTGCGTGCCTTCCTAGAAGAAGAGGGGGTTGGCGACGCGGAGCGCAGTGGACGTCCGAGAGCCCTAGCTGAGAAGCAAGATCGGCTGATCATTGCCGCCGCCTTCCGCAGCCCTCAAATTACCGCTGCCTTGATACAGCAGGAACTGAGCCTCCAGGGAGTCTCTGTGGACGATTAGGAAATGTCGGTGGCCACTTCTAACTGCACATGAGAAACGACTGCAGAACCATCCATAACTACAGCGCAAACGACAGGACAGAGATGAAGAAGGGACACCACACAGCGCTGACTCACAACTAAAGTTTATTGGATGCCAGAAGGTATAAATACCTCCCTGGCGGCCAGAAAGAATGCAGTCGACACTTACATGCGTGACTGACATAATAGTGTACCAGTCATATGCCGCCAAGCAAATCACATGCGCGAGAATACAATACAAGCAGTGACAGAATACAATATAATCAGTGAGCAAGCACTTGTCAATATTCGCTTGCTCACTGATTATATTGTATTCTGTCACTGCTTGTATTGTATTCTCGCGCATGTGATTTGCTTGGCGGCATATGACTGGTACACTATTATGTCAGTCACGCATGTAAGTGTCGACTGCATTCTTTCTGGCCGCCAGGGAGGTATTTATACCTTCTGGCATCCAATAAACTTTAGTTGTGAGTCAGCGCTGTGTGGTGTCCCTTCTTCATCTCTGTCCTGTCGTTTGCGCTGTAGTTATGGATCATCAAAAACACCAACTCGCCCAACAAATGCTTTTGTCGGACTGCAGAAGATTGGAGGGATATGAATCGACTTTCTCCACGAAGTGGGACTAGCAGCGGCGCGTCTGTAGACCGGCTGGCGCGCGGTAGGTGCACGACAATCCTTTTTTATCTGTAGTTACTCGTGGGCGAGAAACTGATCTGGCCAGTGACTATGGCTACTGCTCCTTTTCAAGTGAAATGCATTACATGCTGCAGTTGTTTTTATACGGTTTCATCGCTAACATTTGATCTAGGTGCACTTAGGTGCAGCATTCTAATCTTCAACACTTGGAGCTTTGAGTTATGAATCAGTATGCTTAAGTTAATCGAAACTGCAATCTTTTATTCGATTCTAACGAGAGGTTTTGTACAATAGGTGCTCAGCTTTTCTCAGACAAATTGCATAGTCGTACTTATATTTTGCAGGTATGACCCACATGTTCGCGCAGGCCGTCGCATTCAGCGGATGTCGCTACTCATCAGCGGGCGTCATTACTCACCAAGGGATCGGGCCACTGATCAGGGTCGAGGGAACGCTGACTGCTGCTTCCTACGAAGTTATTATTCAAAATGACTTTCTCCCTTTCGTTTTGATGCCCGTTTCCCTGATGGGTGCTTCCTCTTTCAGCACGACAGAAGTCCCATCCACACATGCAGGTATAACAACGTTTCAACTGAGGTTAAGTCACGCCGAGATAGTGTCTGCGAAACGAATTGCATTTACATCACAAGTGTGAACTAAAACTGAGTAGAGTGAAGAGCGAAACAAGGCTACGCTGATAAGCAGGTCATATCTGGCAGCAACGCTCATATAGCAAGGCAGAGAAGCCGCGGAAAAGACGAGGAGCAAAAGTGAACATACCGCCAGCATATTAGCCTTCATTTCGATTTCACTGAAATGATAAACATTTGTTGTTCTTGTATGAACCTCTTCCCCCTGTTTTGGCAATGCACTATAAAACAAACAGTCACGTTTTCGTAAGGAACAGTTGTTTCCAGTTTATTTTATACTACACTAAAAGCGATATAAAACTGGTAGAATCGTTCCGCTTGGTTTATTCAATGTTCTCTAGCGCATTTTTCGCTGTTATTACTTTCATGCAAACACGAAACGAATGCTTATTGCTTGATGCGTGCAATCATTTTCTTTTTTTTCTCAGGCGGGTGCGGCAACTGCTTGAAGAGCTCTGCGTCCAGGAGGTGCCATGGCCTCCCAAGGGAGCAGATTTTAATATAATTGAAAATATATGGGGGTTAATGAAAAAGCGACAAGCTAAAAGGCAGCTGCACGAGTCATCGCCAGATATCCTTTGGGCGGCGGTTCAAGAGGAATGGAACAGGCTCCAGGCTCTTCCTGACCTTGCAAGCAGCCTGACTCCTTGCCTGAGCGCCTTCAAAGCGTTGTGAGGGTCGGTGGGGCCTATGCACGCCACTAGTGCAATGACCTGTTTGCTCTCGCATACCGGCAGTGAGCTGGCTGTCCTCCTTACTTCTTTTCCTGAATTGATGGGATAGTGCTCATGTTAATATTGTTACTACACTTTCCCAACAAGCCGCCGCGGTGGCTCAGTGGCTATGGTGCTCGGCTGCTGACCCAAAAGACGCGGGTTCGATCCCGGCCGCGGCGGCTAGAATTTCTTTGGAGGAGAAATTCTAGACGCCCGTGTACTGTGCGATGTCAGTGCACGTTAAAGAACCCCAGGTGGTCGAAATTTCTGGAGCCCTCCACTACGGCGTCTCTCATAGCCTTAGTCGCTTTGGGACGTTAAACCCCACAAAACCAAACCAACTTTCCCAACAAAGTGACTTGTGTGAATTAGTTGCATTGAAAAAAATAAACTACCTGTTTGACGAGCTTTTGTGATACTGGCTAAAAGCAGCGCTATCATCTATTGTTCCTACGAGTTCTTTTTGACAAGCCATGAAGAAAATAAAAGTAATAAAAAGAATTCACCTTAACTCATGATAACCGAGCCAAAATAAATGCCGCATGCAGTCACATAAGGTCGGCACTTCGACGCTCGGGCGGTGGCAGGCTTGATAAAGCTCACTTCCTGCCGTCCCCCCTCCTCCCCCCCTCCTATGCTGTAAACATGGAAACTACCCGACAGGCAGGTTTGCGAACCGCAGCGCCGCGTGGTGAGATATCACAATTCTGATCGCCAGTGATTTGTGCTAATATTTTTTTACTCGTGACTGTACTTGTTTTTGTTGGCTTCGCCGCATTGCTCACGAGCACACGGGCGGAAACACTTTTCTCCGCGTGACATCAATGTCTTGCAGGAAATGCGTACGCCAGAATGAAGGCTTTGATCACGGCTGCCTCCTAGTCAACAGAAATTGTTTATGCTTTCGTTTTCCGTCGCTTGGTCACTTGGAACCAGTAGTACTACGAAGGTCGAAGGATAGGTGTCCGTCGACGGTCACTCGCGCTGTGCGTCGTCCCGATGGTCTAATAAGGTGGCCTCCTGCAGTGCGGATTTGTGTGCCGTCCCAAGCGGTCGTGTCGTGACTGTCCTCAGAGGCTCAGCTATGCGGCGAACGTTCCATTCACCACTGAATAATCGGCTCCTGTGTCGACTAGAGTTGTAACTTCACTGCCGTCGACAGCCCCTTCCAAGTCGGATATCCTGGCTCTTCTTGAGTTGCACGTCGACCTCGGCATCGGGTCACGGCTTCGTCGGGTGTATGAATCGTGGATAGGGCGTGTCGTCGGTGCTTTCTTAGGTGGCGGCGTCACGGTGAAGCCGGACAGCGTCGTGGTCGAGCATGTGTTTGTATGCAGTGTTGGCGTAGTTGGTGCGCTGTCTTCATGCAGCGTGGTCGCTGGAGGATCTTCGGCGTTTCTCCCGTGAGATTCCTCACCTCCTAAAGTTGCTTTCTTTAGTTTCCCCTACGCGGGCTGGGGGACCTTCCTCGTACCGCGGCTGCGGCGTGGAGACGCGAAGCGCGAGGCTGACGGCGATGGTGAGCTGGCAAGATGGTTCGGCACATGCTCCTTTCGACGCAGGTAGTCGTCAATTTCTTGCGGCCGTCGGCAGAAGCGTGGTCGTGATGCGTCAACGGCAAAACCACGAAGACCGATACGTTGGTACGGGCAGTGACGGAGAATATGGCTGGTCTCTCCGCGATGAAAGCACAGCGCGCGGTTGTGGCAAGTCCCCCAGGCGTCGCATTTGCTGGGGCTTGAGCGTCGCTCGTAGGCTGGGCGGGTGGGGCAGTGGGGCGGCGTTCAGGAGCAGCTGGTTCACGTCGCAGAGGAGGACTTAGGGAATGTCGTTGGGGCTTAGGACTGCGCACTGTAACGGCGTAGGTCATGGCTTGGGCTTCCGCTGGAGGCGTCGATGACGGGAAGCCAAGAGCATGCTGCATTTCGCGGACGATTACTGCGAGGAGCGTCACTTGAGGCTGGTTGGAAGATGGTAACAGGCGACGCAGCTCTTTCTGTACAATGTCGCGGATGACATCCCGTAGGTTGCCTCTTAATGCTGTGCCCTCCGAGAAGATTGTCTAGGTCACTTTAGCGGTTGAAGAAAATGGCGGGCTCTTGCTTACAATATGGTGGCCGCTTCACTGGTGAATTCATCGACGGTCTTCGGTGGATTGCAGGTCAGGCCAACGAAAAGTGCCTCTTTAGCGCCTCGCATCAAAAGCTGCCCCTTATCCTCTTCCGTCACGCCAGGATCGGCGCGTGGAAAAGGCGCTTCATTTCTTCAGTCACTATCTCGTGCTGGTGCTGGATGCGTGACTGTGAAAGCAGCTGCGCTCTTTCTTGATGATGCTTGTGAACGCCTAGAGGAACTCTCGCCTGAATGTTTTACACGTCTCCAGAGAAGCTTCAGTGGTTTCCGAACCAAATTCTGGCTGGGCGTTCCAGGTCGCAGAAAGGCATGCCTTACTTTCGTCTCGTCATCCCAGTTGTTGACCACGGTCATACGTTCCAACTGCTGGAGCCATTCTTCAGGATCTTCGCCTAATGGGCCGTTGAACGTGGGCGGCAGTCGAGGATGGTGAATAGTAATGGACGCCGCTGTTGTAGCCATGGTTGACGTTGACTCTGACGAGCCCTTCTGCACTCGCGTGCGGTTCGGTAGTAGTCGTGTTCGGGTGGCAGATTTTGTAGACGTCGGCTGCTTCATAAGTTCCTCTCCGGTTGGGACGGCTTCGGCGGCTTTCCAGTGTCTGCTTCGGGGTGACTCGGGCTACTTCGGCTACTGCCAGGGAGTGAGGTCGACAAGGACTCCCGGTATCCAGCAGCTCCAACAGAACTCACATAGCGGTGACGGCAGTCAGGAAGACAGCGAAGAGGGCTTCTAAAAGAAACTGTTCATTCGCCTGACTCGCGCCCAAGAAGAACTGAATGACTTGGTGGCGGCGATAGGCAGCAAGCGGGCTCGGCGGTCGTCGAAGAGAATGCCATGCCATGCCATCAATCATGCTCAATTTACAGCTGACAACAAACTTTCCAGAAATGGCGCGCGAAGTGATCACAACAGTCTCGTACAAAGTAGAATCGGTTCCGCCTGTCTGCGATCAAGTGAGATAAATCTGGTTGCATCTTGCATCACAAGTGATAATGACGCGGGCCGACGGCATTCAGCATGAACAAACTTTACAAAGCTTTCCGGCAATATTGCATATCTGCGTGGTTGGTCAGGTGACGTGTCGCGCTGACAGCTTAAGCTTGACGTTACCAACGCTTCACCACGGCGTATGACAACCACCAATATTCTTCGCATAAACGCAATGAGTCGACGTGTAAATGAATGGGGACCGCCGTCATGCGAATAGAAGAAACACACGGGACTCTCGCCTCTTGTCCGTCGGGTCCACGGCACGCCATCAGCGCTGCCCTTTCGGCGAGCGCGGTCTGCCATCGAAGCGTCCGCAACGCGCTGCCGCGAAGCGCGAACTGGCTGCCCATTGTCGCGGCGGCGCCTCATTGTGGAACCCCGTTCGGCGAGTGTGGGAAAGCCGAAATCGCGTTGCGGCTCGCCATTATTTCGGGAGCCGCGCCGTACCCGCTCGCGGGGTCCCGGCGCTGAACTGTCCCACGTCCCCGTAAGCAAGAGCGTCGGCGCGGCCGACTCCACGCCGCGTGTGTGTGTGCACAGCCCTCACCGCCGAGCCCTGCCTGACCTTTTCGCAATCACTTGACGCTCTTCGGGGCGCGCCGAGCTTGTTCGCCGGCTTGAAGTCTTTTGTTCCCACTAAATAACGACGCACTCTAGAGATTCCTCCTCTGTGCCTGCCCGCTGGCTTGCTCGCGGCGTCTCTTTCTCGACTGCTCTGACGCTAAGGATTTGGAAAGGCTTGTGTCGGAATGAGGATGAATCGCGCTTATTAAGAATTAAGGCCCTGCAGTACGGAGGCGTTGGAACGAGGGAGCTGTTGCTTGGTGAATGTTCATCCGAGATCGTTCGTTTTCTCAGTGTATTGCAACAAACGAGGAGCGTATTAACTAACGCATTTGTGGTTGCAGACCTCTAGGAAACATGGTCGCCATTTTAATAAAACAAAGTAGAATAAACCACGCTAAATTCACTCGTCCCCGTATGCCCTTAAAGCGTGGTACGAAAGGTGCGTGGGTCAGCAGACTTTCAGATTCTAAGCTACGCGCGCTAACTTTGTTTATTCTTTTTTTTTTACGGCGGGCAGGTATTGCATTTATTTTTTTTTTCGTTCAATAGGGCGCTGACATTTAATCTCCGCGGGGCACTTTCGTATGCCGCCATATAAAAAGATAAATCTAAAATGTTCCGTCTTTAAGGGGCTTCCAATCTTGAATACAGTGACCAGCCCATGGCTGTGGACTTTTTCGAGAACGCTTCATGCGCATCGCCGAATTGCTCGCTGAACGTCTGCAAGCACCGATGGCGACCGTATGCGGTTTGCACTTTATACCACTTCATACCAACTGAATTCGCTGGGATACGCACTGCACAAAGCCCTACACACTTTCGAGCGGCAGCTAGACGCGTAACTTTTCACAACCGCCGAGCCCTGAATGCTTCGTGGAGGGAACTCCGACTACGTCTTTCGTGGCAAGTCATACTAATCGCAACTGAACCTGTGACGGCTAGAACGCGAAGCCAGGTGTAGTGAGAGAGACCTGCTCTGTTCACGACAGTCTTGCGAGTAATTGTGATCCTTACTACAAGCATTCTACTAGCATTGGTTCCGGCGACCGCATTTCAGTTGTAGTCAAATGCAGAAACGGTTATATACTGATATTTTGATTAATACGTTAAAGTAGCCAAGGCAGTGGACAATAATCGCGTATAGGAGAGCTGCTTTCACTTTGGCGTGGTTTGTGGCCCAGCTGTATACCTTAAGCGCATCAAGTCCGTTAATTTATTCGCCTTCACAGAAGTTTCACTTACAAAAATTTCTTTAGACAGGCTTATAGACTGTCCATACACTTTTGTCTATAAAGTCTACAAACTTTCTATAAATAAATATAGTAAATATAGCAATATAGTAAATCCTATAGACAGTCTATAGACTATGCATGGACAAAAAGAAATATCTACAAGAAGTCAAAGGAGTGTGAGAAGTCTATATAGACACTCTATAGGCAATTTATAGACGCTCTATAGGTGTCTATAAATAACGTGTCCATGTCGTTATTTTCATGCTCTGCACAGATAGTATACTCCAGTCGGATATAACTCAAGAATGAAGCGGAAAGTGTCCTTGAAAGGAGGCCCTGCAGCCAATGGCGCCGTCCAATTCTCATGACATAGCCTGACATCGCAGGAGGTTGCAGGTAAATTGTATTAACCACGGCTTAATCAGATTAACCACGGTGTCACGAAAATCGGCCAACGCGATTGGCTGGAGGGTTTCCTTCGAGCGGCATCGGCAGCTTCGTTCTCGAGTAGTATTCGGCTATGAAAGTTTGGTCACGTGCGTCTACCTGGGATTGGGTTTCAGTAAGAAAACAACAGACACAAGGATTAGAAGACTAGATTTGTTTATTGATTTTTTTTCATGCACAGCTAGCATGCATCTTCTCTTATTTCACAAAATATTGCTGCTTTTCGTCTTCGGTAATGCTCACACAAAACGCGCGTTCACAGAAGCATAGCTCGAGGCACGTGCAAGCAAGCAGTGGGGTCACGAATACTTGCCACAGATTCACAGACAACTGCTTGGCTTCTTTCAAACATGACTGTTAGGGAAAAGCCGCAGTTTAGGACACTGCCCGCAATAGATGTCTTAATGGGCAGTATGCATTGGTTTCGCTATTTACGGATGCAAACTTCAAAATCACTGTTTTGCACACGCATGGGCATATGATTTGTTCAACGAGCTCTTTTCAATGGTCTGTTATGTCATGTCGTGTAAGGTGTAACGCTGAAATATGACTGCCTAAAAAATATTGAGGCACATTTAATTAGCCCTGGTCTGTGATGCATGTGCATTGATTGTCGGATTTTAACTGTGTATAAAACTTTAGCTGGTAGACTTCCAACGATAAAGAGATGCTAGGAGCATGTCAGACGCTTCGTAGCAAGAAGGCAGTGAAGTATAAAGGCGGTGGCACTCAGAAGCAGATGCTCAATGGATGGTGTTTACAAAGAGGCGACAGTTGATTTGAGTAACAAATACGCGTTGCTGATGTATTAAATTACACCCAACATTCCCTCTGAAAATGTATCAGTAACTTGTTTGATATATTTTAGATTGGTCGCACTTAGCAAGTAGAGAATTTTGTGGGCTACAAGTACTACGGCCCTTCTCGAGAGGCGGAGTGCGTTTTCGGAGGGATCTTCTAAGCGGCTACCATTCACTGTGCCGGCGGTAAAGGTGAGCCTGGGCATGGCTTTCGACGTTAGTCTTTCTTAAAGTTGCAAAAGTATCCGAGTTGAGGCACGAGGTGGATGCATAGTAGCCGTTACTTTGTATATGGTTAACCCAGATTCGATAACTTTTCCGAGCCACACAACTCTCCTAAATGCGTGCCGAAAATTTTCAACGACCTTTACGTTACATTAAGAGTAAAACATGCGAGTTTCTAGAAATATAACCCCATACTGAACTCTTCTGACTGGAGTATCATAGAGTTTCGAGTACCGTCTCAGTGACTCCGACAGTGCTCAAGAACTGTAGGAGCGAATGTTGGAAGGACTGTAGCCTGATACTTAGCAAGGTGATATCCAACGCTTGTAAGCTACTCATCAAAAACGGTCTGGTTGTGTTGGAATCATTAAACGTTTGACAACATTGGATTTCGGTGGGAAGATCAGTTCAGAATGTTTAATGTAAGTGTAACGGTGTAGCGTTGCTGAGTTGCAGACGAAACGGCATCAGCGAACAGCTCTGCATCGTTCGCCATTCGCAGTTCGTAACTACGCTTCGAAAACTATTTTGTATCAGTATGGGTAGACAAGCACACTGGTTCCAGACTGTTCCCTGCATAGCAGAGCTCCCGTGACTACTGTGCCACTAGGCATGCGTTTTTCCGCGACTAAATCTTTAGTGGCGACTATGGGAGTGCTGGAAATATTATGTCCGAGATAACAATATTTGTTTTTGTTTTATGTAATCCACTTGTACATGTTTGACTAGCAGGTTGTGGTTCACTGTATTTTGTACTACCCTGAAACGTCCCGCGAGCTATAGAACTTTTTTTTTTTTGGAAACCACTTCGTGTATTTTCAAAAATAAATATATCACAGGTATTAGGAGAAAAAGAAACATGCATGCAGATTGTACGGAGCCGCTAATTCTACTCTTTGCGCAAGAAAGCTGTTTTTAAATCTGTTTTCCGCCCAACACCTCAAAATACGGTGCATGACTTCCTGCTCTGCTCTTCACGTGCTCTTAAATACTTGCGAAATAATAATTATTTTACGTAATTACGCTTGGTTCTCACTCATCTTACGCTAGCCCCGCTTGCGACCGTTTCATGTTTGAATTCGGCAAACTTCAGCGGCGAAGATCACTAGGCCAAGTCCTTATATGACACTGTGAGGACTAGCACATCACACATAAAAGTTGCAATCGCGTGAAACACATATTCGCAAATTAACAGCCAGACACCGTTTCTTGATGGTCATGTCCACCTGAACTTGTCGGAACAACGGTCCTTGTTTTAGTGGCCCGCATGGGGCTTGCTCATAAGGCAGCTACCATGCTGCGACCGGCCTCGGGCATCGGAATCACAAGGGAACAAGTACCGGCGGTGGCATCTGTACCGCCGTCGTTGGCGCATCAAACCTGTTGCATGAGCTTCGAAGGGAACGCGACGTTGCCGTTGCCGGCCTGTACACACAAACATGGACGGAGGTTGCGAGAGCGGACGAAACACGGCGGTCACTGATGCTGCGCTGAAGCATCCATCCGCATGACTCATCGGCCAACAAGTGTCAGACAGGGTGTTGCAGTCTTCGATCACCGTCGGTGGGGCGTTGAGGAGCACGGCGTAGGTTGTTTTTAGTAGGGTCAGCCGACGCTCGATGATCGCCACAAGCATCCAGCACTGACGGCAGCGAGTTAAGCCTGCATCAGCGCCTAGACGAACCTCGTCAGACATGTGTCACCAGAAGAATCTGCGTCTCACGCTGTCCATGTCGACGCGCATCTTTGTCCGGTACTCAGTACGCTATCTCGCTTCCCCAGGGCCTGTACGGTTTGACGCCGGAGCCCGAGTGCGGGGAGAGGTCCGAGCCATAAGAAGGCGTCGTGGATGACGTGGACGTCATGGGCGAGAAGCCGGCGACGCCGTGGAAGTACTGGTTGCCCGGTGCCTGGGCATGCGGCGGCGCCGGCAGCATGGCGCTCGCGGTGGCCGAAGGCGGCGTCAGTGGCACGTGTGGCGCCCTGGTCGGGAAGTGCTGCCGGAACCCGTTGGCGTCGATGGGGAGCCGTGGTGGCTCGGTCCCGTACGACTCTCCCGCCGCCACGGGCGCCGGTTGAGGAGAGGGCAACGAGGCGGGGTAGTGTGGGGCAGGGCTGGCGCCGCTGGCAGGACTCCAGGAGGACTTGGCGGCCAGCTCCCGTTGCGCCGAGTAGCACTGCAGGTGGCTCATGAGGCGCAGCCGGAGCGGGTCCTGCAGGTCGATGCCCTCGATGGCTACAAGGTAGCGCGCCACCTCGCTGGCGCACTCGCGGAAGCCCATGCCGTGGTAGTCCATGGCGAACTTGTGCGGGTCGAACGTGAAGGCGTCCACACCTGCGCGCAGAGAAAACAGAGAGGGTGTTTCAGTCAGCGTATGCACGAGTGACAGAAGTCAAGTGTTCAGATGGTGGGTGACACCAAGGCATACCGCAATCATGTCAGAGTAGCAAGCTGTCGAAAACACTCAACGAACAGCTCGTTAGGTCGCCGTTCATTGCCACGCTGTTGGCACATATATCAGCCGCTGGCAAGTTGGTGATAGACGCCAGGTTTCGCGCAGAACATGTTGCATGCACGCCTCATTTGTGGGTGAGTATGAGGAAATTTGTTTCAACTACATCGAATGCCCTGGAAAATGAGTTCCGGGGTCCTACGGCTCCTCCTTTTCGAGCACAGGATGACCAGACCACTCCGTTTCTTCCCCCTCAGTTATAATAACAGCAGGCGTTCAAGTTCAGTGCATGCGGAGATTCAGGAGTAGATTCATTAACCAATCTCCTCATGACTGCCGACACACCGCGCACAAACCATGCTCGGAACGCACTTTATTGCCCCTGTTGTAAACAGCATCTTTCTTTATAGATAGGTCCCACAGCGCAACATTCAACCCAGACAACATCTCCCCCACCAAGTCCTGTAGTCGAAACGTCGGCTAGCACACTGAGGCAGCCCCCTCAACCGTTGTTCATTTTGTTTTGTGTTGCCAGAAATCCCATCTTTCTGCCCTTTTTCTACCGTGGGCAGCCCTGGCCATCCCAGTATGTGAGAGCTGGCTTACTCCCTCCGCTGAAGTGCCGATACAGTTCCTCGCTGTCCTTCTCAAGGACGTTGGCAAGTTGCATGTTGGCGACAGCAACGCCAGTTGTAGTTTACACCTTTCTTCTTAGGTTGCTGCGGCACTAGTCGGGCAGCTCGGTTACTTAGCATAAGGTATAGCTGCTTCTATTCTCAGTAAGGCATGTTGACGGGCTAGTTGGTTATTCATCTTTAAACTTGGGAAAGATGTGGGCGTTGCCTGGGACTATAAATGTGTGTGTTTTTTCGAGCAATAAATAGTTGGAAGTTGGCGCCTGTCCGTTGTCTCCATCTCTTTTTGTGTCGTGAAATCATTTGCGCCTAGGTCGGTTTTTTCCCAAGTTTAAAGATGCTTCTATTCTCGCTCCCTGTTCTCTCGTTAGTTCTACCCGACAAAATATGTTGCTTCACGTAGCTCATATTATGACTGGCTCTGTAGGCGTCCAGTGTGTTCAGACGCCGAGCCAGGTGTATTCATTCCGCGCCGAGATGTCCTATTACGGGTTTGAGAGCTTTTGAAAATTTCGTTTTTAAGTTTTCGTTACCTTAAAGACTCCGTTCAGGCTGTTACATAACGGATGAGATTACAGGAAGATTATAATTACAAGTTTTGAATATGAGGTCATCGGTGCGGCTGTGAATGTGAATTATGTATAAAGGCGAACATTATATACTTGCTAGAGCGCAATTCAAAGACTGTTAGTTGAGTGAATAAACTAATCAACGTCTTAATTTCTGGTTTTAGTGCGCATTGAATATACTGACGAATTGAAGGCCGCCAACATCGAAGGAGAACACAGTTATAAAATTTTCTGAATGAGCATTGCGGTTCGAAAAGCTTGTTGAGTTGGCATTACCGCGTTGCAAAGTTATAAAATGGCGTCGCTCGCGTTTCTGACGCAGAAAATAGAGATGAAGTTTGCGCACTGCTTGATTTAGAAGTACTTAACGTGATTTCGGCGACGATATCACGTGCAGCGACGACATTTTATAAATGCGCAGCGCGGGAAAGCCAACTCAACAAGCTTTCAAAAGCTTATTTTTGACGCTTGATATATCGAACGACAATGCAGGTTGAGAAAATTTATAAAGCGGGCTCACCTACGACGACTTTCAATAAATCAATATAATATTGTGCTTTAACAGGCAATTAAGGCTAACCAGAACGGTTCAACTTAAATTGAGGACAACGCAGCGAGCTAAGGAAAGGAAGATGATAGGTGTCACTGCAAAAGACAGGAAGTGGGCAGAGTGGGTCAGGGAGCAAACGCGGGCTAATGAAATGCTAGTCGAAATATGAAAAAATGGGCATGGACAGGGCATGTAATGCGAAGGTAAGATATCCTATGGTCGCTAAGGGTACGGGCTGGATTCGCGAGCGTAGCAGGGGGCTGCAGAAAGTTAGTCGGGCGGATGAGGTTAAGTTTGCGGGGATAGGGTGGCCGCAGCTGGCACAGGACAGGGTTATTTGGAGAGGTATGGGAGAGGCTTTTGATCTGCAGTGGGCGTAGTCAGGCAGATGATGATTTTGTGTCGCACTCCCTTCCCTCCTTCCCTTGTTAAGGTGACGTCGCGATATTCGTTAGTTTCTCAGTATAACGTTCCTTGCCGGTGCTTACGGTACGATTATTTGCTTCCCTCTTTCATCTATTCCTTTCCCTTTCTCTCTATTCTTGCCTGTCGATGTGACGAGCTCAAGGGACACATTTTCTTGGAAGAAGCGACTGATCAATATTTTGTTTGTTGTTTAATCAAAAATTCAGGGGGGCACTTTGTTGACCTAAAGTGCGGTGAGGTGTTGCTGCTTGTGTCACTGATGCGTTGTAAGATGTTAGGCTTCGCTTCTAAGAGTGAGAAACGCGACAGTCTTGCAACGCTGCCAGGAAGTTCATAGAACGCCATCGCCCGTTCGGTTCTACGCCTTGCTCGGAGGTAAATTGGTTTTTGAGGAAAGGAAATGTATCTGTCTCGCATATCTGGGTGGACACCTAAAGCTCGCCGTGACGGGAAGGGAGGAGAGTGAACGAAGACATTGTATTGACTACACGCGCCTTTGTTATTCCAAACCATCGAGCTGGCATGGCGTAGTGGTTAGCATGCTCGTCTCGCACTCTGGAGACCGGGGTTCGATTCCCGAACTCGACCGATTTCCTACTCGGTTTTATTTATTTATATGGCCGGACTAGAAAGGTTAATTAGGCTAATTGGGTAATTAAGCAATTAACTAAACTCAGTCCCACTTACTTGGAGCATCACCATACGATCCCTTTAATTGGTTGTATGGTTAGTAGTCTAAGTACAATTGGCCCTGTTTGAAAGTCGCGCACTGTGACGTCACAACCGTTTCGACCAATTGAAAAGCATGTCATTTCTGTCGACAACTCCCGCTTACAACGATGAGGCATTAAAGGCTTCCGCCTTAATAATAATCATCCTGCTTGTCACTAGTAAGCTCCACAGAAACCTATTTTGTCCACATAAAACTGTTGTCATCACGCTCCAGCTGCCGCGCGGAAGTTCGCAGTTCGACGGCCGCATTTCGGTGGAGGCGAAATGATAACACTGTTGTGTGTGTAAGGATTTCAATGCTCACGCTAAATAACCCCAGGTGGTCAGAACTCATCAAGAGATGCCCATTCGTAGCCCATAGTGAATCTCATACGTGCAAATCCACAGCGATTTAATTAGTAATTATCAACACATTTTATTTTTAAAAGAGCAACATTGGTCGGCGAACTGGAATAACTGCAAAAAAGTGCTCTCAGCGCATCTCATTGAATGCATATGTCTAAGAAACGAGAGCTACGGCGCAAGCCGAAGTTGCAGATAACAATACAGGACGGGCGATAAGACAAGCCTCACGCTTTGTTTCCTGAATAGGCATGAGAAGCCGTAGACGCAGACTTGCATCGCAGATTACTTGTCGCTGGGCTTGTTGGTCATTAAAGAAGACAAGGCGGCTTTGTCGATCCTGTCTTTTCTCCCGTCCTGTCTTCTTATCTGCATCCTTAATTTGCATTGCCGTACTTGTTTCCTTGAACAAAGAGCCAACAATCCCAGCGGCACTATGCTCCACGATGCAGCCCCGTGTCCACGGCTTCGCATGCCTACAGACAAACCCACACTCTATAGAGAAAGGAGTAAAAAGAGCGCAAGCTGCACTGCGCGAGAGGAACCATGCTACCTCAAAAGAGCCTTGTTGGAATATTGGCAGTCCCTTCCCTTGTCCGGCCACCCTTTGATAAAATAGAGCGCGCTAGAGGACATCTTACTCACTTTTTACTCCCATAAAGGCGTATTAGTGTTTACGAGTGCAGCACACCAGAAGTGCCGCTCTCGCTAAGCGTCCCACCACGGACCTACCGCGTAGAGCACGCGGATTGCGTGGATGCTCCGCGGGACTACCGCGCGCTGCGCCACCGTGCGTAGCGGCATGCAACACCGACGCGAGAGGCGACACATCGGGAAAGGGGGTAGAAAAGCGGCCGCCTCCTTCTTCGAGCCGCGTTCCTCCTTTATCTTCGCGTCGCTGCTCACGCGGCGGCGTCGCTCTCAAGGAAGTAGTCGGCACACGCACGTACGCAACCCGAAACTCGCACACGCAGCCGCCTATTGAGCCCCGCCGTCCGACCGAGCGGCGGCAGCCGCCGCCGCGCGGATCAAGCGTGGGAAACAGCCGTGCGTGCTTGCGCTGCCGTCGCGAAGGGGGCGCATGCGCGCAGCACTGCTATGGCAGCGCTGTTACTGTAGCGCTGTTGGCTCTGGCTCGTATCTGCGCTGAGCGAAGCCGATAGCGGGGCCAGAGCTGGGCTCCAAGGGGAGATCGCTGCCGTATCCCCAGCACCGCAGCCCGCTCCATTTCGTGCCGTCCGTTGCACCACAGTGAGCCCAGCTCCCAGTTGGAGTTGAAGTGTATGTGCTACAGTAAGACTGCCGACAGCCAGTCAGGAACGCGGTCATGCCTGTACACTGTACTACACCTCTACGTGATGTTCCCGGCTCTCGACGAGACAGGGTATAGAACTCAGGCGTAAAATGGAATAAGTTTTTCTTTTGTTTTTCAGACTTAGATAGCGAGGCATTTGTAATCAGTATGCGTAAATGGCTCGATAACAGAACGCGCAGGGTTCAAGCAAGTTCCCGTTCGGTACTATTTTGCTGGCGCTCAATGTCTAGCGCCCGCGGTACGCCTCGTGGCTACCACTGTAGTGCTAACGAACTGTGAGATAGAGTTTAATGTAGTCAAAAGCGCTCTCCTCTGTTTCACGGGCGACGATTACGTGCCGATCAAATCGAAAGATTAGAAACCCCGTCATACACGTTCATGATAGTGTGCACACAGCGTGGTGTAATCGTCACATGTGATCTTCATTTCAGTGGCCTTCAGTGAATTCATGGTATATGTGGTCGCACCAGGGGCCGCGCCCAGCGGCCATGATAGCTTCAACAGATGGCGCAGCCATAGCCTGACATCTGTTGCGTATTTTTTTTACTTTTGCATTGTGGCTGGACACCCCGACGTGACCACCCATACCAAAATATTAATCAGCGTCAATGACCCCACTAATTTCCTCCGATGCCACTGTCTCCTACATTTTAGACTCACCACTTCCGTTGCTTCGCATATCAAGCCGAAGGATTGGAACACCGTTCTGGGCATATTCTCGGACGACCGCACCTTCTGGCAGTAATGGATATGGCGATAAACAAAAAAAAAAGAAACATATCGCCGCCAGGGATACGCTGTTTGCGAGCGCTCGCACATCCTGGGCACTTGGGTTCCCTATAGTGCGTCTGACGCAGTTACAACGTTGATGGCGTTTAATTCCCCCACAGTGCATGCAGGGGGAAAATAAATTCTCACTTTTCGCAGGCAGAACAATAAAGATAATGAGGATGTCACGCAGACGGTTGACAAGGATGCATACTATGCTTGGGTACCCCTCATATTTAGGTGGTGATTAATGACAGTGAAAATCTATTCGCGCGCTTCTAGCAGTTTCATGATCAACTTTGCATCCAGCCGTGAAATAAAAATGTTTTTTTTTCTCGCCCCTAAGTATGCTTTAGCCGCTTTGTCTGCAATAGAGGAGATGTTGATTATGTGAAGGGCCTTGTTCGCCTTCTTGGCGTCCTTGTTTTTTAGCGCGAGAACGTTAGTACCACCATGTCGGAAAAAAAAAAAAATAGATGGGCTACCTAGGTCACGTGACCTTGTGGGGTCATCACAAACTGCCTCCCCGATTGTGAGCAATTGGAACAACGTATCAGGTGGCAGTTAAATTAATGATTGGTCTCGCAAGAGGTTGCTCGGAAATAGCAACGCGGGTCACATAAGCCCCACCGGTGGCAGCACCTGCCATCGCAGTTAGTGCAGCGATGCTTCGCTTAACCGCTGCACCACTGCGCCAGGAGTGGTACGAGGACTCCCAGGGCTCTATGTATGTAAAGTGGAGAATGGCCAATTCCGCATATATGGGAATTAACCCATTACGCTATGGCGCCATGCCCTTAATGCGGAGCTTAAAAGTCCCCTGCAATTTCTTTTTCTTTTAAACATGCGATGCGGGGCTCACTTCAGAGTTGGTGCTTCAGCAGCTTCTCAACAGAGGGCTTAAATCTTGCTTCGCTTTTCGCACCCGACTAATGAGTAAGGCCGAGAGGACTTCTCCAGTTTTAGACACCAGAACAGACCCTCTTTGTCCTTGAATGTCACCCCGCCTAACTTGAAAGTGTTATCAAACTGTATGGTGTCGAACCACATGTGCGCTTGGTTTGGCGTGGTCATCAGGTAGACAACGCCAAAGACAACACGCATGTCGAAGAAAACGAGCGCCAACACTCACCTTTGGAGTGCAGCATCTTGAGGTGATCCACCGTCATCTGGAGGATTTCGGCTTTCTCAAGCTTGGCGGATCCCTGCGAGACCGATGAACGTGCAAATAAGGTCGTCACTCAAGCGCTCGTCTTGCTTTGCATGCAGCTGGCATGCACGTGCGATGTACGTCAATTTCACGCACGGTCATATGTATAACGAACCAAGTTTATGAAACAGAACCGACTGTTTAAAAAATTCAACAGCGCAGGGATCTGCGTGACCCGTTCGGTTAAAGATTACGTCATCCTTGCAGGCGATATGCGGACACCACCATCAACAGCCGGGTTTACTGTTGACCGGTAGCGTAGCTTAATTATGCACTGACCCAATGCGGCAGCCGCACTCTAAGGTACACTTTCTTTACATGCTTGCAAATCGTGGTGGCAGTCATTATAGTAACGCCTCTTGATAGCCCACCGTTAATATGCGGGCCCAGTACAGGGAGTACTAATCTGGCAGCAACGATATATCCGGCTTTGAAGCACGAAACACGAGGACGCAGCAAGATTAAGAACGACATAACACGAGCTCAGCATTGTACTTCGTATTGCACCCTTGTGTTTCACGTTGATGAACTATACATTCAAATCGCGTAGCTTTCCGCCTTACTGAAGTAGATCTCTTCAGGTGACGTGATTATAAATGGCCTCATGACGGTCACTATAATCGTGAAACTGGAGTGCAGCCGCCGCGGCGGCAAAGTGGTTATGGTGTTCGACTGCTGACCCGAAAGACGCGGGTTCGATCCCGGCCGCGGCGGTCGCATTTCGATGGAGGAGAAATGCAGAGGCCCGTGTACTGCGCGATGTCCGTGCACTCTGAAGAACCCCAGGTGGTCGAAATTGTCCGCAGCCATCTATCGCGGCGTTCCTCATTGCCTTAGTCGCTGTGGGACGTAAACCACCACGACCTCGATTTACTCGAATAAAATGTTGAAATTGTATCCTATTTTTGTTCTCTGCGCCTTGTAAACTGGCCAAGATGTGCCCTAAAGTCAGCAGTAGTGGTCCGGCAACATCCGGCTGTGGAACAAAACACGCTAAGCCCTTTGTCCGGTGTGCCACGGGTGTGGTCTATGAGGTCCCCCTTTCTTGTGGCAAAGTGTACGTTGGCCAGACAGGGCGTTGTGTTAACTAACGTGCCAGGGAACATGAACGAAGTTTGGGAAACGTATCAGACTCATGCGTGAATCTACCCGCCCATTGCCGTTCTTGCAAGGACCAAAACGATGAGAATTGTGAGCCACGACTTGACAAAATCAAATAACCAGGAGCAAAGATAGATTAGCTCGGGAATTATCCGAAGCATTTTTCATCAAGGCAAAAGGCAACATGTGTGTCAGCACCACTTCTGTCTCCCTGCATGCCAGCGAATTCAGATTGCTTAAAAATAAGGGACGAAATGCGTGCCGCCCACATTAATCTACCTTTGCTGTCTGTCATCTTTGTCATCTTGGCCTTTCCTTTTGTGGTCTGTCGCAGATGCGCATGCGCTCACGGTCGTCTTTTCTTATATGTTCTACGAGAAACGTGTTCAATAAACAAAGTTGGAGTCAGCGCCTGTCCTGTCATGTCCTCTGTGTATTCGTCCTAAAAGTTAGCGCTGCTTAAATCTGAACGAAAGAAAAGGCATAACCAACTAGCCCCGCAACGTGTTTTACTAAATTGTTTCCTATGTTGAAGGAATGCGAGAGAAAGCGAAAAAGGAAAAAAAAAAGCTCACAGGCTGGCTACCACTGTGTAAAGCGAGATTCAGCGAGAACTTTTTGCAGTGGTATATCGTTTAATCGTTGCTGCCTTCTCTGGAATAGCGTGCGTGACGTCACTAGCTGTCCAAACCAAACTGGAGTGTGCAGGCAACATTCTCGTAAAGTCTATAAAACCAGAGAGATTAGAACTCCAAAATTATTCTTTTTAAAAATGCTGTCGCCTGTGGAAGCAGTCAGTGCTTTTTTTTTCGCGCAAGTATTCTTGACACCACCGAAAATTATTCTCTTCGCGCTGTACCTCACGGTCTGCAGGACGAAGTCCTTTCCCAATGAACTCCTATTTTCTCTGTCTTGAGCGAGCTGCGGCCATATTGTTATAAGTGAATTTCTTGGGCTCGTCACCGCACCTGACTCTCGGCTGGCCCTAAATACTGTTTCTTTACCGTGGCGTCCGCACTAACATTTTCTTTCCAATCCACATTGCTTTCGTTCTGCTTCTTAATGCTGCACATTTTTCTTTCCATCACTCAATATAGCTCTTCCTAGTGTCATTACTATCCCTTTTGTAAGTATATAATAATGCCCTTCAATGTGATCTATCAAGACTGGAAGAGTGGTGTCGCAGATGGCTAATGGTCTTAAATACTAACAAAACTGCGCTTGTTTCCTTCCACAGACGACAAAATTACCCGACCACAAATTATCTTCTGAACGGTTCTAGTGTTTTACCCCGCAATTCCATTAAGTATCTTGGTGTTGACATCTCGAGTACCCTCAACTGATCTATCCATACAACGCGGATAATTAACAATGTTAACAAAACTCTCGGCTACCTTCGTCGTAATTTACGTCTAGCTTCACCAGCAGTTAAATTACTAGTTTATAAAACATTAATTCGGCTAAAGTTAGAATACGCATCTGCCATCTGGGACCCCGCTCAACTTAACCTAACTAACTGCATTGAACTTGCCCAAAATCGCGCCGTTTGATTCATCTACTCAAACTACTCATACTCCACCAGTGTTACTCCCCTCAAAAATAATGCATGCCTACCTAACCTCAAGCAACGTCGCACAGTTGCAAGGCTGTGCTTGTACCACAAAATGTGTCATAACTTTTCTTACCACGGTCCTATCCAGCCTGCTCATCGTTCTTCAGCCCGCACAAGCCATCAAAATGCCGTTTACCCACCCCCTGCTCGCACCGTGACCCATCTTCATTCCTTCTTCATCCAAACTGCGCGTTACTGGAACAGTCTTCCCACAAGTACCATCCTTCATACAAACCCGGACGATTTCAAGAAAGCCATCGAAAAAATCTGTTATTAACACCAGGTTGCTAGCCCACCCCTAATGTAAAGCACTCACCCGAGGGCCCTTGAGGTATTTGTAATAAATAAATAAAATATACGTTTCGGCCCCATGGGTGTATACTGCAAGACGGTTTCCTTTTTGTGGACGCGCGAGCCCATAAAATGTTTCTCCTCATCAATATACGGCTTACTGGTAGAACTTGGCAACCACTCGGATGCAATTACATCGCGGAATGTGAGCCTCTTCGTGAAATATTTCGTGTCTTATTTAGGGAAAGCTACGTGTCCTAAGCCCTTTAACAACCAGAAAACATTATTGATTAAATATGTACGGACAAAATCGTTACCTTGATATGTCCTATATGTAGACATGTATACGATACGAACATATTAGAAACGTGAGCTATTCCAGTCCGTTTGCAGTCAGCTAAAGGGCATTCGCAGTTAACTTTCCATAGTCTCCGTTTAATCTTGCTTTGAATGTCTCCACTTGCAGGGGTTGTCCTAAGCAGCTGTAGGTGCTAATTTGAAGGTAAGGAGTACAGAGTGTGGTAAAGGCCACGTGATACATCGGTCGCATTTTTTTACTGCCCTATTACGAACACTTCCTCGTGCAGAGAGAGTGCCAGCATGTTTGAAAATAAACTTCGTATAATAGTAAGCAAGCTTCTCCACACAAAGTCAGTCAGTATCTGCCAACGCAGCCAATTAGTATCTAGCACTTGCTAGTAGCTAGAGCCGAAGTCTGTACTAAGGTGGGAGTCTACCTCATATCTTCCAATTGAATAAAGGAAGAGGGCGTGGGGAACTAAGGATACATTATCTCTTTTTTACATCCACAGCTGTTAAGGGCGTGTTTCCCGGTCCTGTGGTGTCGTAACAACGCGCCACGATGATCAGACAGCATGTAGTGGCGCCACGCATGACGTCACTGCAACGTGCCGCGCTGAATGGGCAGTGCCAACTCATCACGCTGAGTGGCCCGAACTCAGAGATGTCAAGAGTGACAGCTAGTGGCGTCACGCGCAATCTTCCAGAGAAGGCAGTAACGATTAAACGATACATCTATCACTGCAAACAGCTCTCGCTGAATCTCGCTAAGCACAGTGGTAACCGGCTTGCGAGTGGAAGATTTTTTTTTGTTCTTTTTCGCTTTCTTTCGCGTGCCTTCGACATAGGAAGAACTTCCAACATTTTAATCGTCTAAATGGAGGGCATGGCGCTGATTACTATCTGTTATTATATTATATAGTGTAATATAGTACATTGCTGATATTTTCTTGTCCTGGGCTCTTCTCATTCCAAGCCGAGTCATTCGATCACCTCTTTTTTTTTATTTTGCGTGAGGGCGTCGATACGGGCGAAAGACGGCGGCGCCGCATTCTGCATTCATTCGTACGGGGAGACCGCAACGATCCATGTCTGCGACAGTGTTACGTATAATATCCCGGGAAACGTCCACTACAACTCAAAGCAGTGGAGTGGACTATGAGGACGGCGCGAGTGTATGTCCGCGAAGCATTTAGAGTGAAGCGGTAACAGTTGATATAAATGTCTGATTACCGACTCTGAAGAACCCAATGGCTACTTTGGCGAGATACGAAATCTTGCCCGGCTTATATAGTTCTCGCGGAAACTGCTTCGTCCTGAATGGCTGCACTGAGTACAGAGCGGGAGAGTGTGAACTCTTACCTGCTTCTCGAATGCCGTGGGCACCAGCCGGCGAAGTTCGCTCAGGGAGCTGTTAATCCGATCGCGTCGCCTCTTCTCGATGATCTGTGGAAGAAAGATATAGTTATCAACGGTATAGATTTGTTAACTGCTATAAGTGCACACACAAAAGGCTCGATACTTTAACGTGCTGTAAGCCAAGCCTGACACATTTCTGACACGATTTACTATGGATTACGCAGTGATTAAATGAAAGTGAGTCACCAGATAAGAAAATAATCAAAACTGGAAGTTAGCGAATGTGCCATCTATGAAGACCGCTCAGGATGAAAATGTCTTGTTTGTTTGTGGGCATAGCCAGGTTTGTGTGGCCGTAAGCCAGCAGTTAGATCAAACATAGTTACCTGCACTGGAGTACATTCAAAAGGTTTGATAAGGAATGTTGCGCAGAAGCCGCAACTAAGCTTTTGCCTAGAATGTAGACCTGCTAGCGATGCTTGCATTGGGGCAATATATATGCCCACTCATAACGTGTGGAAATGGCCTCGTCTCGAAATTAAGTGCCCAAAGGATTATGAAACCAAAAGACGTGCCAAACAGAAGAACATGGTTGACATATGAGGAGCAAGAAACCTGTTAGCAGTGCAAATGAAAACAATGGCAATGAAGGCACACAACTGTAAAACGTATGGGCTGAAGTGTTTGTCGTTTGTGTCCCTTAGCACTCCATGTCCCTATCTTGCTTTGCTAACACTCACGCTGCGTTAGGATCGCAGAACTGGGGACAGCACACTTGTAACGATAGCAACTCGAATCACCTGATGGCCCGTTGGATTCGAACTCAGTGCTGGAGACATATCATGCCGTAAGTCGGACCTTACGCAAAGCTGGCAAGAGAGGAACAAGCGTAAAGGAAGCTATGCACCGTTATGGATAGCGGAACAAGGAACAAATTAACAGCGACGATGCGTGTCATCCAATGAGCCGTCGGGTGCTTAACTCAGTGAGCCCCGTTCCGTTGGGGTGCCAAGAACAAGAACAAGGAGGAGCCACTCACGCCTCTCCGTTTCTTCCTGGTCAGAAGCTGGCAGCTGCTGGAACCAGAGCTGGACCTGGAATGGCCGAAGGAGAACATGTCGGCGGCAGGCGACGGGTGGGCAGGCGCACGTTTCGGGACACACGGCCGCGTCCGGTCGCGGGAGGAGGCGGCTGGGCGCACGACTGGACGTCCGCTCGGTCGCGTGCGAGTCTCCCGAATGCAGCGGCAGCGCGGGGCACGTGTCCCGGCGCTCGCCGCCTCTTCCCTCTCTCCCAGCCCAGCCCTGCTGTGGTGGCGCGATGCCGCTTACCCTCGGGACGAGGAGGCGTCGCAGTCCATCATGACGGCGACCGTCGCACGGCGCGCGTGCCGATTTGGGGGTGGAGGGCGGGGGTCCGGCACACACACACACACACAACACACGCGCGTCGCAGAGCCCCTCAGCCTTCCTCTTTCCCCCGGAGGTCTGCTTTCCCACGCGACCCCCGTGCACGCGGGAGAGGGGCAACCGGCCGCCGCCGCCGCTACGCAGGGGGATTCTGCACCTCGCACCGTGGGAACAGTTTTTCGGCGACGAAGAGCGTGGCTGCGGCGCACTTGCTGATTTGGGAGAGGAGGGGGGTGCGGGGGTCGCTCCGTTAGTGAGCGTGGCCTACAGATTACGCGCGGGGAGCCGCGCAGAAAGAAACAGAATAAGAAGCAGTGAGAGAGAACGGGACACTCGCGCGCGCAATTTTAGTTTCGGTTTCGCACGAGCGCTGCTACCGCCGCTGCTACCGTGTTGATCGTATCGCGCGTGCAGTTAGGGAGCACGGCGATAATTTCTGAGAAGGATGCGGCGTCGTGCTCAGTCAGGGAAAGAGGCAGAGAGTCAGGGGGAGGCCCCTCTTTTAACGGGAGCTCCGTGCTAGGCAGGTGGGCCGCGTGGTGCTCGGTACCGTCGCTCGATAGCATCTCTCGCCGCGACGCTATAAGCTGCTGCTGTGAGCGTGCAGCCCAGTTACACGCGGACAGAGCGGAGTAGGGGCCCAGAAGAGAGGCGACGGGATAGTATCGCTTAGGACAGCGGGAGTTTGCTACTCCAGATACGAAACGATTCCGAAGTCGCGCCGCTCTTTCACAGCCTCGGGAATGTGTGACGATGGCCTAATGGCGTGGGCTACTTTAGGGAATGGAATGGGAATGGAATTCTGCCCACAACGCAGAAGGAATTCAGTGGCTTTGTTGGAGGAGAGATCGCTGGCATTATTTTGTTTGTTCACTACGTGCGGAGCTCATGTATAGCCCTATCGGCTATTCTGTAGAACTGAGAGCCCGATTTCGTCGACTGCTACCGACTGGCAAGGGAGGGGGTGGGGGGGAGTAGTGTCAGTTGGTATGGTGCCTCGATGCAGCTTCCTGTGGTGGGAACGCTTTATCGAGGCATACCCTACCAACCGGTCACGTGAGCCAGTTAGTCCCCTTGCTTTATGCGCAAGTAGGAAATCAGAGCAGAGTGTGTTAGATTCGCTGTGACAGTCGATAAGAGCGCATTGCAAGGAGGCTAAGAAGCGTTTATTATAGGTACCGGAGAGGTGAAATGCTCGCGACGACAGATACGTGATTTTAGCGAGTGGTATCTTGTTACACAGAAATAGGGCTACCAAAAGCACTGCACAATCAACACCAACTGTGCTGATTATAGCGAAGCGCCTTCTGATCTGGTTGTTCGAGTTTCTACGACTAATTAAAATAACAATTCCTCTTTCAATCGGTAAACTCAGGCGTGATTTTATCAATATAGGGCAGGGTCTTTTTATTCCAACCATAATCTCATGACTCATTTTTTGTCGGTTTTAGTCTGTTTGGTGATCTCTAAACGGGGTACTTTAAGGCGCTTTAGGGAGATAGTCAAACTGCACTATTTGCGCCTTGTACATTCTAAGAGGGTCTCCGCCTTCGCTGGACTGAGGGGGCACTCCATACAAAAAGGAGTAAAAAGGACAGCTTACACCCTTTTTACCCCGATATAGGCATGTTTGTGTTTAGAGTGCAGGCTTGCCGCGCTTTTTTCCTACTTTCGAGGCGCCTGACCATGCAAAAGAGAGGACAATACATGGGTGAATTTTTAACATAGAGTTTTATTAGCAATAATTTTTTTTATGCGAAATTGCTGGACGAAAGAAATCGATTACGTGTCTGAATTATTAACCTGGAAAAGCAATCAAATACATTGCAAATTACCGAGAAATGTAATCGAATTGTAATAATTTCATTTCGCTTATTTAATTGCTACCATATCGATTCAGATGATGATGCGATCGATGAAGAAAAAGGATAGGGACTACACATGCGACGCGTTCACTGAGCTGCACAACACGTAAGTATTTGTTTCGAATTCACCGCAAGCTGCTGCCCACGTTGTCCCCGTTGCGTTTGTAATGCGCACCTCTGCGTTTTCACTTTCCCACGGCAAATAACAATTTCGTCAACAAGTTCATAAACACATTCAAGCGTAGCAATAATATATTGACCTAATGATGCAACAAGGGAGAAAGAGTGCGTGAAATAGAAAGTATAAGTGCATTCTTAACCCCGCAACACACCGTTTGTTGATAGCCTCTATATAACGTTTAAAAACTATACATGCGCAAGGATGGATTTTCCGAGGTCTAAAAGGCGTAGTCATGTGACAAATGTTAGCTGGGGATGGGTGGTCTTGTGTGGGGGAAGGGCGAGAGTGGGCCTTTCATCTTAATCTTTTCAGTTCTTGATTGCATGTTTGATGTTGTGAAACTGAGAAAATAAGCAAGTATTATTACTTTCTTCTCTGTGTTTAGTCATACGTTCATGCCGCATATTGCTACACACTTTGCACGAAATTATGTATGTTGTGCTCATTTTTCGCTACATCTTATGGACTACCTAACGTGCATTTTGTGCAATAATTGTGGGTTGCGTAATTTCGGGGACTTATGGTACTCCCTGCGTATTCAACGATGACTGTATTGTATTGGCCTCCTGAATTAGTTTTTGTTTTCTGATTCATTTAACTTAGTAATTCTTTTTCTTATGGTTTATGATTTTATGGTGTTTAATGTCCCAAAGCGACTCTGGCTATGAGGGACGCCGTAGTGAAGGGCTCCGGAAATTTTCACCACCTGGGGTTCTTTAACGTGCACTGACATCGTACAATACACGGGTCGGTAGAATTTCGCCTCCATCGAAATTCTACCGCCGCGGCCGGGATGAACCCGCGTCTTTCGGGTCAACAGCCGAGCGCCATAACCACTGAGCCACCGCGGAGGCCATTATTTTGCTTAGAAATGTGAATACCTGTTCTCCATTCCTTGTGATCGGATTAATGTAACACTTTCTTTTCACATTTCTTTCTCTCGGTGATTTCTTAAAAGGCACTTGTTGAATGATGTTTCTTTTTTTTTTCTCGAGGCCTGAGAGCCACCCCCTCTAATAAACAAACCTTCACTCACTCAATGTCATTTCGCCGAGTATGCCGGGCCTAGCACCTGCTGCCATTTCTGGTTTTCACAGGGTTGTGCCTTAAAATGTAATAGAGAAACTGGCAATAAAAATTATTATTAATACTATTATTACTATTGTCGTCATTATCGGTATATTTGGCATGTGTCATGACTGACGGAAGAGAACAAGCTCCTGGTGCAGTCACACACCATCCTAGCGCTACCAAAAATATATTTCCATTCACACACACAAACGGTTCTATGCCGAGCCGGATGTAGATCAATTCCGCGACTCGGCCACTGTGCCGACAACGACACCTCGACTCCGCAAGAGTAGCGGCTCCATCTTGACCCACGAGGACGAGCAAGGGAAAAGCGACGTCCTAACACCGTCGAGTCAAAGAACAATTCAGTGCGACACTTTGGTCGAGCAAAAGAAAGAGAATACAAAAGCAGGAAGACGACCGCAATCGACGGCGGTCACGGCGGGGCTCCCCACCCGCTCCTCGGGTCCGCCGCAATGTATGCGCGAGTGCGTCGACAAGCGAGCGAAGCAGTGCGCGTTGTAGTGTACTACGGAGGTACTACGTCCGTCCGTGCCCTCCTCGACAGCGCCGTGCCCTCTTCGACAGCGGCGGACAACGCGCTCCGCGAAGCAGCGGCCCCATGCTGCGGCGGCACCTGTGGAGACGACGACGACTACGACACCTCGGCGGCGATCACGTCTCCCTCCTCGCAAGCTGGTTGCACTGCAAACAGGGCCTGGCCGCCGCCGCCGCCGAATTTTTCCCACGGCCGCGCGCGGCGCCCGGCCGCGTGATTTGCGGCGTCACTGGGCACACGGTGGGGAGGGGGAGGAAGCGGCTGCTGCTGCGCGCGTGCGTGCGTGTAGCCGGAGAGCGCGCCGCTCCTACTCGCAACCACCGGCGACAGCCGCGTGCCCGGCGACGGGCCCTCTCCCACGTGTGGAGTGGAAGTACCTCGATTTTCACCCGGCTCGCGCGAGGGTTGCGAATGACTTCGTGCGCACTGAAAGTGTGGACGCGTTTATTTATTTACTGAATTAGCAATGTGAGGGACCGTAATCAAAAGAGCTCCCACGTTTCTTCCTACTGGCGAAAGAGAAAGTTACCTTGGTAAGCTTGAGCAATGAGGGTCAGCCAGGTTGCGTCCATTGAGGGATAAAGGCCTTGCCCGGTGATCTCTAATTCGTCTCCTGCGCTAGCCGCAGCCATCCTATTTCCTAATCTCCTCTACCCGTATCAACTTCTACCTTCTTGGAATTTGTTCTGGTGCATAATACGTCACTGGTTATCTAGGGCAGCATCTCGTAACCATGTACTCTCGTGAGTAATTGTTTCGCTTCCTTGTCTTCGTCAGCTTTGTTTGTCGAGACTATAAACAAAGTCACAAGTCCCCATGACGTCACAAGTCACCGATTATAGGACGAAAAATCATCAGGGAAGAGTTGCAAAACGATACTTTCATGACATCACAAGTGTACATGACGTCACAAGCACCCGGCTACAAAAGGACAGAAAAATCATCAGGGAAAAGAAGAGTTGCAAAACGCCAATTCATGACGTCACAAGTCACTATTTATATAAAGGCAAAAAAAATCATCAGGGAAAAGACAAGAGAGTTAAGTTTAATGATAGGGAGAACAAAGAGGTAGGCCAGAAGAATGGATACCTGGCATGTTACTGTGCACTGGGGAAATGGAAGGGGAGTAAAAAAGAGAGCCGCGATGGCTGATGATGTGGTGAGAAGAGAGATGAGAATATGTGCACGAACATTTGATGGCACCACAACCGCGAGTCGAGGCCCGTGTCGCTCAAAAAAACGGAAAATCAACCGTATTGCCTGGCCTGCTTGCTAACTCTGCGGCCAAGCGCCTAGCAGTAAGTCTTCGGAGAGTGGCCTGCAGAATGATCTCTGTTCTCGTACCAGTGGTTTCTGTCCCTTAACCGAAGTCTCGACGGGAGTGCGACACCCATTACGCTGTGACGTCCGCTCCGTCGGTCGCTGTGGCCCAAATGCGGCGGTGGCAAATGCCACCGGAGAGGTGCGCACGGCGGCATCGGGGCGGAGAGGAAGAGGAGAGCGAAGGGTAAGCGAGCGGAGTAGGAGGAGGAGGGGGAGGAGCACACGCGATGGGCGGCAGCATGCGGCCGCACGTGCTGCTGCTACGCTCCGGCTTCCGTGGGAAACGCGCGCGCTCCGCTATTGTGGCCAGCCGCTCGACCCTCTCCACTCGCTCTGCGCTTAGTTACGTGCAGCGCCGAGCTAGGAACAGCTTCGCTCAACACGCGAACGCTCTACCAGCTCTAGCGGCTCTACAAAACAGGGTACCTCAAAAACTTCTTCGCGTTTTTTATTTTTTTTTTATTTTATGGTGCGTGTGGTTACTCATAGTATCTGCAGTTAGTGAAATTACAGAATAGTCTCATGGTTTTCTTTTTTTTTTGCTTTATTCCTCGGAATCTCTTGGTGTCTGCGTCTGGGAAGTTGGAACGTGGTTTCACGTCGCACTACTTTGTTGAGCGGAAAGCGCGTTCAGTATTCGCTGTGCTGCGCGGAACTTTGAGCGGAGAATAGCCGCTGGCTATAGCGCGTGTGCGCTAGTAGCGGGAACACGCCGGGCGGGCAGACTCCGTCGCATTGCTTCCCGCGAGGCATGCTTTCCAAAGGGGCGAGGTGGTGGGAGAGAGGAGGGGGGGGGGGGGGGCACTCGCGTGCGGACCGCTGTCTTTTGAGGCGGAAAACGCTTTGCTGTGCCGGCCTCACCCTCCATAGCTCATAGCTGCGTCATAGTTTTGTTTGCCTTGCTTCTTTATGCGTCCCCTCTTTTTATTATTACTATTATAATTATTACTGCTATTTTTTCGAGTAATCGGGCAGACAATTTACAACTCATTCTTGCTAATCGCTTTAAATCCTCAAACGTTTTACAAGGGATCAATATCATTCGGGGGCTCCTGCTGTTCTCTCCAAGTGACAACGAATAGAATGGTCGAGCTTTGGCAAAAAATAACGCATGGCCTCGTAGGTTACTTAAAAGAACCTTCCAAATTGATTTGTATGCGTTCGCTTTGTTTAGCAACCTTGTTTGCAGCCAGAAAACAATAGTGTCCGCTTATTAAATGTGCTCGTACGCATGCGAAGCTGAATGGTTAAGTTCGCATGAGAAGGAACACATTATGATATGAAAGAGCGAGAGGGCGGTAAACTATATTTCGTCATCTTGTGTTCCGCGTCCACACCACCCCGAACTCCGAAACTATGCACTTTCTTTCAAAGAACGGTTAAAAGTGGACTGCAGTCAAGTATAAACCTGCCTCACTAACTGGTACATGTGAATTTAGTCATTTTGTATTGTAGTTTGATGGCGGTTCTTCCGATTGCGTGGGAAAACCTGCGGCATTAAACTGGCTCGCGAAAAAATACGTGCGCGAATCATCACTGGCGAACTCATTGTCCGAACTATGCTGTCAAACTTACTCGCTGTGCACGTGTGCACCGTGCTTCGTAATACCAGCAAGCTGCATTTGCATATGGCAGCGTCGACAGCATTCAGTTGATCCACGCGCGCTGGTCATTACGCCAGTACGTGGTGCCGTCGGTGGCATCGGTCGAGCGTGAATTGTTCAATATGTTTTCCTCCTTACCTGCTGCGTTTTTTTTTTTAATTTCGGGACGGAGCTGACAAAGGCCATAATCAAATTGATATTTGAAGTACTGGTAGCGTCACCTCTAGTGCAGGCCTCGAAAGGACGGCGACGAGTGGAGCACACGCAGGATGGAACGTTCTGTAGGTACCCGGGCAGAGCCGACGTGCTGTCAGCTGGCCGCCACCGCTCCATGTCACCCCTACGCCGGAGTATTGTTGACCTCGTCTCCCTGAGACACCACACGAGCGCACTTCACCTCTGGTGGCACTGTACTCGCTCTAACGGTTGGTGCGTCCTCTGACAACTGCCTCTCAAACGCCTTACTATAAATGGAGTAAGATGTGACTGCTCTCTGTGGATATTCACCACGACACCGACGGCCCCAGGAATGGTAATTCCTGGGGCAGAAGGTTTGACAGCCGTCGCCGTAGCTCAGAGGTAGAGCACCGGACGCGTAATTCGGAGGTCGTGGGTTCGGATCCCACCGGCGGCACGTGGTTGTTTTTTCTTCTGCTTTTCTAATCAATTAGCTTTAAGCGATAACATATTCAGTAATATTCTAAATTGATCAACATCACAAAATAAATAAATGAATTTAAAAAAAAAATCCCCTGTGCCCCGGTTTCTGTGGCTGTTGGCTTCTGTCATATTTATAACGAGCCCCTCATTCCCCTTCCCTTGTTTGCTTAATTCTACCATTTGTAAGTTCACTTTCCCTGATAACATACTAACCATAAATAATTGTATATTTTTATTATGTGTTAACTGTAGCAATATGTTATTGATATCTTCACTATTATGAAAGCAAACATTAAAGAAATTACGGACGAATCGGTATGCTGCAAAGCCAGGTTGAACAAACAGGCTAGATTAAGACACAGTTTTAAGAGAGGCATATCGGAGAAACGTGAACAATACCAAGTTCTCTGAACTTGACGACCGACGAGGGGCCGCCATTCGTACGTGACACCGGAATTACTGCCAGACTTCGCAAGAATGCGCGAGTCCTTTCACGATCTCGACGAAAACACCTTTTGCTGCAACCATTAGCATTCCCCGCTTCAGTAAATAGCCAAACAAAAGGCGTTGTCCGACATGTCTAAAACCGCAGGGCTAGAAAAAGAAAAAGATGGGCTATTCGTAGGCATTATTTGCTATCGTTTACACTCCACCTACACCCGACTCTATTTCTCAAACATTTGGTGTAGCCACGTGTCTCGCGCACTCTGATACACTGGGAATTTAATTCAATTAAATTCTTATTTCTTCCAGAAATAACGCATCCTGGAATGGGTCAAGGGCTAAAGGCTATCTCGACAGCTTGACTAGGCCCATGACACCCTCTACAAGGCAGTCGTGGTTTACAAATAGGTTTTGCTGACATAAAGAGACACCGAGATTGCGAAGGACAGTAAATTATACAGTAGGACAAGTACACAAAGTTAAATAACACACATGATTTCAAAATGAGTCTGTAATGCCAGTACTAATATTTGTACACTCACAATGCCAACAAAGCAAGTAAGTAAACAGAACAACATTAAGAATTAAAGAGAAACATATTGTTACGTGGCGGCCAGCCGAAGAATGAGACGAGATGAGATAACTGATGACAATGATATGATTTAATGGCCGCTGGCCTAACGCGAGCGATCCGTCCCGCGCCACTGCCAGCTTCGTTTTCTTCGTCAAAATATTAAAGAAAAAACGCTTAAAAAGAAATAGAAAACATACCTAGACGTTCATTTCATGCCTAGGAAAGACATTCTCATTTCTTTAACGCCGCAAATGACCACACATTTACGCTCATTTAGAATAAATGGCAGGTTATGCTGTAACGACTGAACATTATAATTCTTTCGAAATCTCTGCAGGAGCCAAGCATCATCACTGCGTGTGGATAGTGTATCATGTCTTCTTAGAGATGCAGAGTCATTATTAAAAAAGCTTGGAAAACTGAAGTGTAAAGAGTAAAATGAACGGAGAAGCGATACGGATAGTTAAGTACAGCTCTAATTATGTTGTAGCTTTTAAAAGCACTTTTGTTGTCGTAATTATTATGTTGTAGATATAAAATACCGCGATTATCTTCTTTGACCTTGTTCTATATGCGAAAATATCACAGAATAATTTATCATTCCCGTCGTCTATGCAGAACTTAAATGCGAAGCCTAACCAGACATCGAAAGGAAAGGAAGGGAAAAATTTGCCTTCCCTTCGACTACTATCCGACCTTGAAGCCGCTTCCGGCGTAATTAGAACACCACAGGAACCGGAAGGAAGACGCCGATTACTCCTGTTACAGCGCACACACTCAAAACACTATGAAGGAACGCACATGAAAAGAAGAGAGAGTTGAAAAGCTACTGTTGTAGAAAGGAAGAGACCGTTGCAGCTTGAAAATTAACGGAACGCGAACAAGTTCCGGGAAGCCGAAGGGAAAGAGCAGCTGCCATTTTTCACCCCTGCGCGGCGCGCGCGCGTCAGGAACTCTTCACCGGATGTGGGCCGCAGCAAGCAGGAGCGTGGCACAGTAGTGGTCACTTCCGTTTCCGCCCGTCTGTTGTTTTTCGCCACCCCCCAATGGCCCACCTGAGGAGGCTCTTCCGAGAACCCCTGTGCATGTGTTGCTTGCCGCCCTGAAGAACAAGATGCGAAGCCAAGTCTTGGCGAAGTGCTGAACGTTGCGCACGGACTGCAGAAAAAGAAGATATAAGAAGGGCTCAAACTTTGACGTACTCTAGATAAAAACCAATTCTTCATTTCGCTTGCATTTCCACATCGATCTACAACAATTTTTTTCGCGTCTGCCGGTAATATGGTGACTTCATGCTCAAACGCATTGCTCAGTAATTTGGTACCAGCTAGATTTAATGCAAATCATTGCTTTGATACGACGATTGAGAGAAGTTGTAGCCACTGTATTTTTCCTCACAATTATGACGACTGAGTACCATGAGATTTCAATAGGCCAGAATGAGGAAAGAGCGGAACGATATTCGATGATAATGAGCCGAGCAATTTTTCGCCGTGTCATTTATAGTAACGCGTCTAGGTGTCGCTTAGTGTAGGTTCCCAAGCAATTCCTGCATATTTGAGTTGGGGTACTCTTGAGCCAATAGTCTATTATGGTGCCGTGTGACCTCATTTATGCTCCGTAAAGACAAAGTTAGTGGAATGCTGGACCAGAAATATTACAGGTTAATTGCTCATTACGAATGTACACTGATATTCGTCAGAGAAGCGAGACTTTAACGGTTTGGACAGGGATTCATCATCATCATCAGCCTGACTACGCCCACTGCAGGGCAAAGGCCTCTGCCACGTTTCTCCAATTAACCCTGTCCTTCGCCAGTTGCGGCCACCGTATCCCCGCAAACTTCTTAATCTCATCCGCCCACCTAACTTTCCGCCGCCCCCTGCTACGCCTGCCTTCTCTTGGAATCCACACCGTTACCCTTGAGGACCAGCGGTCGTTATCTCCGGACGAAAGACAGACAGAAGGAACCAACACAGGCGAGTGGTCGTATGTGGTGTTACCTTCCACCCTGCTGTTCCACCCAATGTGGAGGATTATTTTTTAAAAGTTACGAAGTACGAGTGTGCGCTGAAAACGCCTCTAGCCGTTATATTCGATTATCGTTGTAGAAAGCGGCAAGAGCTTGCTCCAGGACAAAGCCATTCCGTCTTTGTCCAGCTATGGCAGCCAGCCAGGCGTCGGAAGCCCGCAAAGAGCTCTAACCTCACACCTGCACACACGGTCTTTCGTAGCGTCCCGCTATACGATATCGCAAGTAGGAAAACCGTAAAAAAAAAAAAAAGGTCCCTGGTTGTAATATTTAGAACAGCATAAGTCTGCTTTCTGTTCGTTAATATCGACTGCTAACAGCGCAACTACTGCTCCACACGCGTCTTTCGTCTCGTTAAAAATGTGGTGACAGAAGTTAAGACAGCGAAAATCAGCGCTGACAACTGCGCCGGGCTTGGTTAGCGGTGGCGTTGAAAAGCGCGGATGGGAATGACACATTATAGATAAAGGGAAGGCATTAAGCAGTTGACCGAGAGCCGTGTGTGGTTATAGAGTAGTGCACGCAGCTGCTGACGTCGGAGCGCACGAAAGTTTTCAGAGCCAAAGAGGCAGCTTGCTCCGAGCCAAACATATGTGTAGTATACGCAGCTCAAGACAACCGCTCACTACCCTACCAGGCTAATTTTCTTCCACTTGGAAATAAAACAACGATTGTAATGCGCGCAACGGAACAGCGTTCGATTTTCTGACGTATAGTCCCCAGTGCCGACTCTTGCTATCTTCAGCTCCCGAACTTCAACTGAAGCTGCCTGAGAACGGAATAGAAGCATTGCTGGTGCTGGCTAAACGACACAGGAATCCGTACATTTGGTAAAAAGATGAACAATGCAAGCAGCGCAGGGGATGGAGCATGGCTTTTGAAATTTTACTAGCGAGAGAGAGAAAGAGAAATTAGTGCCAGATTCAGGACAGCTTCTCCGGTGTCGAGAACGCACGCATAGACGACGCACCAGCTCTATACGAACCAAAATGGCCTCACAAGCAATTTCGCATATATCTATTGCAGTACAGTTATGTAAGACAAAGAGACGCGACGGAAAAAACACGTGTGCACTATCAGCTGGTTTATTTTTTTTTTCACACGAAAGTCTTTAATAATTCTTACGAACGTCTAATAATTCTTACGAATTCACCCGAACGTCTTTAATAACAATGTTTTCTGGGTGTACTGTGCGTCATTTATTCACTTTGACTTGAGCAGCAGGCCGCCGGCTCACCTCTGCAATCAATCATGTTGGAAAGGAGGTCTGCGAGATACAGAGAGTGGGGTTGTGAAATTGGGCAGTGTACTGACGCATCAGATGTTCCGGCCTCTTTCATGGACCATACGAGGTTCTCTCCTCGCCGTGTAGGCTTCCTCTTACGGTAGTTCACTTTTGGGGAGAAACAATATGTCTTAACGCTGGAATAGGTGCTAAAAACAAACAAACAAACAAACAAACAAACAAACAAACAAACAAACAATGGCTGCTACATTCTATCTCCTGGCTGAAAAATTAAAAAAAAGATAGCGAAAGCAGCTCTGTAACCCCACCCTTAATCTCTATACTTAATCCTAGAGTCCCTGATTAACCCCATGTGGTCGCCCTTTCGGATGCTCACAATGGTTGCGACCACCTTGATCAGGCGACTTCACGGTGTGGGAATCTGGCTTTCCGCCGTCGCCTTTGCGCGGCTGTGCCGGCCGCCCGCGTTGTTTCTCCTCTTTCCCTTGCTCCCGCCTCAGGCGGTGGAGAGGCGGCTGGGTGACTAATCACTGTCATTTAGCCACAGCTCCGCCCCGGCTCCCCAAGGGCCTTTGCCATTGGCGCCTTTTGGCGGGAATTCGGGACCCCGCTTTGGGCGGCCGCGCGCCGCGCGACCGTCCGAGCGGGGCCCAGAGAGAGAGATCCCTCCGAGACAGCGTAAGGTGCGTACGTTACTGTTTGTCCGTGCCGGCCTTTGCCGTTCGGACCAGTGCTTACTTGAGCTCGCCCGCACGTGTCCTTTGACCTGCAGCGGCTCGAGCCTGTCCAGCGGGGTCCAGCGACCTCCGACAGGCGTACCTTGCGTTTATTGCCCACTCTCTCTCGCAACCGGCCCAACGGTCGACACGAGAGGGAGATCACAGCACTGCCGCGGGGACATTCTCCTGCAGCGGCGTGTTAGCGGCGCGCATTACTCTGGTCGCTTCGTGCGCGCAGCGGAGCCTTGCTCCTCGCGCCCCCCCGGGACGGGGTGACTATTGAGTGTTTGTGTATCTGCTAGAGGACGACGCGAATAAACGCCTCCTTTGTGAACTTGGAGGCCTATTTCTTTGCGGCGAATCGCTCTCCTCCCAGCGGAGGTTGAGTGCGCTGCAGCGGTGTCCCAGTGTGTGTGTGGTTACGGCTGGGCGGGGCGTTTGGGGCGATGGGGGGGGGCGGAAAGTGCACCCTTTGACCCTCGCCGCGGCGCCTCTGGACGCTTCTGATGAGGGGATCGTTGTCGCCGACCAGCGTCCGCGCACTTGCCGGTGTATGCGTGGTTGTGGCTGTGACTGTGTGCGCGCGTAACCATGAGCCAAGGCGACGCCTGTGAGTTGTGCCGTTGTGTCCTTCTGCGTGAGCGCGAGGATGAGAAGGACCCCTCGCTGTGGACAAGGTTACACATCTGGACGCCGCCGAACGTCCTCGCCCGTTTCAGCCGGCGTGAAAGGGGTGCACTAACTTTCTTGTGCCCGAACGTGATGTCGTGTCCAAGGGCGCGAGGTCAGTGCTCTGCCGCGGCCCCGTCGTCATCAACGCACCCTACATCAACGGAAAGAAGACCGCCATCAGTCGTCGGCCCTCCCAACCCGTTCAACTTGAAGTCTGCGAGCGGTGAGTCGCCGACCGGCCCACTGGGCCGCGCCATCGAACTTTGAGGCGGGCATCCACCTGTAACATAGCTGTACAGTTGTATTCACATCTCCTTGTGAACCGTGTATATAATCTGCAAGCTGTTTTGATTTACTGAAGCGTATGCAAGTGTTGTTTGCCTTGTTTTCCCCTTTGTTTTCTTACGTTGTTCTGGCTGGAACTGAAGTGTAGCTAGTTTTTTTTGTGTGTATTCATTTCTTTATATTTGGAACTGAAGTGTATCTAGTTTTTTTTTGTGTATTCATTTCTTTATTTTGGAACTGAAGTGTAGCTTATTTTTTTGTGTATTGATTTCTTTATTTTGGCCGCGTGCTTTGCCGATGGGTAGGAGGGCATTTAAGGAGAGGGGGATGTGGGAATCTGGCTTTCCGCCGTCGCCTTTGCGCGGCTGTGCCGGCCTACCGCGTCGTTTCTCCTCTTTCCCTTGCTCCCGCCTCAGGCGGTGGAGAGGCGGCTGGGTGACTAATCACTGTCATTTAGCCACAGCTCCGCCCCGGCTCCCCAAGGGCCTTTGCCATTGGCGCCTTTTGGCGGGAATTCGGGACCCCGCTTTGGGCGGCCGCGCGCCGCGCGACCGTCCGAGCGGGGCCCAGCGAGAGAGAGAGATCCCTCCGAGACAGCGTAAGGTGCGTACGTTACTGTTTGTCCCTGCCGGCCTTTGCCGCTCGGACCAGTGCTTACTCGAGCTCGCCCGCACGTGTCCTCTGACCTGCAGCGGCTCGAGCCTGTCCAGCGGGGTCCAGCGACCTCAGACAGGCGTACCTTGCGTTGATTGCCCACTCTCTCTCGCAACCGGCCCAACGGTCGACACGAGAGAGAGATCACAGCACTGCCGCGGGGACATTCTCCTGCAGCGGCGTGTTAGCGGCGCGCATTACTCTGGTCGCTTCGTGCGCGCAGCGGAGCCTTGCTCCTCGCGCGCCCCGGGACGGGGTGACTATTGAGTGTGTGTGTATCTGCTGGAGGACGACGTGAATAAACGTCTCCTTTGTGAACTTGGAGGCCTATTTCTTTGCGGCGAATCGCTCTCCTCCCAGCGGAGGTTGAGTGCGCTGCAGCGGTGTTCCAGTGTGTGTGTGGTGACGGCTGATCGGGGCCCTTGGCTCGCGCGAAGCTCGAACCCGCGGTGGGTGGTGGCCTGTGTCCACTTAGAAACCCACAACGGATACGTTTCCAAGTGCGCCCGCTTCGTGGACCATCAGGTTACTTCCTCACTAGCCAGCCGATAGGAAATGGTAATTTTTCGTTGCGACATACTACGGAGCTGACTGTTGGTCCATAAATAATGTCTGTAGCTGCATACGCGTCTTCAGTACCAATCGACTGTTTCACCTAAGGTGCTCCGTAACTTTTTAAAAATATGCTCTTTGAGTTAGAACACCGTTTTTTTCTTTCGGCATAACATTGTCAGCACTGAGGCGCATCAGAATACAGCTTAGACATGCTAACTGCTAGCTAGCTGGCGTGCTAGCGGGCTAAATAATACTGAATAGTGCACTTTTTAACTATTACTGTTAGTCTCCTTATTTATTGAGAGACATGTCAGACCATCGTAATTATCATTCATACCAATTTTTGGAATTTCCACAACTGTTACCCTCGGCGCTGTGGCTCCACAAATTTTGGCTATTTCAACGAGTTACATGCCCTGCTTTGCCTGCAGGCTTTTCGAAAGTGCATTGTACTTTGGTGCGATGGAGGCAAAATTTGTTGCGCCACAGTTTCGAGGGTAACAGCATTTTCGAAACTCCAAAAAGTGGCACGGATACTTACGCTGAGCTAGACGCCTCTCAGCAAACTTCTAATTCAAAAAGCCAATTCTTAAAAATTGCAGAACATCTTAGGTGAAACACCCGGTACACAGATACGGTTCTCTCATGCCTCCAGTGGGTGAGACTATTCTTCGGTCAGAGCCCATGGGTCAGCAGTCGTTGCCAGGCTGTGAATGGCATGCAGCCTCGAAGTGTTGCGGGAGGACGCCTAAGGTGGAGGACCCCTAACGAACTACGTCTCGGTCGTATTCCCTCGCGGCGGCCGGCTCTTCAAATCGACGAACAATTCACACCGCGAGGATGTGCGCGCACGCGAAGTACCCCAGCACTTGGCCACCCCTCCTCGGGAGTCCTCCCTCCCTCTCTCTCGGGGAACCAAGCACGCTCCACTCGTCGTCATCGTCGTCGCCAATGCTTTCCGAGCCGGGTAAGCGCAGAGGGTCCCGCGGCACTGGCCGCACACCATAACGGAACGGTGAGTGCAGTGGAGGAGGAAAGGCCTGATTGGGTTGTGTGTTTGCGTGCGGAGTAACGTCGGGGAGCAGAGAACGCCGGGCAGACCTACGCTGCACCCGACACGGCTCCGCGTTCTAGACGGGTAGGAGAAAGGGCGACAAGAGAGAGAGATGGTCTTAACGCGCGGCGAAACAAAAAGGAAAGAGAGACGGAGCTGCGCCCCACACGCACACACACGTCCGCACACGCGCCCGAGATTTGTGCGAGAGGCGATCACGGCGAGGAGGAGGAGGAGAGAGAGCTCCGTTTCAGCACGCGCTACCGTGCGCCGCCTCTCCACGCGTTCAGCGCTCCCTCGCCGAGCGAGCAAAAAAGCGCCGGTCCTGGGAACGCGCCGCGGCAGCCGTTCACACAGCGGCCGCCGCACGCAGACCGCAGAGAGGAGCCTCCAGGGGGGGTGGGCAGCAGCCGCGTCGCTTGCGGTGCTGCTGGCGCGTGGGCGAATCGCCGCCTTTCTTCGCGCTGCCGCCGCTGTCCGACGACGCTTCTCTTTTAGTTTTCCTTTCGCATCGCCTGCTCCTCCTCGTCGTGGTTCTTTTTTATCGCTGTTTGCCTCGCTGTTGGCCCCTCTTTTGTTCTCGCTCCTTGAGGAGCTTTTGTCTGTCTATTTTCGCGCGTTGCCGTAGTGTCTTCGCCTCGCCAGTTGAGTGCAACGCTGGTCGATGACGGCATACAGAACGCGCGGGCGAACGTTGCTGCGGCAGCAGCTTAGTACGACCTGGAAGGAGGCGAAGGGTACCCGCAGCTGAGCGCACAGATGGGTGATGCATTTAGTGCTTTTGTGAAGGAGCGAAGACGCTACTCCCAACCGGCTGTAATGGTTTGGGAGAGACGACGGATTATTCGACGCCTGCAAGCGCCGTCTTGCTGCGAATTTCGGAGAACATTCGGTTCATCGCGTTCTTGTTCGAGAGTTACCGGACAAGGGCGATGGGCAGAAGACGTATTTGGCAGGCGTTTTTTAAAGCTCTCACTTCTTGACATCTTTAGCTTCGGAAAATAATCAGGAGGATTTCAGCGCACGGCAAATATCTGAGATTCTCAAGCAAAAGTGGATCGACCGCTGGGCAGTCCTCTGTCGTGCAGACCCCATTCCGCGGAATATGCATCCCGCATATAACATCGAGAGGAGGAAGGCAAGAGGGGAAGCCCTGCAGAAGAAATGGGACAAGCAGACTAACACCCTTTACGTGGACGCAGCAGGACCACAGAATGGAGTCATGACTATTGTAGTCTCAACGCCTTCAGGGTCGATGGTGAACTGCGCCTCGGTGAAAACATCTAACCCCACTCACGCAGAGGAGGCAGCTATTGCATTAGCTGTAGCATATAACCCCAACGCCGTTGTGCTCACTGATTCCCAGAACGCCTGTCGCAACTTCAATTCCGGATTAATTCATAAGTCAGGGTTGTCATTGCTGACTAAGCATCCACCCAACCAAGCCTCAATCATCTGGTTTCCCGGTCACCTGGAACTACCAGGAGGAAACGAAGCCGCTCACAGGCATGCCCGAGCTCTTCTATACCGGGCGTCTCCCCCTGATGACCATGAAGGGTGCCGTGACCTGATAGGTTTAGCAGTGTATACTGACAATCTCGCGCCGTACAGAACAGCCAGAAAGGAGTACCCAACACCACACAAATCCCTCAATAAGTTAGAAGAGAATACCCTTAGGAGACTACAAACCAACACATACCCAACACCAGCTAAATTACACCTGTGGTACCCTTCACTATACTCTCCGCAGTGCCCACACTGTGGAGAGGTAGCTAACCTCTACCACATGGTGTGGGCATGCCAATTTAATCCCTTACTTGACCCCATTCCCAACCCCTCGGAGGAGCAGTGGGAGGCTATTCTGCTCAGCGATGATCCTGACCGTCAGCACTGGCTGGTGGGGAGGGCCACCGCAGCAGCAGCAGCCAATGGACTACCGGACTAGGCGGCCCACCCACATGTTCTGAAAATACTGAATAAATAAAGATGTTTTCAATCAATCAATCAATCAAGCAAGAGTGGATTTATGGGCAACGAGTGAAAGTTGGGCGGAGAGGGGGTGATGCTCCTGGTGCAACAAACTTATAGCATCGCCGGCGTCAACGCAGCGGAAGACGAGACAGAGCCACGCGCTCGGCGTGAACACGGACAGCGCCGAACAGCGGCTTTGTCTCATCTTCCACTACGTTGCCATCGGTGATGCTGCTGCTATAAACTCAATTCTAGAACTTTTTTCGTAACAAAAAGAAGGGGGGGGGGGGGAGGGGGGATTGGCGTATTATACCTGTCGGATGCAACGGACTTCCATCCTGAGGAGAGAATATATAGGTGAGCGACGATAGGACTTGAACATATTGCGCGAGCTTCCCTTATCTCAGTTCGGGCTTTGCCCTCCACGGCTTCCCCCGAACGTTCTGGGCAGTGCTTACCACTCTGTCCAAACATGCCGCCTCGACCTTCTTGCGTCCAGGAGGACTGTGCGCGCAACTGCGTTCGTTTCCCACCATGTCAACGTAAACAGCTTTTAGAGAAGCAGGGCTTTGGCGTCATTGACATGCCTACGCGGGCTCCGGCTGAAACACACACAAGTACTTTGTTTATACCGTTCCTCCGGGCTGCAATCATCTTCAGGTTCTCCGAGACACGACCGCCGTTAAGAGGACCTCAGCGTCTACCAGGAAAGACCTTTGCTTATGACGCGTGCACCTTCGAGCTCCATCTCAATTTCTCCCCTGTTTACTCCGTGACAGACTCCGGGGTCATCTTCCCAGCGATTCGACGAAAAAAGGCGACAGACGCCGCGCCCTGTTCTCGGGGCTCGGGTGCCACCTCCAGCAAGCGCACACCATAAGGCAAATTAAAAAAAAAGAAAAACATGACCGTCCCTCGAGCCAGGGGCGATTTAAGCACTCTCGTCCTAGCTACTCCATTTGACGAACATAGGCAAACGGTGGGCCTGGAAAACATTTTCTCCGCTTAAACAGAACACCACCGGTCTGTTGCATCTCACTCTCATACTGACTGCGCAAGATGCACAAGCTGTACATGAAGCTCTTCCTTTCTTCGCAGCTTCTCGTGTCTGTGTGTTGAGAAAGGGGATAACAAGTTTCGCTCATTCGTGCAATGCGATGCAAACTCGCTGCAATGCTCCGACGTCGCATAGCTGAGGTTTTCGCGGTGCCCGCTCACAGCGTCGCTCTTTTTCGCTGCTCTGAAAAACGTCCGCTTTGAAGACACATGATGGGAGCCTCCGCACGCATGTTCTGTCGGTCCTAGTACGCGCTTCGTGCGGCGTCGGATGTCGCGCGAGATGTTAACGTCAGCTTGTCTTTTAGTCCCGAGAGTTCGAACCTGATGTCGCGGCAAAAAGAAAGAAGCGGCTCACTCCAGAGGCGCCGCGCTCGTTCACATGTACACATCAGTGTTGCTCTGTGCTGCGTAACATAGCCGAATCGGCCACGATAAAGACCTGACTGCCGGCTTTACCGAGCGCAACTATCAACAATCCATTGGGAACGGACTACTGCGCGGATACATTCGAACGGTGCTCAGTTGGAGGTCCAACTCGTTGCGTGATCGGCGACGTGACTTCCAGCGCGTGGCCCAGTTCTCAGACACCAGATAGAGGGAGGAGGGGGGGGGGGAGGGGGGGGGGGGAGCTTTTTGTTGTTTCCAGTCAGACCCCTGCCGTTCCTTCTTTTCTTGTCTATAGCTCGTGCTTTCAATGCAGAGCATTTCCTACTTCGATAATGGGCGGTCACTTCGCAGCTTTAACTTAAGCGATGCAAGCACCCAGTCGCACGGTCTATATAGCCTCGCATTATAGGTCTTCTTACTCGATTAATTAGGGCTGAGTTAACACTAATGGTCCATTCACTCCGGAGCCACCATAATCGACCAGCCGATAATTCTAGTTCCGAACGAGACTCTTCCGGATGCCGAATGCGTGTAGAACTACCAAACGTGGTTGTAAACTTGTCAGTTGCCTCCAGCTAACGCAACTTGCAATGCTATTAGGTTATATAGCCCAGGGGCCGAATTACGGAGCGTTCAAATCACAAATCTGTCACAAACGGAACAGTTAGCCCGCTAGTGCTGGTCGATGTGTCCGACAGTCCGTGCCGACCTGTAGGAGCGGGGCTTTTTGTCCGTTTTGTGACTGTTCTGAGATTGTGATCTTTCCGTAGTTCGGCCCAGTTGGTCTTCAAAGATAAACATCGCCGCCTGTGACTACTTGCACCATGTGCACGCTTCAATCAATCAATCAATCAATCAATCAATCAATCAATCAATCAATCAATCAATCAATCAATCAATCAATCAATCAATCAATCAATCAATCAATCAATCAATCAATCAATCAATCAATCAATCGAAACTTTCATTTCCCAAGCCCGAACGCGGTGCCATCTTGCATGGCAGTCCAGTCCCATGACACTCCTCCTCGAGCGACAACTGGTAAGCGCCCATACCGTTCCGTACGGGGTTACAGAATGCTCTCCCAGTTATACGTCAATCACGCCCGTTATCAGGTGGGGGAGTACATTTAAGTTCTTTTCTTTTTGTTTTAGTTCCCATATATATCGTAGAAATCAATTGTTGCAACGGGTAAGGAACGGCCCTTTAAATTTACAGCATGCATTTCTTCAGATTTCTTAAGAAAAAACAACAGCCGTCTAAGGCGTTTTTGCCCTGCCCAATTTCTCCCTTGTATGTGTGTGTGTGAGGGGATCTACAAGGGTGTGTATTTTTAAGTTCTTTTCTCTTTGTTTTAGTTCCCATATGTACAATAGAAACCAATTCTTGCGACGGGTAAGGGACGGCCTTTTAAATTTACAGCAAGCATTTCTTCAGATTTCTCTTTAAAAAAAAACACCGGTCCAAGGCGTTTTCGCCCTACCAAATTTCTCGCTTGTGTTTATGTGTGCGGGACTCTACAAGGGTGTCAGAATCTTTCTCAAGCCGAAAATATCTTGTGGTAGGGGGCGGCAGAAAGTTAGGTGAGCGGATGAGATTAAGAAGTTTGCGGGGACACGGTGGGCGCAGCTGGTAAAGGACACGGTTAATTAGAGAGACATGGGAGACATGAGAGACATGGGAGACATGAGAGACATGGGAGACAGAGAGAGACAATCTTTGCCCTGCAGTGGGCGTAGTCAGGCTGACGATGATGATGAGACGCCATGTATACTGCGCTGCATATAAAAGTCAGCGTGCCCTGCGCGACGGGATCTCGCGGTGCGAATCCCGCCACATCCGTACCAAGGACGCAGCAGTACGTATACACGCTGTCGACTACTGTGTACGTACATGTGCTGTACCTGCGTGAGTCACTGGCGCCGGAGATCGTACCGGGCGGCCCAAGGCGCGCGCTAGCTCCTCGCGTTGCACGCGTCAGCCGACACCGCTGGGAAGGCAGCCGCTGCTGTTGCCTTGACGAGGTCGTTCGATGCCTCGTCGCAAGGACGCCTGAGGGACGCGTTCTGCGCGAAAACAAAACACGAACCCCATACACGCACTGACGGGAGGCGAGGAGAGCTCGCCACTGGTGTGGCGTGATCGAGGCGCGCCTAGCTGCCACGTGGGACACTGCTCGAATGCCGCTGCGCGTCGGTACAGAAACGCGAGAACGGATGCTGGGAGCTGAGTGTCTATTTCAAGACACGCATGACCGCTGCATGCGTGTCCGCCTTATTTGTTTGTCTGATTGGCTCTTCAGTTTGGTGATGTGTCTCGGGGGGCGTATGAAGGAAAACGACCGATGACGGCTTTAGAAGATAAAGAATAGACAGGGGGTGGTACTATATCTAACTTAGCCTTTTTTCTATAAGAAAGAAGCCAGCGGCCTTAGAAACGAGCTATGTCAAGGGGGATTATATCGCTATTACTTTGGTTGTTCTTCAGAGAAGGCAACTGCGCCTGCTCTTGACGTCGAATGCTCTTTCTAGTGTGAGCGTACTGTTTGCATATGAGCCTAACCAGGTGCTGAGATTCTTAACAAGCTAAGCAATGCTAAACCCATACCGAAGACCAGTTGCATGTCCCTATACAGTTGCCTTGCGTTTCTCTAAGATCAGGCGAACTCCAGTAGCAGTAGTTGCTCCGGCGTCAGTGTTGAATCGAACACAGTTTATTGAGTCGTTCTCGCATGCAGCAAATCATGCGACAGTTCTTTATACCTTAGCTGTAGTTGTAGCAGAGTTTGCATGAATCATAAAACGCGTTGCCTTAACTCACAATAGCCTAGTTGGCCTCATATCGAGATAGGACCCGATAGAAGACAGGGAGAAAGAGACAGCAAATCAGCTCGTTTAGCTTTATACTACTGCACAAACGGCATGTACAATTGTGAGTAATATTAGAGGGAACAAAGTTTGAGCATTGATTTCGTGATTAGTCCTTAATCAACTATAACAACAGTTTTTTCTAAACAGTTTTCCTCTTGGCGTATGATATTCAAAAGTCAATGGGAAATATAGTGGAGAAATACCCAGAAAACTTGCAATTTTATGCGAAAGCTTTGTTCCCTTTTATATTGATCACCACTGTTCGTGAATTTTGCGGCAACAATGAGAGGTGTCGCGTTTTCCAATGAGGCTCGTATGCCTTACCACGTAAACCGAACGGGAGCCAAAGAGCAGGGGAGTGGGACGAAGGGAGTGGTGCAGCTCCGTATCCCGAACACGCGGGAAGCGTCCCGTGACGGCAGCCCGCCGGAACCTTTCCGTCGACAAGCGTTGATGGATCTGACAAGCGCGTGAACCGGTGGGATCAGAAGCGACGAATAGCCTGGGGATCAGGCCGCGCTGACAGAGAAAGCAAACAAACAATAAGTAACTCCGCGATACTTGCCAGGAAAAGACGAAAGCCACGAGAACAAACTTGAACCACCGTAAGCGCGGCTTGGCACGATGAGTGTACAGGTTATGTATGTGCTTGCTTTTAAAGCTTCGTAGTTTGAGCCAAGGGCGAATTTTTCTCTGGGAAAACTGGAACAGGAGCCGCGCGTTATCAATCTTCAGTTCTGAGCGCAGGGATTCGTTAATCCGCGATTGAATCTGAGATGATGGATCAGACGCAGGCCAATGCGGCTCCCCGAGCCCCGCGACAGAAGGACGATAAGCGACGCGTGCGCCCGCCATTCTCGTGACGTCAGGACACGTGACCTGCACGCGCCGTCACATATGAAGGGGGTGGAGAGGGGCCATCCCTGAGTGCGCTTCTTTTATAGCGATCGGCAGCAGTTCCACTACTTTCTTTTCTTTTTTCAAAAATCTGATTATCCCGCACTGCCGCCGAGGTTTGTCCCTTACTAATTCGATTACCCCCTCTGTCGGTTATTAAAAGTGATCTAGACGCATTCAGGACTTGCTGACCCGCAGAGAGTTGGACGAATTTCTCTTTGTGAAGAGGAGATCAGCCATGGAGCATAAGAAAAGTGAAAAAGGAACTTTTGACAACTTTGTCAGCTCTGTTAAGGGCTTAAAAATTGCGCGGATGCCAAACTTCTTGTTTCTTGGTGCGTCGCTTCGCTTTTACTCAAGTCAAACGTACTGCTGAACAACAGGCATGCACACTATCAAAGATACGTCAATGTTCAATTCTACCTTTCGATACTTTTGGCGTACTGGTATTAGGTGTCGCTTGCCAAAAATAAAATTATCGGAGTATGCGCATCGAACATACATTATTAGTGAATCGTATATTTTAACGATACTCGATGATAACAAAAATAAATGTGCCGCAGATTTTGAGGCTGCTGTTACTCATATTTCGGGCCGGCGACGCTAGCTCAGGCGGTAGAAAAGTGAACAAAAAGATATAAAGCACAATCAGGATGAGACGACGAGAATGCCTTCGGCCCGATTTGCCTTCTTTTTTCTGATACACGGTCGCTGTGTGGCAGATAGGCGACGTATATGTTGTGCTTCTGCCCACTCAGTGACAGGGGGGACGATGATAGACTCACCGTTGTGGTAGAACAAAAAAAAAAACTCTTTTATAAAACGGGCGTTCCCTTATCAAAATGGTGTATAGACTGTTTATAGACTTCTTATAGACTCCATTACATTTCTATAGATATTTTCTTTTGACTATTCATATCCTATGGACTATCTATAAATAAAATTCTACTAAAAGTGTATGGCCATAAATCTATAGGTTGTCTATAGGATTTGTATGGCCTAACGACTAACCTATAGAATTTCTCTGAAGAAAGTCTATAGACTTTATAGACAAAAGTCTATAGGCTGTCTAAACAATTTTTTGTAAGGTTTTTTAGAAATGTTTGAGCTGATGCACTCTTATCGTGTCGAGAAGCAACCGCAAGGCGTAGTTCTCAAGATGCGCATGTGAAACTCGGGTTTCTTAACTATTTCGAGGATTATAGAGTCGATGTCACTTTTATCCGTTGACTAAACGCCTCTTCTTCAAATGCAGCCCTGCAACGTGCCCGTCTGCTCCCCAATGACAGCAGGGCCGCGTCATGGGCGCTTTCTGACCGGAGGACTTACTTAAGACCTTTAAGTAGAGGTAACATCTAAATAGGAGATGTTTAGCCCAATAAGAACTTTCAGCTTTTTTATTTTGTTTTCCTTGTAGATTTTAACGGCGAATGTTCAACTTCAGAACGTCTCTTAAACAAGTAAAACATGATGTTGGCCTAGCCGGTTCATGCTGATTGCCAGAAAAAAAAAAAAAAAAGCTGCGCGAGGACGAAGGGACAAGAAGAGGCAGAAAAACGCACACACAGAGCGCAGAACTTCGAACTGACTATATTTTGTGAAAGTCTTTGGCCAGCGCACAATGTTTTCGCGTGTGGTATACTTTGATTGTCATGTTGATAGCCTTTATAAGCGCCCTGTTTTCACAAAATAAAGTCAGTTGGAAGTTGTGCTCTTTGTGAGTGCGTTTGCCTCTTCTTGTACCGTCGTCTTCGCGCAGTTTTGTTGGCAATCTCTCAAACAAAGTGCCGGGGAAACAATAGGGGATATTCAAAATTCCGCAAGTGCGCTTTCTCGCATAACAATGTTGCCCCAAACAAGATGGTTGACCATGCGTTTCCAGCTGAAACAAAGCAAGAGAGACTGGTTTTTTGTTTGATTCTTCCAAAATACGTTTCTTACATTCTATCCACACCTTTAGCGCCTCTCCTGCAGCCCACGTAGTTCCTTTATAGCGAAGTCGGCCATCTTGTTTGGGGCAACATTGTTATGCGGGAAAGCGCACTTGCGGAATTTTGAATATCCCCTATTGTTCCGTTTTCCCAGGCATGCACATGGAGCTCTCACTTTTTAGTACAGGGAAAAGACAGATGCAATCCGGTAAAAGCTGCCGTAACAAAAGAAAGCATCAGATATAGCTTCAAGTTTATTCGTATGCAATCAAGTGCTGACAGACTTATGGAAGCAGCCTTGCATCCAGGCTGCTTCCAGAGTAGCGGAATAGCGAAGAGAGAGAGAGAGAGAGAGAGAGAAATTTAATGATTAGAAGGGCAAAGAGGATGGATATCTGGCGGCTACTCTGCACTGGGGAACGGGAAGAGAAGAAGAGAGAGGGTTGTGACGGGTAATGGAAGCGGTCGTCTCAGCGCAATCATGGATTCAGTCCAATGGTAAAGTTCTAACGAAACCAGCTGCGCCGAAAGTGGAGCTTAAATAAATACGTGCAACCAGATTCGTTTAAGAGCTCTCAAAAATAGTGCTCAATACCGAACACACTAAAGATTCCAGAAACCACTGAGAAATCTTGGCTTATACTACCAGCTTTATTATTATTGGTGGCTTCAGCGATGTATCGAAGTATCGACTATACGGCATCGAGTTTCTGTATCCGAAATCAATTTCGGTTCGGTATATTGTATCGGTATCGGAAATACAATTTTTTTAGGGCATCGGATATTGGTAATAAATATGCTTTTTTGAACTATCGTGCCCAGCCCTGCTGCACAAATTACATTCAGCGTTGTGTGGGCGTGTTAGCTACATATCGGACACTCGGTACGGACACTCCACTCTATTAATTATCCAACTTATTGACTCTGTAAGCCATTATATAAAAGATTATCTTCCTCTAGGGTGCTCACGGGGCGCACAAAAGAGGTATTCGTTATGTTCCTGGCCGTATGTCTAGAGGGTGGTGCATGAAATTGTTAACACTCGTTACTGCCCCTGTGTGCTCGCTTCTCCAGTCTACAAAGCAGTGAAGAGCGCTTCCGGAATGTGACGCAGGAAGAGAGAGGGAGAAAACTTTTATTTAGCCAAATGAGATATTCACTCCGCTGGCGGCGGCTGACCTGCGGACTTATTGGATAATCCAGGCTTGCTAATCCAGGTTGTGACTGGTCGGGGCCGCCTCCCACTGCTCGTGTGTCGGGTATGGTGCAGGGAACTGGAGGTTTCTTCCGCGCGTTTGCACCGCAAGAGCTTATGTCGTATCTATGATTAAACGTTTTCAGTTCTGTTCCGAAAACAAAGCCTGACGCAGCAGCTCGAATTTATTCTCGATAATTTCGCTTCAGCCGAAACGCATAAGACCAAGCCGAGTGTGGCAGGCCTAGCGTGCGGTTTGGTGTTCAGCAGTGGCTCCGTTAAACCGTTTGCATGCTGTCGATGCTCATAGCAGTTCTTGCGAAGATAAACCCTCGCGAGACCATTTCACAAGCCGGAATCGTGTGATGTGCGCTTCCTTATTGGTGTTCTTTATATCATGCTTACCGCATTTTTCTTTCACGCGATTAATAAGACCAGCACTCTTGTTTCTCGGGATGTTAAAATTTTCGCTGACTATTTCACCTCCCCAAAGTAGCTTTAGAATTGAAACAAAAAGCGGAATTATTGAGCGGATCTTGCGTTGAGATGAACAGTAAGAACGAAGGCAAGATTAGCCTCAATAAGCAGGGTTCTTACTCTCACTTCTCTGCAGTCTTGCCTCACTTTATCGTAAGCTTTTTCTGTCATGAAAATTTCATGCTTATTTGGTTTATTATGGTTTAATTCGTCCCGAAGCAACTCAGGCTATGAGGGACGCCGTAGTGAAGGGCTCCGGAAATTTCGACCACCTGGGGTTCTTTAACGTGCACTGACATCGCACAGTACACGGGCCTCTAGAATTTCGCCTCCATCGAAATTCAGCCCCCGCGGCCGGGATCGAACCCGCGTCTTTCAGGCCAGCAGCCGAGCGCCGTAACCACTGAGCCACCGCGGCGGCAAATTTCATGCATTTAAAGAAAATTGTTCATAATTGAAACGATTGAATTGAATTGTACTGAATTTATAAGTGCTTATTTCATGCTTCTGTTGGGCTGCTGTAAAGATTGGCTCTATGCGCATGCGACACATTGCGTTAATGCTATGAAGCATGGATCTTGGTTTGTTGTATTTTCTCGCATGCCATGCCTTTCTCAATCAGTGAAATATGTCAGAAAAACTTCTACTGCGATTGACATAGTTCTGAAGGTTTTTTTTTAATTTCCTAGCCAGCAACAGTCCGCCAGAAGGGCATTGACAAGGGCATGGACGTGGAGCCGATGGTGTCCGTGATTCTAAAGCTTAGAAAATTCGGGACAGATGAAATTACTGGAAGAAGGAGTTTGTACTTTTGTCTACACTTCCGTCTTCTTCATTATTACCGTCGGTTTGTGTGCTAAGTGCAGTGTCAGGGGCTATAAATGTTCTGAGTATAGCTTTGACACCCAAACTAGCATGAAGTCAGGTGGCAGTTGGTTCTAACTGGTTCTATTACAAAGAAAAAGTGTAAATTAGATTATGTATATTCCTGGAATAACATGAATATCCGTAGTGTGACCGAATATCGATACTTGGGTGTAGTCATCACTTCTGACTTAAACTCTACTACGCATGTTCAAACCATAGCCAGCAAAGCATTGAACAAGTTATTTTTCCTTAAAAGGGCCCTTCGTCATTCTACATCCGATACAAATCTTCTTGATTACGTCATTTTTATCCGTCCGGTCTTAGAATACGCCAACATAGCTTGGTTCGCCCCTCCACTAAAAACAACGTTAATACGCTCGAGATGGTGCAAAGGAAAGCCGTGCATGCGCTTTATCTTCAACTGCTATGGCCGCATGCATTCAGCCACAGATCTCTTACGCACGGCAGGGCTTCACACGCTGACCAGCCGTGCCAAATTACACCGTTTAAAGTTTTTGTATCTACTGATTAATAACGCATTAAAGATGTCTCCCACAGACTTTGTTCGTATAAACACTACACGAGGAACACGTCACAAGCATTCACTCACCCTTTAAGAATATTTCTGTCGCAGTAATACTTTCCAATATTCTTTTTTTCCACAAGTTGTTCGAGACTGGAATCGCTTGCATCCATAAGTCACAGCCCAGCGCACCATGGACAAATTTATTACCCTCGCTGAGAGCTCTGTATTTTCATTCCTCACATCATAACCTCGCTCATATTCTTGTAATACTCTTCTCAGTGTATTTATTGTACTCAAGTGCCATCATCAGTTTTATGACACGATTGCTTTATTTATTATTGCCATTTGTATTGCATGTTTTGCCCTCTCCTGTAAAAATCCCAAGAAAGGATTGACAGTATTCCGAAATAAATAAATAAATAAATAAATAACTAAATAAATAAATAAATAAATAAATAAATAAATAAATAAATAAATAAATAAATAAATAAATAAATAAATAAATAAATAAATAAATAAATAAATAAATAAATGGTACCTTCTGGGTCCTGATAGAACCAGTTCTAATTTTTCATCCGAAGCATGAGGCGAATTCACACACACACAAAAACTGCACGAATCAACAAATTATAATGAAAAGGGAGTTTTTTCACGTGTTCTATCCCGTAATACACAATACGGACACCATATATCACGGTGTGAAATTGAGATACAAGGTATTGACCGATAAGGATAATAAGTCGCTAAGCCTTAGCGAAAGCGGATGAATAAAATTTTTCCGCCTTCACGCAAAGAGTAATTACCGCGAGGGACAGACAGTATTATCTGCAGATGAAACGAAAAAAAAAATTAAAGAATGAATAGGCAAGCGCTCTATGGGCTTGCCTATTCTATTATGGCTCTTATTATGGCTCTAAACGCTTTGGAAAATCATGGCTATAAATGCTTTGAAAGGAATAGCATGCACTAATTTGTAAAAGCTTGCTAACATTAAGCTGCGATTCACTAGGTACTGTGCATAAGTTCCACATCGGCAAAAAGTTTTACAGAGAATGCCTGGAATAGGTAAGGCTAGCTGGTTGATATCCTTAAGAACTATTCAGTCCGCGCCGTCTCAAATAAAATGCTAAAGTAAGTCCGCTTTGCTTGCTTCTCCTGCGCACACGCTGGTGCTGCGTTGAAATGTCCAGTCTGTGAACAATGCTAGGCCAAATTCTGATATGCAGGGGATAGAGATTCGGTGAGGTCGGCCAGAGTCAATAGAGCAGATTAGGGATCACTCGAAGACGCGCTATTTCTATGAACTTTATAAAGACTCAGTGCCCTCAGTGAGCACCGATGCTGAGGTCCTGCTTGGTGCCGACATACCGCTGCTTGCTTGTAAAGACACACACACACACACACACACACACACACACACACACACACACACACACACACACACACACACACACACACACACACACACACACACACACACACACACACGCACACGCACACGCACACGCACACGCACACGCACACGCACACGCACACGCACACACTCACTCACTCACTCACTCACTCACTCACTCACTCACTCACTCACTCACTCACTCACTCACTCACTCACTCACTCACTCCAGCTTACTCATATCTGTGTACGTGCCCCGTCACGAACAAAATAGCATCGCAATAAAAGTAGACCTACCGTGCCCTAACACACATGAGGCACCTTCCACCTCCCGAATGTTTGTCGCAGCTCTCAAAACTCAAGCACTTTTATTTACGACGCGCACGCGCGCGCAGCTAATTCAATGAGGAAATGCGGGGAGGGAAAAACAAGCAGCGGGACAAAATTGGGAGCACCTCGACTGACGACCGAGCCATTTTCGGTCCCCACACAAGCCGTCACGCCCACAAACAGGGCTCAACCCTTCAGTCCCCAAAGCGGGAGAGTCAACGGACCAGGCACCGCAGCCCAAATAAAGCAACCGCTGCCGGCACCCATCTGTCCGGCCCGTTCTTGAACCCAGAGTCAGCGATCATCAATCATCGCGCGATGGAGACATCACGGGACGACGTCACGTGGCCGCCATTGTGGTCACGAGGAAGCCCAATTTACGAGCCATTCAGGGGAAAAAGGAGCTCGCCTCGCCTCCTTTCCTCCCATCCCTCTCCCTACACGAACACCTTTAACCGCTGAGTTGCGCGTTCCATTTTTGCCCTAGCTCGCGCAACAAAAAAAAAAAAAAATTCGTACACACCCCCAGCGTTTCACCGCAAACGGTTACGAGAGTTACGCAATGGCTCCGGCCAAGCCCCCGCCGCAATCCCGCTTCCCGATATGTTTATGATGGTCGGCACGGAGACACGCGCGAAACGGGAGGCCATGAAAGAAAAGGGAGAGGGAGAAAGACAGAAGAAAAAAGAACGACGGGGAGGAGCGCGGACAAAGAGAAAAGCCCAGAGGGGGGAAGGGGGAAGGCGCTGTAGAACGCGGCCAAATTTCGCTCTCTCGGCAGCAAGAGGAAAACCACAGCGGCGCGCTTCGGAGCTTGAGATGATGCATGGGCCGGCACTTCCGCTATGACCGCTACGGAGCGTCACCGGTTATTAATGTCCACGTCGGGTCGCGGGAGAGAGGTCGAGTACCGGGTAACAGAAACCGCTAACCTCAGCGCGACACTCTCTCGCGCTAAATAAAAAATCAAGCTCGCTTTTAACTATGGCGAGGAACACGGGGACACTTGGAATGGGCGGGGGCTAGCAGGGAGAGATCCCTGGATGTGGAGCCAAAAAAAAAAACCAACCAAACAAAAAACGATCCGGCTGAATACGCAGACCGCGAAAACAATTATTCGTGGAGTCGAGCGTTTTAAAAGATGGGAAACCGAGTGTATACCATTCACTCGCGCCCACATAACCCTTTCTGCTACGCCCATAGTCGCAATCGTACGCACCGTTCAGATTTTTTTTCCTGACTCGTTTCACTAAAGCTTCGCTCTTAAAAACTCGAAATGAGATATGTCCTCGGACTAGTCCGTAACATCAGCGCGCCGAATCAAGCATGCGGGCGAGCGTGCAGCCGCAATTCCGGTTTTCCCGCACGGCTAGCGAGGCTCGTTAAACGCATGAAGCTGGGCGCTACCTCTCCCATCGTCGGTGTGCGCGGGTCGGGCATGCCTCTTGTTTGCCGCCTATAAAGCGTGGCATTGTTTGCGCGTGCGTGCATCGCTCCCGCCGACACGGCTGCAGCGTCCTGGGCTGTCGCTGCCATTTTCGCGCCTCGCCTTCTGTGTTCACTTCGCCGACTTATGAATGACGACGCGGGAAGCGCGAAGCAACAACGCTGTGATGGGGAGAGCGAGTGCAGACGGGTGTTTATTTCCCCCTCTCTCGTGTGGTGGAGAAGGTGCCGAGCGCTCCAGATTTTGCTCCTGAGCAGCTCTCACTTAGAGCCGTAACTTACTCGCGGGACTTATAACGCATAGAAGGAGTGCCGTTGGAATGTGCCGTGCGCAGCAAAGTCTGCATTGCACACTGCAGAACTACTTCCGTCTTTCAGTGCTCCACCCACTTGTGCATCCGTTGAACGGAATCACTTCGATGTGTTGCAAGAGTCGCGCACCCCACAGCACGACGAGCAGCGCTCCCTAAAGGCCATTTCAATGCCCGGTAGAAGTGTCTTATAAAACGGAACTTTAGGTACTAATGAAGTCTGCACTGCTCTCTTCAAATTTTTTTCCTATTCAATACGCTGCAGCGGTCGCCTATCCCCCAGCATGAGCAACGGTCTTCTAAAGGGCACTGCAATGCCCCAAGGTAGTGCCGTAGGCTGTTACTGTAGGCACTATCAATAGTCTCCACTGCACACTGCAGAATTATCATCTTGTCCAATGCTTTACTTTGTTGTACAGTACCTCCTTAGAATGGAATCTCTTCAGTGGATTGCCATTCGGTTCAGAGAGAGAGAAAAACTTTATTATGGCAAGTGTGTTTAGACCCCCCTTGAGTCCCTGGACCACCGCACGGTCCCACTCTACGTCGGAACGTTCATGTGGTGTTTGTTCATGACGTCGGCACCCGAAGCACCGCAGCAAGCTGCGATGGCGGGTCCAGAGACGAGAGCACGACCTCCCAGTCCTCCCAACTTGATAACGCGGGCTGTCCCTGCGGGGGAGGATCAGCAGGGCAGCCGAAAAGGATGTGGGAGAGTGTGGCGTGAGGGTCACCGCACAGGGAGCATGCAGGGGAGGTGCCACAGTAGAGAGATAGCAGCTGAGGGGATGAGAGAGAGCGGGTCTGGAGGCGTCTCCAGAGGATCTGTTGGGAATGGGTAAGGGAGGGGTGTGGAGGAGGGTAAGTCCGACGGTCCAAGCGGGGCATTTGCGTGAGCTCTGCAAAGGTGTGCGCCCGTTCTCTCGAGAAACCTGGACCGAGGCCGTCCTGAGCCCGGCAAATCAAACCTCGGGCCAATTTATCGGCAGCCTCGTTTCCTGGATTCCCAGAGTGAGCCGGCACCCACTGGAGCTCTACCCTTCGTGGTAAGTTTTTGGAGGGGGTGTGCAACAACTCCCAAGCAGTCGGCTCAGCACCCAATTACCAAAGTCACCGATGAGCTATCGCGACTGGTTACTTCACTAAAAGAAGCCCCCTCTCATGCTCTTGTTCAGATTTGATTGAGAGAAGAAATTTTATTGTGGCTACAACGCGTTTTTAGATGCCTGAGCGTTCTGTGCATTGTCGCTGATCGCGCAAGCGCATACCTGCGGACGGTGTTTGCTACCGTCCGTCGGATTCACCTGCTGAGTTCCTTAGGGACCTCAATGAATCATTGAGTTTTATACACGACAAATATCCGACCTCAGAAACAATCCTTGCCGGCGATTTCAACTACCCAGGTATAAATTGGCGGGCGTACACATCCGAAGGCACTGCAAGGAAAAGTGAATGTAAAGAATTCCTTTGTTTGATTTCCCAGTTCAGTTTGTCACAGATTGTTTCTGCTCCGACACGTGGCGACTCGGTCCTAGATCTTGTATTGACAACGCAACCTGAACAAATGACTGTGAATGTTTTGGAATGTGTCAGTGATCACAATGCTCTTCACTGCGAATACACATTAGAAAAAAAGAAGCCGGAAATTCCTAGGAAAACTGTTTACAATTACGCACGGGCGAATGTTGAGGGATTGGTTAGTGAACTGTCATTGTTCAGTGAGCAGTTCCTGGAATCAATATCAAGCCGCTGTCCAAATGACAACTGGAATATTCTAAGCGCTAAACTGAAAAAATTAAAAGAAAGACACATTCCAAAAATCACGCTCACAACGTCATCACAGAGCGTATGGTTCACTTCCAACGTCAAACGATGCATCAGGAAAAAAAAGCGCCTTTACACTAAGGCAAAACGTTCGACATCTGAGGATGATTGGAATAAATACCGTGCGCAGTCGAGAATATGCCAAGCAGAAATTAAGAGAGCCAAAGACAAATTTTTTTAATCATGACATATAAACTTTGCTTAAAACCAATACTCAAAAGTTTTGGAAAGTAGTCAATCCTAAGCCTCCTTCATCTAGTCTGATAACAATAGTAAAAGACGGTGATTTTATTCAGCCGTCTGAGGTTGCCACCGAATTCAACCTATTTTTTAGCTCGGTGTTTACTAACGAAACACCACTTCCCACAGGTTTTAATGCTGTGAGTATAAACGCGGTCATGAATGACATCCTAATTACGCAGGAAGGCATTGAGCAAGCTATTGATCGTTTGCCGAGTAATTCAGCCCCCGGACCCGATGACATATGCCCAAAACTGCTCAAGTTAACGAAATCAGTGATAGCTTCCATACTCGTCCCAATTTTTCAGCAGTCCATTGATACAGGAATTGTGCCCGATGCTTGGAGAATCGCACGCATTATACCTATATTTAAATCTGGAGATTCTTCTAGCCTTTCAAATTACAGGCCCATCTCATTAACAAGCATACCATGCAAAATTCTGGAACACATCATATCATCAGCAATAATGAACTACCTCAGTCAGCAGAACTTTTTTTTGTCAACCAACATGGATTCTTGCGTGGCCGTTCCTGCGAGTCACAGTTATTTGAGCTCGTGGCCGACCTGCACGACGCTGTACATCATTTAATGAGGATTGATGCCGTATTCATTGATTTTGCAAAAGCTTTTGACAAAGTTGCTCATAATCGTCTTATATTTAAACTTAGAAATCTTAACATAAACAGCAATGTCTTGAACTGGATTGTTAACTTTTTAACTAACAGACAGCAGTTCGTGTCTGCCAATGAATTTTGCTCTGCACTAACCCATGTAAAGTCTGGTGTGCCCCAAGGCTCGGTGCTCGGGCCGATCCTCTTCCTTATTTACATCAACGACATAAGCAGCAACCTCACTTCTACAATTAGGCTATTTGCGGACGACTGTGTTATTTACAGAAAGATTACTGACCCTCATGACACTAATGCTTTGCAATCAGATCTTGATGAAATAGCTAAGTGGTGCGAACAATGGCATATGGAAATAAACGTTTCGAAAACGAAACTTGTAACATTTACGACGGCTAGAGTCACTGAACCCATCTTTTATTCTATCGGTAACATGGCCATTGAAAAAGTTCCTGCAATCAAATACCTAGGTGTCTACATTTCTTCTGATTTAACATGGCACAAACACATTGAATATATAACCACTAAATCATACAAAACCCTGGGTTTCATTAGGCATAGCTTGTACTTTGCAAATCAGGCGACCAAACTTTTAGCATACACAACTTTAGTCAGATCACAACTAGAATATGCCGCTTTCATCTGGAACCCACATCAAGCTTATCTTGCGGATAAACTGGAATCACTTCAAAATAAGGCTGCTAGGTTTATCACAAGGAAATACGCGCGCTACTCCAGCATCACAGATATTAAATCATCTCTAAATTTAAGCTCTCTTGGAAAGCGAAGACTTGTCACCCTGCTATGTCACTTTCACAAGATCTATCACAATCACTCGCCATTCACAGATTCTCATATCAAACCAGCACATCGCATTTTCCCCCGATTAGACCACTGCTTCAAAGTGCAACCCAAGATAGCTCACACTGAACTTATGCGTCATTCGCCATTGTTCCTTGCCATCTATCACTGGAATAAACTACCTGCAGAAATCGTTTCCGAAAACAATTACGACGCATTTCTTAACAAACTGAAGAGCTTACTCTTTGCTGGCCCTTAATGGAATATTATCAGAAGTGTATTTTTTTTAGATTGTCTTGAACAATGTGGTCCACGTGTGTGCGTGTTTTCAAATACCTTATTTATCCTGTTGTCTTCCCTATTTATCTGAGCACATGTTTGTTTATGCTTTGTGATATTTTTCACTGTGTTATGTAATACGATAGCTTTATTGTTTTTCTTTAACCCCCTATGTAATGCCTGTAAAGGGCCTTTAGGGTATGTGAATAAAGAAAAAAAAAGACAGTACGCAAGACGGCTCCGCTGCGAACAACACCCGAGTCAAGCGCTGTCGACATGCACACAAGCGGAGGCCTGAACTTAACGCGGACGTCACAGCGACGCTGTCGCCAGCGCTTCGCACCAAGGTACACGAAAAATGTGCGCGACGCCGATGAGGACGCGTACTCGTTTTCCCACGCCGCTATCGAGAAGCGGCTGTTTAGCACGTGAGACACACTCTCTAACCTCCTCATCCTCGAGCCGGATTAAAGGGGAACAGGCGCGTAGCGCGTAAGGCTTGAGACACAAGTTGAGGAAGGCGCAGTTGGACAACGAGCTCATGTTGGTGCTGACGTCACGAAGCGTTCAATTCGTTCCGCGTAGACATACGCGCGACTTCGCCTTGACCAAGAGTGCGACGAAGTCCTTGAACTGCGCTTCACTTTCTTTCTTTTTTTATTCCCTCAGTCCAGGATCGCGTTAGTGCGGCGTATCTTGGAGAAGTGGAACCAACGGGATTTGTTGGCAAGGCTTGGAGGATACTGCAGTGACTCGCGCGCAACAGTTCTCGTGTAGCAATACACATGGCGATTTTTGTTTACCATTTACAGATTTTTATTTAAAACTATATGAGAGATACGTCAGTAGGGTCTGTTGAGCTGAATTGTATAGCAAGGTGGACATTACGTACCTTATATGAATCAATAGCCAGACGATTAATTAACTAAAATTAACTAATACACTTTTTAGTTTCATTTTAAGACATAAGGTTTTATTGCGACACTGATGGCAGTCAGCATATCGTAGGTGAGCCCTGTTTATAATTTTCTTAATCGGCTATGTAGTTCGAAATATCGAATGTCAAAAATACGCATTTGAAAGCTTGTTGAGCTAGCTTTCCCGCAGTGCCTAATTGTAAAATGGCGTCGCTGCGTTTGGTATCGTTGCCGAAATCAAGTTACCTTCTTCTACATCATCAAATACACCAGCTGCGCCTTTATTAATAATAATAATAATAATAATAATAATAATAATAATAATAATAATAATAATAATAATAATAATAATAATAATAATAATAATAATAATAATAATAATAATAATAATAATAATAATAATAATAATAATCTTTATTCGACCGTCACGTTGTACATGATGACGGGGGTTAGGAGAAAAAGCTGCCCATTGACAGCTTGACAAATCCCTGGACCCCCTACATTTTGGCAATGGTACAGGAGTTCGAGAAGCTTCGTTCTTTACCACGAGAAAAAAAAGAAAAAAAGGCAACATAAGTGAGCATAAAATAACACTTCAGGGTGAAACTTGCTGTCTGTTTGTTTGTTGGGTTTAACGTCCCAAAGCGACTAAGGCTATGAGAGACGCCGTAGTGGAGGGCTCCGGAAATTTCGACCACCTGGGGTTCTTTAACGTGCACTGACATCGCACAGTACACGGGCCTCTAGAATTTCTCCTGCAAAGAAATTCTAGCCGCCGCTGCCAGGATCGAACCCGCGTCTTTCGGGCCAGCAGCCGAGCACCATAACCGCTCAGCCACCGCGGCGGCGTGAAACTTGCAAGACGCTACAATATAGCATAGAATGCAGTAAGTCATTGACATCTTTTTTGATCAAATGCCAGACAACAAAACAGAAAACGTAAAAACAATAGCAACGTTCTAAAATTATGGGCTTAAGGGAAAAAAAAAGGAAAAATCAATGGCTAGTAGCGAGAAAGGTTATGTGTGCGAGAAAAATAGTTCTCTAAACTTTTGCATGACACGTCCTCTAGATCAATATCTTTTTTTAGAAGTTGATTCAGTATTCCTGGCAGCCTATTTCCTAACGTGTGCAGACCATAGGTTGTTTGATAGGTTTTTATTTCCCATTGATCCCCGCTTCTTCTTGCGTATGTCGTTATTCGTTTTTTAGATCTGGCTAGTGTTTGAATAAAAGACGTGTGATTAGACAATTCCTAGTTAAAGGTGCACTGAAGAGGAATCTGAACTCGTCTTTTTGCCGCGGGAACTCGATATACACGTTCCATTATTCTCAGAAACTTTGATTTATTGCCCTGTGCGGCCGATTTCTCAAATTAAATTTCATTAACGTCCGGCTCTCGCCTTTTTTCTTTTAATTCCCCGCATACGGGGGGAGCAGTCAGCCAACGCATGGAGTGCCTCACAGGCAGTCGCGCGGGGACTTTGCTTTCGCTTTTATTTTGTTTCTTTTAGGTTTCCGCGAATAAATAGATATAGTCAGTTTGGTTTGGTTTGGTTTATGGGGTTTAACGTCCCAAAGCGACTAAGGCTATGAGAGACGCCGTAGTGGAGGGCTCCGGAAATTTCGACCACCTGGGGTTCTTTAACGTGCACTGACATCGCACAGTACACGGGCCTCGAATTTCTCCTCCAAAGAAATTCAGCCGCCGCGGCCGGGATCGAACCCACGTCTTTCGGGCCAGCAGCCGAGCACCATAGCCACTGAGCCACCGCGGCGGCTAGATATAGTCAGTGAGTACATAGCTGCAAATTAGGCCCACGGAAATAAAAGTACGCGTGGACTCTTTGCCTTCGCCGATCACTACGTATCCCTCCGCCGATGGCAGAGGGGCCAGCCGCCACGGGACTGGGTGAAAGGTTGGTCGACTCCTCCCACCGTATGCGGGAAATACAAAAAAAAAAAAGTCGGGAGCCCGACGTTGATTCGATTTAAAATAGTTAAATCGGCCGCACAGGGCAATAATTTGAAGTTTCCAAGAACGTTTGGAACGTATAGATCGAGTTCCAGAGGTAAAAATACGAGTTCAGATTCCTCTTCAGTGCACCTTTAAGAGGTCGACACAGATGATAAGGAAACATTTTTGGTATGGGATTAAAACTTCAGAGGTGTGCTAGGACCGCGGGTCATTTTCAAGAAGACGCAGAAAGTTGTTTTGTATTACATGTATCTTTTGTAAGTTTGCCGGAGTCGTAGCGCCCCAGACCAAACAACAGTAACTAAGGCGAGAACTGAATTTAGGAGCATCGCATACTTTGGGAGTATGTGTCGATTACGTTAAAGAAAACCAAATAATCGGGATTATTTTGTAGTTATGTGTAATTTATGGTCGCCCCAAGACATATTTTGATTAAATACAACTCCTAATGTTTTCTACAAGGCAGGACCTTAAATATATAGTTTTGCTTGATGGAACTAATTCATCTTTAGATAGGAGGATCACAACCTTCGTCTTTGTAATATCAATTTGTAATGAGTTTTTCAGGGTCCATTGGTCTAATGGTTCTATCAAGCAGTTTGCTTTATCTATCAAATCATCTAAATTTTCCCCAGATATAGATACGCTTGTGTCATCCGCATAGTCACGCATTTTTCCCTCTCTCTCTTTGATGTTGATTGATGTTGTTGATGTGGAGTCGTAGAGGGCGGGTCTCGTGAGTGACCCTGGGGACGTACTTCACTACGGGTGAGATCAGACTGGTGTGCAGGTCTTCGGATGGTGAGGCACTTGGAAGGTTTTCTTCAAGAAATTATTTATTACAAATGTATACACAACTTATTTACATATGTCGAATGGTTTCGGCCTCTCCACTTTAACTAAAAATAAAACCTCAAAATTTCCATGACTCCGGACCACCGCTGGCCACCACATGGCCAACCCGTCCGGCCGCCGCTCAACTAACTCGCGTCTCCAACTCTACGCTCTCGGCCCCTGGACCACCACCGGCCACACACGACCGATCTGTCCGGCTGCCACACACCCAACCTCGGCGCTCTCCTTCGCGCGCACCCATCTCGTCACATTCCCGACAAAAAGTCCATCCTCCGCCAATAAACAATCCTCCCGCCAAAACTTACTTTTTAGCCAATAGACGACTTTCCCGCCTTCGTTTAGAAGTAAGAGGTCACGAGGCAAAGGACAAGTAAACAATCTAAAACACACGCCTCGCTGTAAGCAGCCATGGCTAACTAAAAGCTATTACAACAAGAAGAAACAAACACAATTTAAAACACACGCTCCACTGCTAGCCGCTCTGGCCAGCTAGCAAGAACGAAAACAAGTACAGCGCCGGTTCACCCCAGCCGTCCTGTCGTCATCTCGGGTTTCGGACCGACCTCCGAGAAGAAACCATTCCCCACTCGCTGGGGCCGAGAAGCACGACACTTGCACGCGACGCCGTTTTCAGTCCTTCCCCTTTGTCTGCGCATTCCACTGCTCCCCTTCGGCGACACTCCTCACACTTTACCACGACGCACGCTAGCTGCGTCGTGACACGCATAAATAACGAATTTTACAAGCGGCACAACACGAACGATATCATTAATGTAGATATTAAAGAGATACGGACCAAGAATACTTTAAAGAACGAAACAGCGCAACTAAAACGAAGGACCAAGAAAAAGAGAGACACGAACACGCGCTGACTTACAACTGACTGTTTTAATCGGAAAACCACACATAAATAATCTCTAATCGCTGCGTCACAGCCTCACGTCGTCATCGCAAACTACTAACATAAAAAGAATGGAAAACCATTGGCGAAAAGTAAGCACCTACAGGCTCCCACGCTTTTCCAACGGATATATCTCGCGCTTGGAAGAAATATTGGAAGAATACTTTCTTGGGGAACACCGGAACAGACAGGCTGCATTTAAAATGCGAACCCTTGTAATGTACCTGCCTGTCTGCGAAATTCTGGGTAAGATTTCATGAGGGAGACTGCGTGCCCACGAAACCCATGTCGGTCAAGCTTTTGAAGTAGCAAATTGGGATTAATAAGATCACACGCGTTTGTAAAATCAATAAAAATACCAATGACTATTCTATTTTGCTTAACCTCCTCCAATATGTGTTTTTTTTCTGGCCCAATAAAGCAGATTCATTGAATAAGTATTTTCTAAAACATGCTGTGAGCTCGTATTTATATTTCTTTCAGATTCAAAAGAAAGAAATTGCTGGTAGATAATTTTTTCAAGCAATCTAGAAAATATTGGAAGTATTGATATTGGTCTGCAATTGTTGTCTGTTTTTATCACCTTTTTAGTAAAGGACAGGCACACATGCACGCTGCATACCGCTAGGAAAACAGCATTTGAGGTACACAGGTTCATGATGTGTGAAAATAATGGCAGTAAAATGTTAAAAATGAAACGAATCGGCGTCATTTGCATCACGTTGACTTTGCCAACCGTAGTGCTTTTTAGTGCACGAAAAAGCGTGCATACCTCGGCTTCGTTTAAGAAATATTGAATTTTGAACCCAACTGACGTCACTTAGGTCGTTATCAACAAGAGAGCGCTATAGAAGCTAACGAAATGTTTATTGACTATCTGCTAAAACCTGCCCGGAATCTAAGAAATATGATTTTGATCAATATCGCGCGCTAACATATTATTCAACTTTTTCCACAAGACTTCTGAGCGGCTATTAGTTAACGCAAATTGATTAGCATAATACTCTTTTAGTTCTTTGTTAAGGTTTGTTTGGTTTATTGGTGTTTAACGTCGCGAAGCAACACAGGCTATGAGGGTCGCCGTAGTGAAGGTCTCCGGAAATTTCGGCCACCTGGGGTTCTTTAACGTGCACTGACATCGCACAGTACACGGGCCTGTGGAATTTCGCCTTCATCGAAATTCGGCCGACGCGGCCGGGATCGAACCGGCGTCTTTCGGGTCAGCAGCCGAGCGCCGTAACCACTGAGCCACCGTGGCGGGGCCTTTGTTAAGGTGATCGCGGCAACTCTTAAGACACCAGGTTATCTTGACTTAATAATTATTAATTATGATATAGCCTGTTTTTGAAACGTATCTTAGGAGTTAGCCATGGATTGCCAAAGAGCCGCTTTCATTTAGCGGTTTTCACAGGGAAAGTAGCCTTGTGCATTAGCTTTAAAATGTGCAAGAACTCGTGGTAATCTTTGTTTGGATCGTTCATTGAAAGGATGGACTCAAAACTAGTATTTTCGATTGTACGCCTAAACGTAGATAAGTATGGTCAGTTATTGCTTGGAAAGAGTATGTTTGTGCGTTGCGCTTCATGTATTATTTTTGAAAGCCGAAGAATACAGGCATATGATCGCTTATATCATCTGCAATGACACCGTATTTAGCAGTGTTACGATCAGCGCTTGTAAAAAACAGATCTAGTAATGACACTGACGTAGCCGTAATGAGCGTAGGTAACTCGATTACGTTAGAAAAACGAGTTAAATACAGTAAAAATTCTAAAACTAGTCTTTGCCGCGTCCATACTTGATATATACCCCTGTCGAAACCCCTGTCGAAACGTCTCGTCACGCAGAATCATCGAGCGTGTACTGGATCAGCGATATGCGATCAAATTTTGAGTAAATCTTGGTAAAACCGGCAAAGAGACTCACAACATGATTAAGGAGGCCTGCGGTGACGCTTCCATGGGTAGATCAGGTGTTTTTTGAGTGGCACAAGCTGTTCCGAGAAGGTAAGGAATGAGTGGAGGAAGACGACCGCTCCAGACGCCCTTCGACCAGCAAGACCAACGAAAATGTGTAGCGAGTGAAACATTTACTTAACAGTGATCGTAGAATGAGTATCAGAATGATTGCTGATGACTTGAGCATTCCTCAAACCCAAGTTTTTGAGATCGTGACAGAAAACTTATCCATGAGGAAAGCGTGCGCGAAGTTGGTGCCGTGAGTGTTGTTGTTGTTGTTGTTGTCCTCTAGAAAATGGCGCATACCCACTGCGGGGGATTGGCCAAGACACAGGCGGCAACATTTTGTACACCTATTAGTTGCCGTGAGTGTTGTCAGAGAAGGAAAAGGCCAACCGGTAGGATCTTCTTCATCATCTGAATGAGGACCCCGATTTTTTGCCCAGCACATGGCGGCAACGCTGCCTCAGCCCCCCTACAGCCTCGACTTGGCCCCGCCAGACTTTTTTCTATTCCCGAGAATAAAATCGACGCTCAAGGGGGAACATCACAGATCGGTAGAGGTGGTTCAACAGGCCGTGACGAGGGAGCTAAACAGCATTCCGGTCCAGGCGCTCCTGGAGGCGTACGGAAACTGTAAAACTCATTGGCAGCAGCGTGTAGGTGCGGAAGGGTGCTACCTTGAAAAATTGTAATCGTTTGTACTATTCTCTTCAATAAATTTTGTTTAAAAAAATGAGTCCTACTACTTTCAGAACAGACCATGTAGAGATTTAGTCCGTCAAGTACAAGTGCCAGCGTTTATCGAAAGCAGCAAAACAAAACAAAAATTCCAAGAATCTGAATAAGGTTTTATCCTTCGACTGTGGGTGCCGATAACAGAGCACGAAAAGAGTGGAATCAAGTAACACAGATAATACTTCGTGATAAGGAGCACATTCTGTAAACAGCGCAAGTAGGTCAGGCTGTCACTGCTTCCTGACCAACATACATACGCCACCACCACGTCCAGTATCACGATTTAGATAAAACGTCCGATATTCTGAAAGGCCGAACACGTCAAATTCACTCTTGCACTATGTTTCTGTAATCATGATGATGTCAGATGACATACCAATGTGCTCGAAAAGGGAATTTAAATTTGAGTATTGATTTCTAACCAACTGAGCGGTAAGATGAATACACTTAAACGATTATCGAAACGGCTACGCTTTGTCAGATTTTCAAGCACGGGTATTTCATTGTTGGCATCGAGAATAATCTGTCTATTTGACCACCACATATCCCTGACGCTGGGCTTCGAAGAACGGCAGATAATGCCAGGAATTTTGTCACGGCTTGCTCGAAAACGATCAAGTGCTGCCAAGTAGGCATCAGAAAGCAGGGGTAGGTTGCTTTTGTTAGCAGTATCGTTAAATTTGGCCAAGAGATTTTCATTTTCTGCCTGTTGCACTGCATGAAACTCCAGATTTGCTCGGCGGCTGCGCCACTCAAGGTTGTCGAGTGCATGTGCGAGTGACGCAACATTGCTGTCAGCCAGTGGCGTAGCCAGAAATTTTGTTCGTGGGGGGGGGGGGGGGGGGGGGGGGGGGGGGGGCACATGTTGCAGCGTGGCCTCCTCGCAAAATTTGTCGAGGGATCAAACAGAAAAATAGTAACTGCATTGCCACTGACAATGTCACTGCGTATTAGATAACGCTACGCACTGTCTAGACAAGTTAAATATGCATTTTTTTTAAATAAAAGAATATATTCGTATGTCATAAAAATCGCGGCAGACATAACTGATACCAATGCTTCCATGTTTTTGCGTATTTAATAAGTAAAGAAAATATCACACGAAGTCTAGAACTATCTCAGTCTGAAACCAGCAAAGCAGTGCATACCGCTGACATGAAAACGTATTAAAGGCCATGAAATGAGCTAGCAGAGGACAAATATATTAATGAATCTTTATCGTTCAAGAACCGTAACATTTTTGTACATATACAACGGCCAGGGAAAAATCTCAGTGACGCTGTCCTTTGTTTCAGTGTACTGCGCAGCAGCAGCTGTTACCGGTCATGTATTGCTAGTAATCGCACCAAAATTTTAGTCACAACAGCGATCGCTTGTATAAACGAGGAGTTTCGCAAAATATACCTTAGAAGTGAAGATGTAACTTTATAAAGGAGAAAAAAAAAGTGTCACTGGAAACAAAGCCACTGCATGTATATACAAAACCTCGCAACAAGATATTTAAATACATGGATCTCTCCATTAAATCTGCGTATCTAAGCAAAAGTCACTCTATAAGATGCGTCCAACAAGGCAAATAAACATCTTGTGCAATCACAGACAGTAAACTTTACACACGGAAGGACAGACGATCCAGGTAAGAACAAAACTATGATAGCAGAAGTCGCGATATGTACATGGGCCTTGCTGCGGTCGGTGACAGTATGAAAAAATTTCGGAGGGGGGGGGGGGGGGGTGGCTGAAGCCCTATAAGCAGCCCCCCTGGCTACGCCCCGTGCTGTCAGCTGATTTAAGTTTTGCTATTTTGGTCCTAAGTTCCTTAACATCATGTTCATTTTTCTCGGTTCGATTCAACAGCTCTGTCCTTTTATTCGACGAAATTGCACAGAGCACTCAATTCCTCCAACTTTTTCTCGGTGTGGCATCCGAACATCGAGCTTCTCATTGATTTTCTGAAACATCGTCAACAAATTCTGAAGGTTAGGCTCCTTTCCGAACTTTCATATTGTTGGGAACGCGATTCGGTCCCTTGTACTTCGAGCTTTTCCAGCTTTTTCTGTACGCCTCGCCTTTAGATTTCAGGTTTGGTTTGCTTTGGGTTGACTCGGATACACCAGCACACACACATTCCCACACACTACAACAGACTCCCTCCCTAGGATCCGCTATAAGCTCTTCACATTCGCAACACACAACAAAAGAAGGCATGGGAAAACACTTGGCAGCAGCAGAAGCAACAGCAGGCGTGTAGAAATCTAGAGGGGGTCTGCAGAAATGTGCCACCAACCTGCAACGATGCAGTAGATGTGATCACGACAGTGTTTCCACAGCCCGTGCCAAAATGTTGTCTTCAGCCTTGAGTGGCAATTTCCACCCAGCGAAGAAAAGGGGGAGGCTCCAAAACGACACCGAGTCCTCTTGCGGTGGCGATGGGCAACTGCGTCCACAACGGAGCATGCGTCAGCAGCTTGTCGATACGTAGGCCGCGTAGGCCTTCCAGCGATCCCTTGACGGCCAGCTGGGCATATCGTTCACTGCAGATCCCACGATACTGGCTGTAACAATACAGTATATGTGAGCATGACAGTGTTTTCACGGTCCCTGCCGCTGCCGAAATGCTGACGCATAAAAAGTGCGAGAAACGCTATTTTGTAAATATGTAATGCGAAAAAGCAAATTCAACGAGCTTTCAAATGGGTATATTTAATTTTCGATATTTTGAGCGACATTGCCGATTAAAAAATTAAAAAAACGCAGCTTACCTTCAGTTTTGAAGGCCATCAATTTCGCGGTATAACCTTGTCCCCTAAAATAAAAAATAAAAAGTTTATTAGTTAATTTTAGTTAAAGTAACATAGTGTCCGCCTTGCTGTATACAGTGCAGCTCAACAGGCCACACCACCATCTCTCTCACAGTTTTTAAGCTAAAAATCTATGAATGTTAAAAAAATTCAACTTGTATATAGCGGTAAGAATAGTTTAGTAAAAAAAGGAGTAACTAGTCCGAAGCTGGAATCGATCTTGGCCCATCTTTATCCCGAAACAAGCGCTGAACAAACCCCGCCAGGAATCCTTTTTTTTTGTTTACATTGACATGAATAAAACAAGAAAAATGTACTCTAAGAAAGTAAAAAATAGAAATGCATACATCTACCTGAAACTCATCCAAGCATGCGCATGCCTTCTTTAACCGGCGCATCCACTTAGATATTCACACGCGCTCAAAGGCATTTGAACTTCGTTGAACCAGCGCCTCCTGGAGGAAGAGCCGATTTAGGAATGCAGTCCATTCGGTCGGAAACTTGCGCATAGCATACGCAAAACACTTTCTGAGGCAAATTAGACGCAAATCGGATAATTCGAGCTCTAACAGCCGAGTAAGAAAGTTTCACTCAACGGAGGTTACGTATACTTCGTTGCCTGATTTATTATCCTTATCGCTTCAAAAGTACGATGAGTCCCCTTTCCAATTTAGTTTAATTTATGCCCCTTTGTCCTCGCGTTTTAGTTCGCCCGTTCGTACTTCATTGGCCCCGACAGTACAGGCGCCCAAATCTTTAACTGGCGTGCGCGAGCGGCGACTTTTCTCTGCGTCAGCGCCATATGACGGGGCGAAGTTGGAAACAGGATGAGGCTAAGCGCATGCTCACAAAGCACGCTCGGCTGGGCCCGTCGTCTGCCAGGCTGTTCCTTCTTAAGGACGTCACCCCTTATTATCGCGTTTCGACGAGCAGGCAGCGTGAGTAGACGAATGGTTTTGCTCGCATTTTACGTTCCGAAGAATAGCGTTGTAGCAACCAAGCGAGGAAATAAAACTGAAAGATAGGCCGAACACTCCCAATCATGCGATAAGCCGGAGAACATATATCGTTCATGTGTTACTTGCTGACGCGAAAGCTTTTTTTCTTCTGCACGAAGGGCGCTTATCAACACTCTGCGTGCTTTATGCTTCAGCGTGGCGACGAAACTAAAAGGCCGCTCTGGAACTGAGGTGAAGCTGCTCTGCAGCCGTGCTCGCAGCAGTTCGGAACAGTTATCATGATGCCACTCCGTCGATGTCAAGCGACAAGGCTCCGAATTATCGGGATGTCATTGGGCGGCTCACCGCAGAAGGAGATGCTAAAGCAACTGGAGTGGCTGGGGCTTCAGTGGGCAGAATCATACGTGCCTACTGGGACGAAGGTCGGGTCGAAGATGCTCCTCGCTACCTCACCAGGAAAACAAAAGAAGACTTGCAGATTGTTGCCTGAGCTAGTGATAACCCTTTCATAACGATAATGACCCATATTCTCCATTCATAATGATAACGACCCATGTTCTCCGGCTTATTGCATGATTTGGCGTGTTCGGCATATCTTTCAGTTTTATTTCCTCGCTTGGTTGTTACAACGCTAATCTTCGGAACGTAAAATGCGAGCAAAACCATTGGCCTACTCACGCTGCCTGCTCATCGAAACGCGATAAGAAGGGGTGACGTCCTTAAGAAGGAACAGCCTAGCAGACGACGGCCCCAGATGAGCGGGCTTTGTGAGCATGCGCTTAGCCTCATCCTATTTCCAACTTCGCTCCGTCATATGGCGCTGAGGAACAGAAAAGTCGCCGCTCGCGCACGCCAGCTAAAGATTTGGGCGCCTGTACATACATGATTCTTATATGAGCGGGCAGCGACTGAGAATAACTACATGTGGATTATTGTAACCTTTAAATATAATTTTAAAAAACTGTGGGAATTATGTACCTGATATGGAGCAATAATTAAACGATTATTTAACTTAAATTAACTACTAATCTTTTTTGAATTTGATTTTAAGGGGCAACGTTATGATGCGAAATTGATGGCCGTGACTATCGAAGGTGTGTCCTGTCTTTAAATTTTCTTAAACGACAACGCGTTTCAGATATCGAACGTTAAAAATAAGCATTTGAAAGCCCGTTGAGTTGGCTTTCTCGCATTGCATATATATAAACTGTCGTCTCTGGCACTTTATGCGTCAAATACAGGCGCGGTTGGTGTACATTGATGATGTAGAAGTTAACTTGATATCGGCATCGATATCACCCGCAGCGATGCCACTTAATAAGTAGGTAATGCGGGAAAGCCAGTTCGACAAGCTTTCAAATGTGTGTTTTTGACATTCGATATTTCGAACCACAACGCAGATTAAGAGAATCTAAAAAGCTTACCTTCGATGTTGACGGCCATCAATTCCGCAATGAATCTTACTCCCTGAAAAATAAAAAAAATGAAATGTTAAGTTGTTGGCCGTGGCACGTAGCCCAGTGCGCTAATAATTTTGTGGCTCTTTCTCGGAATGTCGAATTTTTGAAGTGAATTTGATGTTACATTTGCACTATGTACTTTAGGGAGAGGGTTATGAACCTTAGTGAAATTGGAGCGTGTGTCATGGCCCAATCAAGTAAAGAGTTTAACATGACAGGGTGACACAGAAGGCAGGCCAGACTGCTAGGCCTTTAAAACCGAGCCACTGAGCCTGAAAACTCTTTCCAGATAGGTTTAGATGCTCTGCATCTTCGGCCCTGCCGTGGAGGGAAGATTTTCCCTCTAGCCAGTTCGATGTTCTTGTGCTCGCTGCTCAACGTGCAGTAAATAGCCAAACTGTTGTACATAAAACTTCAGTTTACCTTGCCTTTTAAGTTTAAGTTTAAGTCCCGTTGTTGTTAGACATCGTCTTTACATCATCTCTGGCGGGGCACCACAGATGCATAAGATAACAACGAACCTTTACTAAAAAAAGAAATTAGGAAAAGGGGCAGGTCGCCTGCAAACGATCACTCGAAATAGTTTTGATGTGTATCGACATGAATTTTAGATTTATTTATCTAACAATATTTCAGCCCGGCTTAGAAAACAGGTGTCTCGATTTTCTTTTTATGGTTCTTCCTTCTACTTTCCACTATCTATAGAAAAGGCAGGCTTTGCCTCAGAGACACAAGCAGTGCGGCGATGCCACAGCTATTCAGACCAACAAATAAGACCGCAGAAAAGGAAGAAAACACAAATTGGATAAACACCTTTTGTGTCTAAACCCAACGTTTTTAGATCCCTTTCAGTTTGCAAGCTCCCCCGCGCCGCGCCCGAGAAAGCGGCCCCCGTCCGCTTCCACTCACCACGCGGCGCTGCTGTCGCTGTCGGCCCGGAGGCGCCGGAGCGCTCGCGCTTGGCAGTTGCGGTGACAGCCTGTTCTCATCCGCGATAACATTGGGAGCGAACACGTCGAACTCAAATTTGCTGTACTTTTGGAGCTGTCACGCTGAAACTTCAGCCTCATGGTTAAAGAAATGTTTCACCTGGCTAGTAAGGGTGAGATAAAGAGCAGGCTGATGCCAGTTCGCAAAAAACCAATCGTTTGCATTGCGCTTTATCGCATCACGTTTGCGACGTTTAGCGCTGATGATATGCGTATGTTGGAGTAGAGCTATCAATATTTCTTCGGGAGAATGCACGAAACATTAATGAAAGGATAAAACTAGCGATGTTCCGCTTCTAGATCAGTCACGAAATTCCGCGCTATATTATCAACGAAGCACCGCACATGCGAGCAGCATTTTGCACGTTCTTTAGAATTCCAATTTCAGAGAACACAAGTATAAATGCAGACACACTTAGCTGGATGCAGGGAGGGAATAACTATAGAAGAGCTTTTTATTTGCAATGATAGCACAGACAGGAGCAGCGTACTGCACTTTCATTTTTAGAATGTTAATTTCATTGAACACAGACAAGCATTAAATGCAGACACACTAAGTCGGAAGCACGGAGGGAATGGCTACTTGAAGGCGAGCTTTTTTATTTGCAATGACAATATTTCTCTGTTCTCTAGCCGACGGTCACGTCTCTCGCCTAGAAGTGGATGCGTGTCAGTATGACAAAATGCAGCACTTGGCATGTAAAAGTGGCCATATGCTCTGCACATCCAAGCCGAACAAGGTTTTGCAATTCAAGCTCGTCTAGCAGCTCCCAAAAAACGTCCATTTCAAAAACGGGACCTTCCTTCAAAGAAATCGGGATTGCTTTGTTTACAATGTTGGTAAACTCTAGCATCTTTTTGGTGGGTTGCTTTAAGCACCCTTGCTTGAAGCTTTTTTATACTGTAAGATAAGCGTCACTGCCAACAACTGGCACAGGACAGCTGATATCTTCCATGCTGATATCTGCTGGCTGCTCCAAATCAGGCGGCGGTGACCATGGCGTAGACGCGAAGGGCCACGCTGGTCGGGCAAACAGCGTGGCGAGCGCCACCGCACGGAAGGAAACGGAAAGGCGACAATCCGCGCACCGCAGCTTTCAAACTGAAAGGGATCTAAAAACGTTGTCTAAACCTCTGTGATGTTTTTTTTTTTTTTTTTTTCAGCGAGATAGAGGCTCTAGTTCATTTATGTCATCGCTTTTGCAAATTGCGTGGCGAAGCCGTACTTCATCCATAAGGATGCCGCTTGTATATTTGCAACCTCAGGCAGGTCTAATCGACAATCCGATGCACTCATAGGTGTAGTGAGAACGAATCGCTGACATGTTTCATGGGTTTGAGGATTAAAAGGCATCGAAAGAGATAAAATGGCTTTACTACTAAGCAAATAGCTCCTCTTGAGGTTCTGATCTCTGTTCTGCTGCACAAAGAATATTTTATCTTTGGAGATTGCGGTGAATGCCAGCTGTAATGTTTCCGTAATCACCCTCAACGAGCTGTTTGGCCGAACAGAGGTGGTTGTAAATCTGTGTTCCCTCTCAGCAGTCGACGCGGCGCTACGCCCACAAACGACTAGCGGCTTTCAAAAGTCCCGCCACCCGGCGGCAGTCGATCGACGAAGCTGTGGAACTTGTTTTATGGACCGCGACGGGGCCTCACTGAGCCTTGCGAAGGCGCATATGGAACCCGTAGAATGGCCCTTTTATTCTGCCCTTTGCCCCAAAATTGGACGCGGAATTGGCCGCTTGTTTGGGCTATTGCTGCCTGTGATGGCGACTCGCGCCTTCCACGCGTCCGTCGCGCCCTCTGTCGGAGATAAATGGCAACTGGGGCCCCGCCCAAGCTGCAACGAGGCCAGTCCTACGGCTAGGCATATCTGGTAGCCTGGAGTGGATGTGTTTGTAACCAGTTGGTATGCGACGCTATCTAAGTCCATTTGATAGCCGCTAAAAAATTACGGCCGCTGAATGGCGTTCATCAGTGAAACGAGGTTTAAACTCGCCGCTTTGACCTAACCCATAATTAGCTTGTAGAGCGCAGGCGGTGACCGGACCCGTACTCAGCCGTCTGCTAAACCAAATTTTGACGCTTAAATCATGTTGCGTCGCGTAACAGGGCCTAACGCAGTTTAGTGTAATGAAACAACTGAAATAATATGAAGGGGCGAATAATCTCTGCAAGGCAGAGCAGCCACATTGAACACCCCGCAGGGCTCTTCCAAACACCCCAAGATATTTGAGAACCTTTGCGTCCACATGAATTGAAAGTAATTAAAAAATTAGGGCTAGAATTCCCGCGAAGCATAAATGCAACAAAGAACATTGAGTTTTACTTCACGGATATTTCTTGCACTCATAAAAATACTGCTTTATGCTTCAACCTGTTTCGACCTTGCGTTTTGCCTGTTCTATCCGGCCCAGGAGCACCCGATGTGGCGAGAGGTGGTGGGCCGCTCCACGTTGGCGCACACATCCCGTCGGCCACAGCCCCTCTCCGGCGCTCCTGGCTCGCGCCACCTGGCGATGGTCAAGTGAGTGGAGTACTCGTCGTATAAATCACGGGGTCCTGACCCCGACCCCGCATCGGGGCGTGTTTTGTGCCGGCGTCGTAGCCTCCCGCCTTGGTGCCCTCCTCATCCTGTTCACGATCTGCGGGGTCTCTGGCGGGTCGTTGAGGTATTGGGGGGGAACTTGTCACATAGATACGCGCATGCAACGCAGTTCCAGAGCTCGGAGCTCGGACTAGTGACGGATTTATGCAGCGAGGGATAAATCATCACTTCTGGAATTGCCTTTCCATGCGCATTTGGCTGTGTAGTTCGAGCTTGCAGAAGGAATAAAGAGGATGTCCCTTTTCTCCGCCAGAACGGGAGAGACAGGGATTAACTGTCTACTTGCACTTAATCTGGTGGGATAATACTCTGACTGCCGTTGTGTACCATTAAGCACCAGCAGCATGGGCTTCATATACCACTAGAGAAAATCCCGACCGAAAAAACTAACGCAAATAAGCCAAAACAGTTTTTTGACTTTTTATTTGTCTACTGCTATACTGATGTATTGGGTGCACGCATGGCGGATGTGTTGCGAATAGAGGTTTCGTCGTTCCCGCGATTCTGAAAGAAATGGGCAGTACGACATTCTGCAACGAGGTGTCTTTCATAAATGCCAAAAAAACAAAACGAAGCACACTTTGATTATCGGATTAAAATTTCTTTTCTTCATAGTAAAATTCTTCAGTCGAAAATTTAGTGAACCCATCTTGCCCGATAGCGCCGAAACATATATCGGCTTAGGAGCGGCTAAGTTCATCTGAGAGGTTATATGCACAGTGGGAGAACATATATGCATTAGAAGCGAGGAAATGAAGCCACTGCAAACAAAGAAATGGTTTTTCCGTAGCCTAGAGGCGCGGTGAAGCAACGAGCATCAATGAAAACCAGCCCCTGCCGAGGATGACGTGCAAAAGGCAGCTCTCTGCATCCCGATCCCTTTTTGCCTTTGGTGCGCCGTTGGGTTCTTTCTCATTCGCTTGGCCTCCTGTTGCTGCTCATCCACTCCTAACGAACAGGACAGCAGACCGGACAATCTACTCGTTATTCCACGATGACTTTGTTTTTGATCGAACTGCGATCGCTTCTCATAGTGGCTGTTATAATTTCATTTTCGTCTGGATATGCGTTCAGACAGAGACAATTCGAAACATTAACGTGCTATTCTGCGTAAAAATAATTATTTTAAATGCCTATTCTTTATTTTCGACCAATAATTGAGAGCAAAGTCTTGACTAGTAATAAAGTCACTAAGCCGTCTTTGTCTCTGCTTTCTACGAGCCTCGTTTAACTGTGCAGCATGTTTAAATAAGCCGTGTTATTCAGCGTTGTGTCTTGTCTACAGTATACAGACACTAAAAGTATCGAGTATGTAGACATATGTATTAGAACTTACCGATTCGGATTGTGATGATGCAGTTGCACACAGCGTACTTTCTTGCTGCTTCGTTTTATTGCCTCAATTCTTGGAATTTTGCATTTCTGTTCGTCTCAATTTTTTTTTTTGGTAGTCGCCATTTTCATAAACAATGCTTGACTTGGCAAGATTTTAATGCCTTGCCTGAGGATGGCTCAGTTACTCTGGTTTAGCTCTTATTTTTTGCCGATATAAGTAACTTCAGGTTGAATGAATAGAATGATGGACTCTTCTGATCCTGTGTCGGCGTCTGTCTGCGGAAAATTATCCTTGCTGACCAAGCGCTTTAGCAACTATTGCCTTGTGAACTACATTTCCAGCTTGACAGCTCAGTTCGAGTCATTTCGATTTGGGCGCATGGCAAAAACGGCCTTGTGCTGCGCGGTGTGAGTGCATGTTGAACTCCAGATGGTCAATATCAATATCATATATCCTCATATATCATCAATATATGACCCCCTCTCTCTCCTCTGTTATTGCCTCCTTCATCAGTTCACCCATGGCGTGGTTAGGTGTCCGTTTAGAGTGAGAGAATTGTTCCACCTTTCCTTTGCTGAAAACCACCACGACCGCACACCCAGCACCACCACGATCAATAACTTTTCATTAAAGCTGCATCATGCTTATTGCCACGCCCATTCAGATGCTGTGCAAGAAGCAATAAACCTATGGTTAGCTCAACAGTGGTTGGAAGCAAACTTTAACTATGCAGTGCAGGCTTGAAGAGGCTCTACTGTATGCACATCAGTGTGCTCAGTCCAGCACTGACGTTCTATATGAGAGCAGTATCGCCTCCGATGGCTCTTTCTTGTCGCTCTGCTATTTGATACCGGACGTTTTATTCGTGATGTGCATCCCTGCCTCGCTCACCACGAGTTGAGACTCGCGCAACTGGAATATTTGCGCCCGAACAAGCATTAAACTGTCAAGCTTTGTCAAGCCTTCTTGAAGAAGCTGGCCGCGGGATATGCGGCATGAATGGAAGCATGTAGAGTGCGGAGAGTGGATGACACATGCAACATAACTTTATTTACTTCACATTTTAACAACAGAGGCGAGAGAAGAAGCTTTACACAGAAACATGTGTCGCCCTATGGTGAAGTGATGTGCCTAGAGGAAATGGTCGATCACGTGGATGACGCCGTTGGAGGCGACGTTGTCCGGGTTGTTGATGTTCACACCGTTCACTGTGATACACTCTGAAGAGGAAAAGAAAAAAGTGCGCGATTTGTTAGAGCTGTTGAAGAGCCAGTCGTAAATTTGAAGCAGCCAGTTTCGAAAGCTTGCATTTGGCTTTAGTTCATTCAAACTAGTATAATGCAGCTATAACATTCCAGATAGTACCTCTAAAGTGTAAAGACTCCGTTTGATGGTGACCAGGCGTTCATTATAAAGTATAACAGCAGATCCCTAAATTGGCACAATTGATCATGATCGGAACAGACAGTAGAATGAAACAAATGTGTCATGCATTAACAAATCAATGCTGGAGCTAGACACTGGGAACCTACTTAGTGTGTTAAGGAAATGCAAACGGGAAGTGCTTCCTCTTAACCTGACAAAAATGCGTTAGTTTTCATTATCATCATCGACACGGTTCCGTCCCAGGACAAAGCAAGAGAGCAGAAATAAACGACGAAGTGAGAAAGGGCGTACCTGGGATGATGCTCATCTTGAGCTCAAGGCCTCCCACGGTCTTGAGGACCTGGTTCTCCTGGACTCCAGCACTGTACACAGTGCCCAGCACGATGTGGCGGAGCAGCAGGGCTGTAAAAAGAAGCGAGCATACACGGTCAGTACGCGCATACTAAGGCACACTTTCCGAAGTATTTCGCTGCATCTATGAGCCTAACTGTGGCTGTCGGCGCTTCCTTGCTTATCTAATTGTGCCGAAAGTTGGTCTTGTAGTGTACTGTCTGTCTTTCTTGACGCTCCCAACGACAAGGAAGTAATAGAATAATAGGCACTTGGAAGTGTTTTCTTTCCTGTTAGCGCAGGTTAGTACATATGACAATCGTGATCCGTCTGATACGCTCTCACGTGTACGGATATTGAGAAAATGACCTTTTTGGGGAAGTGGTCCCGGTATACGCACCTTTCAGGGCTTCCCTGTCGCGCAGTACGTTCTCCATGCCAACGGCGTTCTTGAAGGCCTGGTCACTTGGCGCGAAGATGGTGTATGGTCCGACGCCTGCAAAGCAACGGTGAGATGAAACGCCGTTAGCTATACGTTGTTTTTTGGCGGAACGAACTAGTCGGCTCAGGCTCGAAGTGCGTGTCGGCATAGCAACCGCTAAAACCGTCTTGTACAGACCGTGTAGATGGCAAGGGACATAATAAGATTAAGACAAGTGGTGAACAAAACATAACTGGTGAGTGCTTGAGGATACAGTGTCAGTTGTGGCAGTAACTGCAACATCTGACGAGACATCGCCTCCTGAGAGGAGCAATGCGAGCTAGACAGATTATTTGAATTTCACTTAGAGACGCGATCGACACTGGTTTATTAGTCTTTGCTTAGATGATCCAATGCTTTTATTTTCGACTTGGCGGGCTATCGTAGAAACTTTCGTTATCCTGCTAAAGCTTGCAGATAGGGCACACATGATCATAAGTATAGCGTAGTGTAAAGGTATAGTTTCAGACGCCGCATACCTCGTGCGAGCGGCAACATCGAGTTTTTAACTGGCTGTCCCTTTGCTAAGATTCTTCCAGCAGCAGTAGGCTTAGCAATATAGAGTGTTGTTTCTGAAACTGAGCACAAAACAATACACCGCGATTGGTAATGCAACAGCGTGCTGCACAATAACAGGAGCGACAGGCAGAAGAAAGTTGAAAGGGGCTTGCGTGTTGGGGTAGGTGCTTCAGCGTCAGGCTTTACAGAAGTCACATGTACGACTGTCTTGAGTATGAGGAATCAGTAAAGGGGTCATAGTCATGTGTGAGGGATTCCCCGCTAGGTTACCCCGTATTTTACCGATGGCTCAGCGATTACAAATGTTCACGTGACTTTCCTGCGCGATGGCGTCATTTCATGCGAGTGACGACCGCGATGGTTTGGGTGGTCGCGGCGATAACAATGAGGCGCTGAACACTTACCGGAAAGGTACTCCTCGAGCCCGGCAAACTTGATGGCCTCGTCCAACTTCGGCAGGAGGATGGACTGGTGAATGACGTCCAAGATGCTGCCTCCTGGCCGGTGAAGCACACGGTCAATAGTGTAGAACACGAAGTTGCCTTGCTGCTTCTTGGGACCGATGATTCCGCCGGAAGCTGTCACAACCTGCAAAAACAGGGCGCAATGCGCTATGGTTGGCGAGATATGACTGGCTTCTCATAACTGCTTTCAGACAGCGATCTTTTAGCGAGCAGGCTGGTTTTAAGTTCCCGGATGAATATTTTTCAGGTGCCACGCTTAGTGTATATTATTGCAACGCATTTTGCGCCACTCTGAACTTGAAGGAGCCGTTCTCAAAGTGCGTGTGTTCTGTGCCTCCCTGTTGCCAGTTTAGTGTTGTAACCTGACGTCGGTTCGTAGTTTCTGTTGGAAACGAGGTGTTTGAGAGGTGCTTTAAATAAACCTGAAAGCCCCACAGATCACGATGCGGTGTCTAGCATGCAAAAGGAGAAAATTTTGGCGGAAGCTCTTGTCGTCACCTGGTTTTAAAAGCTCCATGATAAGGTTTGGCTTAAAGAAAGCATCGCTTACCCTTCCGTTGAAGTACTTGTTGAACCGCAGCAGGCTTCCTTCATCAAGCGTGGGGAAAGTGCGGTCGTTGTCGATGGTAACCTGGCCAGGAACAATGTGGTACAGCACGAGCTGCCTGAGAAGCTGAGTGTCTCCCTCTAGCTTCGAAAGCAGCTGGCCTCGGATCTGGGCGATGGCGTCATCACTAGGAACGAAGATGGTGTAGGCAGCTGTAACGACGAAAAAATCCGAGAAAAATTGTGATGAGACGCATTCACATAAGCAACGAGCAACGAGCAATCGAGTATTCTTTTCTTTGTACTGATATAGCAGCCAAGAGCAATAGGCTACGTTTGTTACGATTACAAGCGATATCAGCAGCGATCATTGTTTTGTACGTATAGTTTAGTGTTCACAGCTTAAGTGCGAACGAAAGGACGGTAAACAGCGTCTGTGCTTTCTTCTCATCTTGTCTAGTTGTCAAAACCGCAATTCTCAGACGATGCCGCACCTAAATTTTCTTTTGTTTCTGTTGCCGTTACATACCTATATTGCAAGTTTTACATCGGTTGCCCGGGTGGAAGAAGAAAAAACAATCATACGACGCCAAACCTGGAAGTACTCCATTTCGATCTATTCGCAGTGTTCATAACGGAACTAACAAGCTCTCGACACCGACTCTCATTAGCACATATAAAGTGAAACTATCTCTTTGTCCCATCGAATGTAGGAGGCCCTCACGCTTTTCTGAAAGAGCCCTCAGTGGAATGTGTCGCACATGCTCATTTGCGTATTAAACTGCTAGATACGATATCAAACGAAAGCGCGCACATCCCAGTAAAAATAAATGGATTTCATTAGCCATTGCAATGAACCTTAGGCTAGTTAAAGACATACCTCCATCATTGATGAGCTGAAGGACACCGGTTTTCTGCAGCCAGGAGAGGTAGCGTGTAGCCTTCAGCTCTTTCAGCACAAGCGTAAAGTCCAGTGGCTTGCCCTGAAGCTGAATACTGGGACCAGAAATGCCATACACAGCAGATGGCACACCGCTAGTCTTCACTGTTGTTCCGAATGTTTGTGTAACAACTTGACCTGGGATAACGTAAGTTGTTGGAGGTTGGATGTGAAGCTCAGTCTTTCCGTATGTGACTTGGCGACCAGGCTGAAGCAAAACAGATGTCTGAGGCAAACCAACAGTGACTTTAGGAACTCCGACGAGCCTTCCACCGAACTGGATGCTTGTGATGCCAGGGGCGCCAGGTACGACAACACCACTTGGAGTCAAAGACAAGCCAGGAGCAGACGGTCCTTTGGGACCAGCTGGTGCGCTTGGTCCACGTGGACCACCAGGGCCGGCAGGCCCCCTTGGTCCGCTTGGTCCACCAGGTCCACTTGGTCCACCGGGGCCGCTAGGTCCTCCTGGTCCGCCGGGGCCGAAAATAAATGTGGCAGTTGGAGCCTTTGGCCCACTTGGTCCAAAAGGCCCGCCTGGTCCCCTTGGTCCGCCTGGTCCTCCAGGTCCTAGTGGTCCACTGGGTCCTCTAGGTCCGCTTGGTCCAGATGGTCCGCTTGGTCCAAATGGTCCGCCAGGCCCGCTGGGTCCACTTGGTCCTGATGGTCCTCTTGGTCCGAATGGTCCGGATGGCCCGCTTGGGCCGCTTGGTCCTTTAGGTCCAGATGGGCCACTTGGGAAGGGTCCACTTGGTCCTGCAGGTCCACTTGGTCCCCCTGGTCCACTTGGACCGAATGGTCCACCAGGGCCGCTTGGTCCCCTCGGTCCAGATGGACCGCTAGGTCCTCTTGGACCACTTGGTCCAGATGGGCCACTTGGGAATGGTCCACTAGGTCCTGCAGGTCCACTGGGGTATGGTCCTCTTGGCCCACTTGGTCCAGATGGGCCACTTGGTCCTCTTGGCCCACTAGGTCCACCAGGGCCTAGAGGTCCACTAGGTCCCCTAGGTCCACTAGGTCCTGCAGGTCCACTGGGGAATGGTCCACTTGGTCCAGATGGTCCACTGGGGCCCAAAGTAAATGTGGCACTTGGAGCTTTTGGCCCGCTTGGTCCAAATGGTCCTCCTGGTCCCCTTGGTCCACCAGGTCCAGATGGTCCACTGGGTCCTCTAGGTCCACTTGGTCCTGATGGGCCACTTGGGAATGGTCCGCTTGGTCCTGCTGGACCACTTGGGTATGGACCACTTGGTCCTCTCGGTCCAGATGGTCCGGAAGGTCCGCTTGGTCCTCTTGGTCCAGATGGCCCACTTGGTCCGAATGGTCCGCCTGGCCCACTGGGTCCTCTCGGTCCTGATGGGCCGCTTGGGTCTCTTGGTCCAGATGGACCACTTGGGAATGGTCCGCTTGGTCCGGCTGGTCCGCTTGGGTATGGACCACTTGGCCCACTTGGTCCTTTTGGCCCAGATGGTCCACCTGGTCCACTTGGACCGAAAGGTCCGCTTGGCCCTCTTGGTTCAGAGGGCCCACTTGGTCCGAATGGTCCGCCAGGCCCACTAGGTCCTCTCGGTCCAGAAGGCCCACTTGGTCCTAATGGTCCACCAGGACCACTTGGTCCTCTCGGTCCGGATGGGCCGCTTGGTCCTCTTGGTCCAGATGGGCCACTTGGGAATGGTCCGCTTGGTCCAGCTGGTCCGCTAGGATATGGACCACTTGGTCCTCTAGGTCCAGATGGTCCGCCAGGTCCGCTTGGTCCTCGTGGTCCAGATGGCCCACTTGGTCCGAATGGTCCGCCAGGCCCGCTGGGTCCTCTCGGTCCTGATGGGCCGCTTGGGCCTCTTGGTCCAGATGGACCACTTGGGAATGGTCCGCTTGGTCCGGCTGGTCCACTTGGGTATGGACCACTTGGCCCACTTGGTCCTTTTGGCCCAGATGGTCCACCTGGTCCACTTGGACCGAAAGGTCCGCTTGGCCCTCTTGGTCCAGAAGGCCCACTTGGTCCACTTGGTCCGAACGGTCCGCCAGGCCCGCTAGGTCCTCTCGGTCCAGAAGGCCCACTTGGTCCTAATGGTCCACCAGGACCACTTGGTCCTCTCGGTCCGGATGGGCCGCTTGGTCCTCTTGGTCCAGATGGGCCACTTGGGAATGGTCCGCTTGGTCCAGCTGGTCCGCTAGGATATGGACCACTTGGTCCTCTAGGTCCAGATGGTCCGCCAGGTCCGCTTGGTCCTCGTGGTCCAGATGGCCCACTTGGTCCGAATGGTCCGCCAGGCCCACTTGGTCCCCTCGGTCCGGATGGGCCGCTTGGTCCTCTTGGTCCAGATGGGCCACTTGGGAATGGTCCGCTTGGTCCAGCTGGTCCGCTAGGATATGGACCACTTGGTCCTCTAGGTCCAGATGGTCCGCCAGGTCCGCTTGGTCCTCGTGGTCCAGATGGCCCACTTGGTCCGAATGGTCCGCCAGGCCCACTTGGTCCCCTCGGCCCTGATGGGCCGCTTGGTCCTCTTGGTCCAGATGGCCCACTTGGGAATGGGCCACTAGGTCCTGCAGGTCCACTGGGGTATGGACCACTTGGTCCAGATGGGCCACTTGGGCCTCTTGGTCCACCGGGGCCGCTAGGTCCACCTGGTCCTTGTGGTCCACCTGGTGCACTGGGGCCCAGAGTGAATGTGGCACTTGGAGCTTTTGGTCCGCTAGGTCCGAATGGTCCAGATGGCCCACTCGGGAATGGTCCGCTTGGTCCCGCTGGGCCACTTGGGTATGGGCCACTTGGTCCTCTCGGTCCAGATGGTCCACCTGGTCCACTTGGTCCTCTTGGTCCAGATGGTCCGCTTGGTCCGAAAGGTCCGCCAGGACCGCTGGGTCCTGATGGGCCGCTTGGTCCTCTTGGTCCTGAGGGTCCACTTGGTCCCCTTGGTCCAGATGGCCCACTTGGGAATGGTCCACTTGGTCCTGCTGGTCCGCTTGGGTATGGACCACTTGGCCCACTTGGTCCTCTCGGTCCAGATGGTCCGCCTGGTCCACTTGGTCCTCTTGGTCCAGATGGCCCGCTTGGTCCGAAAGGTCCGCCAGGACCGCTGGGTCCTGATGGGCCGCTTGGTCCTCTTGGTCCTGATGGTCCACTTGGTCCCCTTGGTCCAGATGGCCCACTTGGGAATGGTCCACTTGGTCCTGCTGGTCCGCTTGGGTATGGACCACTTGGCCCACTTGGTCCTCTCGGCCCAGATGGTCCGCCTGGTCCACTTGGTCCTCTTGGGCCTGAGGGCCCACTTGGTCCGAATGGTCCGCCAGGCCCACTGGGTCCTCTCGTGCCTGATGGACCACTTGGTCCTCTTGGTCCACCTGGTCCAGATGGTCCACTCGGGTATGGTCCACTTGGTCCTGCTGGACCACTAGGGTATGGGCCACTTGGTCCTCTCGGTCCAGATGGTCCGCTTGGTCCTCTTGGTCCAGATGGGCCGCTTGGGCCGAATGGTCCGCCAGGCCCGCTGGGTCCTCTCGGTCCTGACGGGCCACTTGGTCCTCTTGGTCCAGATGGTCCACTCGGGAATGGCCCGCTTGGTCCTGCAGGTCCACTGGGGTATGGTCCACTTGGTCCTCTTGGTCCGCCTGGTCCGCTTGGTCCTTTGGGTCCACCTGGGCCACTAGGTCCTCTTGGTCCGCTTGGTCCACTGGGTCCACCTGGTCCACTCGGGCCTAAGGTAAATGTGGCACTTGGAGCTTTAGGTCCACTTGGTCCTGATGGTCCACTTGGTCCGAATGGTCCGCCTGGCCCACTGGGCCCTCTCGGGCCTGATGGACCGCTTGGTCCTCTTGGTCCAGATGGCCCGCTTGGGAATGGCCCGCTTGGTCCTGCTGGTCCACTTGGATATGGTCCACTTGGTCCAGAAGGTCCCTTGGGGCCACCAGGTCCGAATGGTCCGCTTGGTCCAGTGGGTCCTCTTGGTCCTGATGGACCACTTGGTCCTCTAGGTCCGCTTGGGCCCGACGGTCCAGTCGGGCCACTGGGTCCAAATGGTCCTCCTGGGCCACTTGGCCCTCTTGGTCCTGACGGCCCGCTCGGGAATGGGCCGCTTGGCCCACTTGGGCCAGAAGGTCCACTTGGCCCTCGTGGTCCACTGGGGCCAGAAGGTCCTCCTGGTCCGCTTGGTCCAAATGGTCCGCTAGGTCCTTTAGGTCCAGAAGGACCACTTGGTCCGCGAGGCCCGCTTGGTCCGCCTGGCCCAGAAGGACCACTTGGACCGAATGTGAAGGTGACAGATGGAGCCTTTGGTCCACTAGGCCCACTTGGCGTTTTTGGAAGGCCGGGGAATGCAAACGAAAATCCTCCGGGTGTAGTTGGCCCGACTGGGCCTCCAAGCATAAATCCTGTTACTCCAGTAGTAAAGGTTGTCACAGCCGGTGCACCAGGGAAGATGGTGATTGAAGGTGCGCCTGGAACCAATAAATAAACATTTTTATTTGGGACTGTTCTTATTTTAAATAGGACATCTTTGAGATACCTTCCTCTGTTGCATTTTTTCGCTGCATTGAATTGCTAAGTGGAAGTATAAGCAACTTTTTTCATTTAAGGGTACATCTCGTCGTAATGGTAAAGGAGCTTATTTGACTGAAAACGGAGCTCTATGAATTGGCAACTGTCAAAAGCTGAAATGGATACTACTGCCACACACTGTTTTAATAACCTGGCTGTTGTCAAGCACTTCTTCTGTGGCCCTCTGGATTCTAGTCAACACCGTCATCCACTTAAATTCAGTGATTACAGAGTTCAAAATCATATCGACTGCATTACTTGTCAAAAGTCGGAGCGGGGGTAGTGAATACTTGAACTTTATGTCGAAATGTTCCAGCGCTAAATGCATCCATTCGAGCTGAACAAATACGAACAGAGCGAAATCTACCGGACTTATTAAAAACAGAAATTGGATGGACTGGTAAGTGACCCTCTGAGGTCGAGACCTGAATTTCTTCTGAGTCAATAATTATCTCGGGTACTACCGTTAAATTTGGCAGCATTTGTTTTCGTCTAATGGGTAATGTTTTCAATTTTTTGTTTTGTAGGCTAAAAATTATTAGCAGTCCCTCTGCGCCATTTGGTGGCGCATAATGTACATGATGCCTTCGCCCTTAGCCCACGGATGACTACAGGCTTTCTTTTGTCATTTTTCGGCTGTGCACGGATTAAGTTTTTTTGTGCTGCGATCTGGTCGGCACGCTCCTAAGAAGTTATTTTGCGTTCTGTCTGCTGGTGGCTGTCAATCTAGTTGTATTCTTCGGTACCTGCTGGTGACAGGTCGCATAGGAGCTTAGCGTGGACAGGAGCATGATGGATTATGAAACTCGGTAGCCTCCTGTTCCTGCTTATATTTTCGTGTTTTTTTGGACACTGGATAGTAGCTTCAGAAGCACCGAACATTGTAAACATTCTTTACCTAAAATTTTTCGCATCCGTAAGTGGAAATATAATAAGGAAGGCATGTTATAACCGAAATCGAACGCAACCAGTTCTTGTGAACACGACGCATGCTCTGTTTTTACTGTCAACTGTAGTGAGCAACAAGCACGATAAGTGCACCGAGCTGAAGAACCCCGTGATGTGTATTCATCAACGGGTTCTGTACTGATGTCGAACACCGCGCTCGAGTAATGAGGCAGTTGCTAGCTAGCATATAAATTTGGCCTGGCGGTACATGCTTACAGGAAGGAACTTGGCGCGACAATGCTGTCGTTGGCATCTGACCGGAATAGTGCCATGTTAGCAGCAGCGTTTCTGGTGAAAGACGAAAATTCCCACAGGAAAACTGCACCTTATGAAATCGGTTCGGGTAATTTATACCGCCAGAAACAAATGAAGCATTGAGTACATTTGCTAGACGCCCACTCTTGTTACCTGCTTCTGTTCCAACTGATATTATGACAAATTTACCGTTTCCTGAAGACATAAGATGTCGGATCAAGTGTCTAAACTACGTTTTGAAGCTGTCACCGCAGTGAAACATAAGAAATCACTGCCTTTTACACGATTATTGGTAAAGATATACCTACTTAGCGTTGCTTGCGAATATCGCCAGGAGGCACGAAAGAAGGCTTACGCGAACTGTGCAGAAAAGCAGCAATACGCTTTCTTCGCATTGTACTCGGGCTATCTTATCCTAAACGGTAGATTAAAAATACTATTGAAGAGAGTCAACTTACCACATGGACCAGCAAACTACACAGCCAAAAAAATGCCATCGATCAAGAAACCCTGAGCTTCTATATAAATTTCTATATGCTTTATCAAAATGAAACGCTTAATTTTATGCAATGTCCCACCAAAGGCCTTTGAGGCCTCAGTAAATGATGATGAAGGGTTTCACACGTTTCAGGGTAACAGGAAACACTTTCCGCCTCCTGTCAAGTCCGTTGGAGCCATTAGGGCACAATTTAGGCCTTACATAGTTGTGCTGTGTAAGAACTACTAGATAAAACAAAACAAAGCTATGCTCGCAATTACTTTAAACTATATAAATACCAGACCTTTACTAAAAAACGTTCGCTGGCGGAGCTGGCCTCAATTTTCTGTGCCATACAGCTCGTTTTTGTGCATGCCAAGAGCTCCCAATATAACCACGTGTTGCAGAAAAGCCTGCCACTAATTTAAAAGAAGTCTTTTTGAGGTAACGAGATGACTTTTTCAACAAAGTAATACTAGTGTTGGCGGACGTCAGAAAACGAGTGAATAATTTCATTAATTAAACCTGTTAACTTAATTATCATAGCAAATTTTGAACTATTACAGCATAGATAGGCACCTGGTGGTAGTTAGAGATTTGCAGCTCACCCATAATAATAGCTATATCTGCTTGGCAATTGGCAGTGGCTGCTGTATTCGCGTATGCTGCAGTTTGTACTCGCGATCTTGCACTGCTTACGAATATTTCCCCCCAGAAGTGTGAGTCTATTTTTTCATGTATGGTGCTCTTAGTACAGTATTTTGTTTCGAGCGTGGTAGGGATCTTTTCTCTCTTTGCAAGAGACCTTGTTTCTTGAAAGTGATGCTATTGCTCGTAAAAGCATTTGCTGAGAGGACTGAGAACCTTGAGCGCTATAATGGGATGCAGGCGCCTTTGACGGTATACGTGAGCCGATGCAGCTGCAATGAACAATGTGCTAAAAAGTTTCCCCGGAGTCCGTAAAAAATTCATGATCACAAGACATTTTATACTGCAAATTTACAAAAGTTTTTCGATATTACGCACACTATGATGGTTAGGGTAGTGTAAACTGTAGAGTTCGTGTTCCGCCGCACTTCTGTCCTGAAATAGTGAAACTGAGGGGAGTTTGTTGCCTAAAGTTTGCTTTAGTTCCGAAAATTTTATCATCCACTCGAGCATCCATACCTGGTGCCTTTGGAACAGGAAGTCCACTGATGAAAGTCAATTTTCCGACGCCGGCTGGGCCGCCTGGCAGCTGTGGGAAGCCAAGGGTAGCTGGCCCTTTAGGTCCGCCTCCAATTGGCAGCCTTGGTGCACCAGTCACACCAGTAGCGCCTGGCAGTTTTGGCCCACGGGAAAGGCTAGGAGCACCCGGAACTTCTCCAGGGAGTGGCACATAGCTAGGTGGCTTCCTCGTTGGTGTTCTGGATCCGCTTGGACCTCTAGGTCCACTTGGCCCTGATGGTCCACCTGGCAGTGGGAGGCCTGGAACCTTAGGAGCAGGTGTGGCAGATGGGCCCCCAAACAAAAATCCTCCTGGCCCAGCAGGTCCACTTGGTCCTCCTGGTCCACTTGGTCCGAATGGTCCACTTGGACCTTTAGGTCCGCTTGGTCCTCCTGGTCCACTTGGAGCACCAGGTCCTTTAGGCAACCTCGATCCGAAGGTAAATGTGGCAGTTGGACCCTTAGGTCCGGCTGGTCCACTAGGGCCGAACGGGCCGCTTGGTCCCTTAGGTCCTCCTGGACCACTCGGTCCACTGGGCCCACTTGGTCCACCAGGGCCGAATGGCCCACTTGGGCCTCTTGGTCCAGATGGTCCGCTTGGTCCCTTAGGTCCACCTGGTCCGAAAGGACCACTTGGTCCGCTTGGGCCCGAAGGTCCGCTTGGTCCTGATGGCCCACCTGGGCCGAATGGTCCGCTTGGTCCCCTTGGCCCGCTTGGTCCTCCTGGCCCGGATGGCCCACTTGGGAATGGCCCGCTTGGTCCTCTTGGTCCGCTTGGTCCGCTTGGTCCACTAGGACCGAATGGACCGCTTGGTCCCCTTGGTCCGCTTGGTCCTCCTGGCCCAGATGGTCCACTTGGGAATGGTCCGCTAGGTCCCCTTGGTCCGCTTGGTCCTCCTGGCCCGGATGGCCCACTTGGGAATGGCCCGCTTGGTCCCCTTGGTCCGCTTGGTCCACCAGGTCCAGATGGCCCACCAGGACCGAATGGACCGCTTGGTCCCCTTGGTCCGCTTGGTCCTCCTGGCCCAGATGGTCCACTTGGTCCGGATGGTCCACCAGGACCGAATGGACCGCTTGGTCCCCTTGGTCCGCTTGGTCCTCCTGGCCCAGATGGTCCACTTGGGAATGGCCCGCTTGGTCCCCTTGGCCCGCTTGGTCCGCTTGGACCTAATGGCCCACTTGGTCCTCTTGGTCCGCTTGGTCCACTAGGACCGAATGGACCGCTGGGTCCCCTTGGTCCGCTTGGCCCTCCTGGACCAGATGGTCCACTTGGGAATGGTCCGCTTGGTCCCCTTGGTCCGCTTGGACCTCCAGGACCGAATGGTCCTGCTGGCCCAGATGGTCCTCTTGGGCCAGATGGTCCACTTGGCCCACTTGGGAATGGCCCGCTTGGTCCCTTCGGTCCACTCGGTCCTCCAGGGCCAAATGGTCCGCTTGGTCCTGCTGGTCCAGATGGTCCTCTTGGGCCAGATGGCCCACTTGGTCCCCTCGGTCCACTCGGTCCACCAGGGCCGAATGGTCCACTTGGTCCTCCTGGCCCAGATGGTCCTCTTGGGCCAGATGGTCCACTTGGGAATGGTCCGCTTGGTCCCCTAGGCCCGCTTGGTCCTCCAGGGCCGAATGGCCCACTTGGTCCGCTTGGACCCTTCGGTCCACTAGGTCCGACAGGTCCGAATGGTCCACTTGGCCCACTTGGGAATGGTCCCTTTGGTCCAGAGGGGCCGGAAGGTCCTTTGGGGCCAAAGGAGAGAGAGGCAGTTGGAGCTCTCGGTCCGCCAGGTCCACTTGGTCCTCCAGGTCCAAATGGCCCACTTGGACCGGCTGGCCCAGATGGTCCACCTGGACCGAATGGTCCACTTGGTCCTCTTGGTCCGCTTGGGCCACCAGGGCCGAATGGCCCACTTGGTCCCTTTGGTCCTCCTGGTCCAGATGGTCCACTAGGTCCGAATGGTCCGCTTGGCCCCTTAGGACCGCCTGGTCCGCTTGGTCCACCAGGGCCGAATGGGCCGCTTGGTCCCCTTGGGCCACTTGGTCCCCCTGGTCCAGATGGTCCACTAGGTCCGAAAGGTCCACTTGGTCCGCTTGGTCCCCTTGGTCCGCTTGGTCCACTTGGCCCCCTTGGTCCTCCTGGTCCTCCTGGTCCACTGGGCCCGAATGGTCCGCTTGGTCCCCTTGGTCCACTTGGCCCCTTTGGTCCTCCTGGTCCAGATGGTCCACTAGGTCCGAATGGTCCACTTGGTCCGCTTGGCCCCTTAGGCCCGCCTGGTCCGCTTGGTCCCCCAGGGCCGAATGGGCCGCTTGGTCCCCTTGGGCCACTTGGTCCTCCTGGTCCACTAGGTCCGAATGGTCCGCTTGGTCCGCTTGGTCCGCTTGGTCCCCTTGGTCCGCTTGGCCCACTAGGGCCGAATGGTCCACTTGGCCCCTTAGGGCCGCCTGGTCCGCTTGGTCCACCAGGGCCGAATGGGCCGCTTGGTCCCCTTGGGCCGCTTGGTCCTCCAGGTCCAGATGGTCCACCAGGTCCGAATGGTCCGCTTGGTCCCCTTGGTCCACTTGGCCCACTAGGTCCGAATGGTCCGCTTGGCCCCTTAGGACCGCTTGGTCCGCTTGGTCCACCAGGGCCGAATGGGCCGCTTGGTCCCCTTGGGCCGCTTGGTCCTCCTGGGCCAGATGGTCCACCTGGTCCGAATGGTCCGCTTGGCCCCTTAGGACCGCTTGGTCCGCTTGGTCCACCAGGGCCGAATGGGCCGCTTGGTCCCCTTGGGCCGCTTGGTCCTCCTGGTCCAGATGGTCCACTAGGTCCGAATGGTCCGCTTGGTCCCCTTGGTCCACTTGGCCCACTAGGTCCGAATGGTCCGCTTGGCCCCTTAGGACCGCTTGGTCCGCTTGGTCCACCAGGGCCGAATGGGCCGCTTGGTCCACTTGGGCCGCTTGGTCCTCCTGGGCCAGATGGTCCTCTTGGTCCGAAAGGTCCGCTTGGCCCCCGTGGCCCACTTGGTGCTCCGGGACCAGATGGCCCACTAGGACCAAATGGTCCGCTTGGTCCCCTTGGTCCGCCAGGGCCGAGTGGCCCACTTGGACCCTTTGGTCCTCCTGGTCCGAATGGTCCGCTTGGTCCAGATGGTCCACTAGGTCCAAATGGCCCACTTGGTCCACTTGGTCCGCCGGGCCCCCGTGGACCTCCTGGTCCCTTTGGTCCAGATGGCAGTGATGGAACTCCAGGACCTTTAGGAAGTCCTGGAGTACCAATCTGGAATGTTATTTGAGGCGCTTGGCCTGGCAGGAGAGGTTGCAGAGCCCCAGGGCCTGTAAAGAAAAACGTGAAAAGCTCAAAGCACTGAAATCTGGCTTAATCAGAATGTTCCATGCCATAGATGTGAGCATGCTAGCATTTGTATTCGTTCTTATATTCAAAACCTATAGGTTCTTTGCATTCCTAACACCAGCTGGTAAGGTATTGTAATCTAAGGGTTGAAAATTTCAGACTGACATTCATGTCACGGCTGTGTATTGACAAATTTTTTGTGTGCGCAAATCGATAATAATATCTCGTGATTTCTTATTGTTTTTCATTAGTTTATCTTTTACATTTCTGAACCCACCAGTGCTGGGTGAGATGCTTGATGGCACTTTAGAGTCTCCACTTGTTGTCTTTCTTGTTCCAAATAGTTCCCGCACTGGTGCCTTTGGCGAAAGAGTGTCTGGTGGCCTCTGTGTGTCATCTGTGGGCGTGTATGGCGTTCGGTCTTGTGTCCTTGGTGATGCATACTGATCTCCTGGTTGCTGTTTGGGTCGTGATGTGTCTGAAGCTGGTCCACCAAAAAGAGAACTTCGTGGCAGCGATGGCGTCTCAAGCGGCATGGAAAGCACTTTTACCTTTTCGCGATCTACGTTCACAACTTTAGGTTCACCAGCTTTTCTCAAGGGATGAGTAGGAGGTAGTGCCTGGCTGATCAGTTCAAGGAAGGAGTTGTCATCGCATGGTGGGAACGTCTTAAATATAGGTGATAACGGCGGGGCCTCGCGGGGATCTTGCAGGGGAGTCTTCAACTTTAAGAAACGGTCGGGGAATTTCTTGTCTCCGGCAGCTCCGGCGGGCGACGTTTGCGCCAAGCCGGGTACCTGGTCTGGAGCTTTTGACTTCGTGGGCCTCAATGGTGCTATTCTTTGGAAAGGCGTTCCGAAAAGAGCCGAGCCTTCTTTCGGTAATCTCTCCGGTGCAGGTTTTAGTGGCGGAAGATTCAGTACGTGGAGTGTAGGGGGAATTCTGTGACTGACCTCAAGCGGAGGAGCCGTTCCGGGCGGATTTGCAGGCGGTGACAGTGGCCTCACCTTTTCCTCGTTGTAAGTGTCCTTTGTTGCTGGCTTAAACGTAAAACTAGGTCCGGTTATGTCACCCGGTCCTTTCGTAAACTGCGGCCCGCGCTTGGGGACCGTAGCACGATTCGATTGGTCATCACTGACGGGGCTAAAAGAGAGAGAGGGAACAGTGGGCGGGGAAAGCGGCTTGACAGATTGGGGGGTGGGTTGGGCTATGGGAACAGCGCCTACATTAAAGGAAAGCGGTGGGACGGCAGGGGCGGACAGGGGCTTAGGTGGCCGCGCGGGCGGTGCGAATTGCAGCGAACCTTGTGGAGCACTGGGCGGCCTCCTAGCGCCGAAGACGGGCTTAGCGGGTTGACCGGGGCTCAGTCCGGGCAAAACGGGAGTGCCAGGGAGACCTGGGAACGCGAGTGTCGGGGCCTTTGGAGCGAGCCCCGTGGGCGATATTGGCCTAGGCAAGACACTGAGCGGCTGCTGACCTAGGACAACGGTCTTGGGCGGAGACACGATGTGGGTGGTGGTCTGCGTCACTCTGCCGGGCACCACGACGTGCTGCACGAGTCCAGGAATCTGCTGGCCCACGATGGTGGTTCCAGGGAAGCTGATTTTTCCTCCCGTGAGCAGGCTATCCCCGCCGCCGTGCGATGGTACGCAGCCGCAGTCTTCGATCACGCTCTGTGGCACCAGCAGTCGGTTAACAATGTGGATGACTCCGTTGGTTGCACCGTCGTCCCTGCTGACGAATGGGACGCCATCGATGAAGAGTTGGCCTGCAAAGTGAAGAGGGAAACATGCACGCACGCTCAGGGGTGATAATGGCAGTAGTAGAGCGACATATATTAAATAGCTCAGCACGAAAAGTTTATTCAGATTCGAGAGAAGCGCTGTCCGAGTGTTTTAGTGACAGACAAATGAACACAAAATTGGAGCAACTGTACAGCTCCCAACAATGCGCCTTTAGGCCATACGCTTTAAGTGCGAATGATTTTATGTCGCTGTTATGCACGTTGAAAGGAAGCGAATTGTTGCTGGTAATAATGCCCTCCCGAAAATGACATTGTTCGGTGTCTGAGCTGTGTGGCGATAAATTTGAATGGCGGGGGGGGGGGGGGGGGGGGGCGGAGTGCTGTTGAATGCCGAGAAGTACAGAAACTAAGACAAGCCAGGATTGACGCAGTTAAGGGGAGTTCTGAATTTGCAATCTATTCTAGTTGCAAGCATAAACAATACAGTCTCATCGGATTATCTTAGTTCGTTGTTTCGTATACTGTGTAAAAACATCGCAAAATCATGTGAAATGACAGCGTGTAATGCCTAAATATGTAGGGAAACACACAACTGTTTCAGCTAAGCATTCCGACAAGGTAAGAAGAAACGTACGATACTGCTGAGTGTATACAACGGTGCAACAAATTGATACCCATGAAGATATGCATCGTTTACTGTATGTGATAGCAGAACCGATAACCGATAGTTTATCTTAATGACAGTGAATACTAAAAAAAGACTGATGTATTTAGGAGCATCAGGATATAAAGTGGTGTGGTGAAGTTAAAGTTGCTTCGAAAGGATGGCCGCGGTTATCAGAAGATAGGGTTAACGAGTTCACTGGAAATGGAGCCTGTCCCACTGCATATCTGACGTGGCTGACAGCGGTCGGGACGATGATATCTCACCGGCTTGGGTTGTGATCTTGAGAACTTCGCCGTCGAGTGGGGTCAGCGTTGCGCCATCCTTGAGAACAGCGCTGAACTGAAGACCAGGGACAATGTGGTGGGAAATAACACCTGAAACGAGAGATATCAACACGACAGGTCACCGGATTGTTACTTATCGCATTGGCAGAGAGCTGAGCGCTTCAGACGCCATAAGAAAAGCTCTCTGTTGTTGACTGATTCTATATGTCCAGGCTGAACGAAGGCTATGGGGCCTAGACATTAACGCTTCGTGTCTATGTGGCCTAGACATTAACGCTTCGTGTCTATGTGGCCTTAAAATTAACGTTTCATGCGTGTTGGCATTTCGGTCAAAGCATACGTACGCTTAAGGAGCTCGCTGTCTGACAGGATCTTCTGCGAGGTCTCCGTCGGCAGGTTGTTGATGGCGTCTTGAGTTGGGATGAAGACAGTGTACAAGTCACCTAGAAAAAAAAAGTAATATGCATGAAATTTAGCATAATAATGGTTACAATCGGGATTCTAATTCCCTTCTGTTCACACGCTTCCTTTCCTTTCGTTTGCTATGCACATCCCCTATAACGCTAGCAACGTCAAAACCTAGATTTTTATGTTTTATATAATTTTTGTTATATATAATTATACAAGTATAATTTTTATTGGCCTTTGTTGGAAAATTTAGGCTAGCCGATAATTCGCCAAGTAGGGTGGGCGCGGCAAGCTTAGGAACGTTCCAATTCAAAATACAAGTTACATTTGCTCTAACACAGCAGTTGTCACCTTGTCAAAGCAATGTAGTTCTGCGACAAGAAAAAATTTCGCACGTCCTTGTCATTAAATTCAAATGTCATATTATGAAGCCGCGATAGTCTAACCTTGGTACCACTTTGTTAATGATCTGACGTAACGCATTTTTAATTCCGAATTTAGTGGATAAAATCTGTGAACTGAAACCAGGGACCAGCGGTAAGTGTAACATCTCCGCCTAAAGGGGAGAGGGTTGAGCGGAAGAATCACGCGAAAAACACAATTTGCACAGAGGACTCACTGTTCAAGACGCTGGCGAAGCCGCTGCTCTGGAGAAGTCGGTAGAAGTATCCGAACTTGGCCTGGATGGTCTGCGAGAGCAGGCTGTCGGCGATCGGGTACAGCACGCGGTCCACGATGTGTACGATGACATTCTCGTACGAGACATCACCCAGCAGGATGTTGGCACCTCCAATGGAGATCGTCTGCGTCACAAATGTAAGGGCATAGAGCACATGACTAAATGAACTCTAGGACAATCAACAGGATAGATAAGCGGGCGAGTTGGTGATACATTATGCGAAAAAACAGCGCGAACAAACGGGGACGAAAGGAAGAATGCACAAGAACAAGCGCTTGTGTCTGTGCATTCTTCCTTTCGTCCCCGTTTGTTCGCGCTGTTTTTTCGCATAATCTAGGACAATGTCGAAGCAACTTCGTTGAGTTCAGTGATCCCGTATTCAAGCACTCACGCACTCATGATGCAAGGCGCCAAGTGAGCCGGTCGGATACGCTTGTAAATTAACATTAGCGAAAGCGACGTCCGCTCACCCTGCCGTTGTCGTAGACCTTGACGAGGATGTTGTCGCCGCCCGCCGTGGTGATCTCGAGGTCGCCGCGAAGGCTGCGGCTGTTCACCGAGTCGCCCACGATGTGGTGCAGCACGAATTTCCTCAGGAATCGACTGTCCGTCTCCAGCATCTTGATGACGCTCGGCGGCAGGGCCGCGAACGCCAGGTCATTGGGTGCGATGATTGTCAGGGACGCTGCGTAAGCAAGGCAGTGACAGAGTTCACCGGCATGCGCTAGTTAGGCATTAGATCGCGATACAGTTGAACCTCGTCATAACAAAGTTGAAGGAGACCGGCAATTACTTCGTTATAACCGTAGGTTCGGTATAGCCCGTGTTGACCGAGCTTCCAAGGGGAATAGTAATTTCTTTGTTATATCCAATATTTCATTATAAACCGTTTCGTTATAACGAGGTTCGACTGTATGTGAAAACGCGACAAAGCGTTTTATACTGCACTCTGAGTCGAAACCGGATAAAATGAGATTAAAGTGCTTAGTCTTCAGGCGAACGGTTGTACCTCGTGGTGGCCGTGTTTACGCCGTCGTGCAGACTACAGCTATGCTTGTGTTTCCTTTGTATTTCGTCTCTGAGAGAGTTATGGTCGGCCTTTTAAACAACTAATGGTTGCGACAACGCGGTTACTCATCAAGTGCTAACACATGGGCCGTTTTTAGTTCTTCCTGGCTGATAGTTTAAAGCTCTTAGTACATTAAATTGAATTTGCATTTCTGCACCCCTCTCGTGTGCCGTAGATTTAGAGACTATGAAAATATGCGCTGAATAATCACGAGAAAAAAAACTGTGCAGTGCGCAACCAATTTGAATGTGTCCATCCTGATTGAAGACCTTCTTCGGTACACATTCAGAATATGAGGAGCGGAATTCCTAGTTCAAGGGTAGACAGGCAGAATATTTGCGGGCAAGACGATTTTTGCGTACATGCTCGCGGCGTGTATCAATATTTCTTTAATCTGTCGTTAGGAGAAACAGAAAGCAGTTTTGCTCAAATATGGCAGCATGCAGCGGCTGTGACGTCCGCTATGCTTGTTGCGCCTTCATATGCACGTGATCAGATGTTAAAACTACCACCAACAGTTAATGGCCAGAATTAACTTCTGTGCTGGCTTACCAGCTCATGTCGTATGCCTGACGAAAATACGAACGGTCGCTTGTACGTATGCAGCCCTGACCAGTCAGTATTAGCACAGCGCTACACTGAACTAGCCGGGTACCAGTCGCGCATGCGCAGTGGCACGCGTGCGTCCCCATTGGCCACGGCGCATGTCTAGCTGGTATCTGGCCGATATGATAGACGTATGCGCTATAGTCTTGTACAAGTGAGGAGTCAAGTGGCAGATGTCCCTCAAGGGAGGTTCTGCAACCAATGGTGTCGGTCTACTGTCACGACGGCGCGGTCAACCGCATTGCAGCTGATAGCGGCGGGGGACAGGCCACATATGGTCTGTAGACAGTGTGCGGTCCGTCTGCTAAATTTTTGCTGTGAAGGCACCGCTATTTCACGCTTTCGTTAGTATTTTTTTTTTCAAAGACACGTTGGCATGACCACAAAAGTGAATACTCACGCAGGGATGCGAGGACGTCTTCGACCTGGGCACGACGCAGGTACTTGCAGAAGACGGTGGAGTCTCGCTGCTGGAGGAACTCGTAGAGGCCGCGGAACTGGCCGACAGCCCGTGCCTCGCGAACCAGGACATCGCTGGATTGCTCTGCGAAAAATAGAGGGGTAGACAAAGAAAGGTCGGTCAACCTGAGTGAGATTTCGAGCTTCGGGACGCCATCAACAAACGCGCCAATTTTTTTACACGTAAAACCAACACCTTGTCTAATGTGACCTAAGGTAAGGGCCACCTAAGGTTCATTCGTACCAACTCGCCCAATTCTCAACCCTTTTCACCTAAGGTTACAAGGTTAGGGTTACCTCCTGCCTGCTTTGAGGTACGAGTATCAAAAACTGTCAACGGAAACGTCGATGTTGCCGCTGGTGAATATTGTGACGGTTGAAGACAATATTGACAAAGAAAAGGAAAGGAAATACACACACCCGCAGTAATATAATGGTGCTGCAAGGCAGTGTCATAAAATAACTGACGCTAAAGGCAGAAGGGCAAAAGCGAAACGAGCTCAGGCCAGCCAAGGACGTATAGCGACCAGTACCTCTAAATGCTTTCCCGGAAACGCAAAGAAACCAACAGGAAAAGGCAACCACATTAAACTAGCAACCACGCATTGCGTTAGCGATAAATATCAGCGTTTCGTGAGTACCTCTGAACTTTTAAATCTTGACCCATTTCGGTTGCAAGTCAGGTGCAGTAAAACATGTGGGAAGAAATGGCTCTCGCAGAGATCGTGAACTGTGTCCCTGTGAAGAGCGAGAAGCCACCGCGTTCAGCGGTCGTCGTACCATAAAGGTCGTGAGCGCAGACCCTAAAGAGTCCCCCGAATGTAACTGTCAGCTATCGGGGTAGTAGTGTGGAACATATGGACGCATATCTTCTCGGTCTATATGCTGTAACAATGTAATCTATAGGTTAAGGGGACACGTGAGTCGGTGTCGTACATCGTCCGTTTCCTGTCAGAAAGTGAACGTCACCAAGTGAGGACCAGCGAGGGATGAGACGACGAAATTTAAAAAAGTAACCTTGGGTGACCACCCCATTCTCATAGCTCGCGCTCGAGTACATGCGTATACACATTTTTACAGCGAGCTTGTGAATGTATGACTGTGAAGGGACGTTCATATACGTGCAGTTATTTTCTTTATTATTTGTATGTCGCCTTTGTGTGAATGTAGGCGCATGCTGTATATAGTTTCTGCCTCTCCCTACTAACCTTTATTCTGTCATTTCGACACCCATCTTTTTATTCCTTTTATTATTTTCATTTTCAATTAGCCACCACTACTATAACTGCAGCTGCTGCTACTACTTGACGCCGCTGAACGGCATCCTCTTGCAAAGGCACGCAGAGCTCTGTTAGCGAGATACCAAAAATAGTTTCATGCAGTGTCTATTTTTCTGTTTTCTACCAAAAAGAAGAGTATTGGACTACAATTCTAGGCCCCGTGCACTGTGTTTCACGCTGGCTTAGGCGTCCTTTGTTAACCAGTAAAGTGCCTTGAATGAGGTCGTCCGTATTTCACACGCCCCTCTGCGCAACGGGTGACGTCGCTCATGACGTCACTGTATAAATCCTTATGGATGAGCTCAGAGTTATATTTAATGCAGTACGGGCCACTGGAATGTGTCCTGTCGGATTAGCTAACGGCACGGGCCGCTGGTGAAGCCTAGACGCCAAAAATGACACGCAGTAAACTATTTCACGCGTGTCGTAGTTCGTGCTAGCACCGATGGCGTCGCCACAGTCATTTTTCGACGCTGCTTCGCTTTAAAAGAAAATCAAAGACTTGAAACAGGGACGAACGCTGTAATCGGACCTAAACAGTGTACTGTACAGCGAAGGATAGTAATCCAATATATGGCATTAACGTGCAGCTGAGGTTCACATATATACTTACGAAGCTAGGCACATTCTATCTGCAGTAAGCACTAGGCTGACGCACGTAATGTGAGTGACTGGTAGCGCGTTACCCAGAGCCGTGCGGATCTTTTTTTCAGCTTGCGTCTCACCACCACGCGACCACCACTTTCGAAAAGCGCACGCGAAAAAAAAGTCAGGAATCAAGAATCAAGAAAGCCAAGAAATCCAGCGAGTCCAGTCCGGGAAGCGTCCTCCTTGAACTGAAAATATGCCCAGATTGAAATCAGCGCCGGGAGGAAAGTTGAGAGAGAGGCGTATGGAAAATAAGAAACCGCTTTGGCCGAGCTGCTCGCCGTTCCGCACTGAACGCGCGTGGCTTCGTTTCGGACAGGATGAGATGCGGGATTAGCGGCGGCTTTTTTATCTGACCTTTGGACGGCTCGACCACATCCGCGGGGATGCGCTTCGCAAGAATTATGGCTCCCCATCCGAGAGCGCCTTCGTCCATTTCTTGCTGGCTGCCCATAGCTCCCCCCCCCCCCCCCCCCTCTCCTGTCTCCCTGGCCCCTGTGCCAACATACCCTCCCCCTCCACCCTCGCCCTCACCCAATGTCGCCACTGGCCATCGCTAGTCGACAGAGCACGAAGAAGAAGGCCTTGAGGGGACGCCAGTCAAATAAAAAAAGAGCAAAAATAACAATAAAAAAAGCGGCCCGACCAGTCAGCAGTAAGTAACGGTTCCTGCGATCCGTCGCATCTGCTTTCCTTCACTCTTTCGCGTGCCTCCGCAAGTCTCGCCACCGAAGGCGACCGGACAGCGGTGGACGACAGGCTTTTGCAAGAGTGTTCGATTCCACTGGACTACCAATGAAGATGGGAGACCCAGCCACCGTCTCGCCAGCTGCATTAGTGCAGCTTGCTTTTTATTTTTTTAAATAAAGTTGAAGATCACGTTCCGCATACAGCTCGAACATGGTCGGCAGCGAGGATGCCTAATCAGCCCTGTTCCGATTCGTCCAGTCAAGGACGTCTTTGGACGATCCGCATCTAAGCGCACGCAACCAGTGCTCATCGCGACTGTCGCGCTCATTGACATGGAAAGGCCGTCGCCGACTGCACAGCGTCGCCGGCCTTGGGTGTCGTTAGGGGGACGCGCTTTTCCGAAGAAACCAAATGAGCTATATTTGTACGTGACAACTTACAAATATAGTTCTAAAAGAGCATTAGCGTCCAGAAAGTGGTACTGGCAAGTATGTTGAAAGGCCCGTAAGGGATACCATCATATCAAGCGCCGATGTTTGCGAGCTGTATGCAAGCGAGCGGCTTTTTCACTTCACGTGATGCGAATGTAAGTTTGTTTATAAGCATGACTTGCTTAGGCTAAACGACGTTGAAACGAATTCGACTGACAGCGACACTTATGGGATACAACTGTCCATAGTTTTATTTTCTGGGAGTGCATTATCGTTTTGAACCTTGCTGGCTGTTGTGTGTTGCTATTATGATGTTGCTATCATGTTGCTAAACTTGCAACAACCATGTTCAGAATTGTGTACTTGCTTGTGCTTCTTCGTACTAAATATTCTGTGTTGGCATGTACGGTCTATTGTTTGCTACATACGCGTTTTTTTTTCCCCGTTGCATAATTTATTTACCCTTTTTTTTTCCTCAGTGCTGTGACTTTTTCTTATTTCCCCCCGAAGACCTTGGTGTGGAACTTTTCGTATAAATTTATGTTAAATGACTGTTTGTGCCAAACTGTGTGCGGGGCAAGAGCCATCGTCGGGCGTTCCGCCTTTTGCTCTTGCTCCTCTTTCTGTATCAGAAAGGAAACAAATAAATCAAATAAAAAAATAAAAAAACTGGAGTTCCTTGGTGCGATATAGGCTAAGTTTCCTTCCAATAGTTCCTTTTCTTTAACTAAGGCAGGCCTTTATGGCACTAGAGAACTTTCCGTGCCGTTGAACGCACTAAAGGCAATCAAATGATGCTTTTCTGTCTGCGGCTGAAGGTGTCCCCGTTCCTCGGTTTTACGTTGATACAATTATATAGAAGAACACGTAATATTGTGCATACGTTCACCACGGAAATAAAAATCATCATAGGCTGCAACGAGAGAGCGTGGATGAGGGAGAGGACGAATGTCGATACGTTGCTATCGCTTCTTTCGCGCTGAGGGATGACCAGAAGTCTGGGAGTGTATATTTTTGCATTTTCTTTGTATAAAATAAATAATGTGCGAGGAAGGGGGTAGGGGGAGAGCAGGCAAGAGGTGAAGTTTTCGCCAGTGCATTAAGTTCACCTGCTTTGCCTGTCAGGTGTTCATAACCTCACTGACATTTATTTAAGGCGATCTTAGCACTTTAATGCGAGCAGCGATTTGCAAAGCATAAAATAATTTACCACAGCCCGAAAGAAAGCGACAACACTCTGTATATGTATCGGTAGAGCAGCTACGTCGTGGTCCAGCTCGTTCATCACCACGGCCTTTCAGCAGGTGTCTTTCTCAGGAGCCATCGGTAACCATTACTTGTGTTTTAACACCTCTTCCTCCACCCCATCTCCCGTATTGCAGTACTGCAGCTCTAGGCACCTCTACTATGGCGACGGGCGTAGGGAACGCGACAGCACGGCCGGAGTGGACGCGGCGACGACGCGCAAAAGCACGTGCCACAGCCACGTCCAGTCCGGCCGTGAGTGGGCGTGGTCCTCATGCCGGCAAAGCCAAGTTGGAATGCCCGCGTGGCGTACTATCGCCGGACGTCATTCCTGGCGTTCCTGCACGTTTCCCCTTAGCTTTGATTATAATCAGCGGGTGCAAAAAAAGCTATAGCCCCTACTTACGCCCATGTTAGATCGCTTCGAGGCCGTAAGCAACTGCTAACGGCAGTTGTGGAAAAACCGAACTGATGCTAGAGTGCAACTAAAATAGAGGTCACTGGAGAAGCTAAAATTTGTTTTCATGGAGTCAGGAGAAGAGGCCGGCAAATGTGTGGTCCTTCGGGACCAAGTGAGGGAGAGAAGGAAATTGAGTTGTTTATGTAAAGAGTTCCACTACAGTTCGGCAACGGGTAGGGTTTCACCCCTCCCCTTCTTCACCATTTTTTGTTTTGTTCAGCGTACGCATTTGACTCAGACGGGCGCGAATTTTCACACGTGTGCTATGTTTATGGCCTTGGGAGAGAGAGAGAGAGAGAGAGAGAGAGAGAGATCGGAAAACCAAACGGCGTATCTGATAAGGCTATAGCTGCTAAATGCGGGCTCAAAAAACACTTGCTAGAATAGCAATAAACGCGCGGGAAAATACAAGGCTATATTTTATTTTTCACGAATGGGCTTTCCGAGCTTTCCTACTTTTCGACATGAAAAACTACTCTGTGGGTGAGATAGGCATCGGGCGAGGCCGCCAGAATCTCAAGTGTCGAAGCAGTTAACGCTTTCCTGACATTTGTCTAGGCTACTATACACTCTAAACACGAATACACCTCTATGGGAGTAAAAAGGGTGTAAACTGCCCTCTATGCGCAGTCCCTTTTTGTATAAGGGAGCGCTGTAAAGGACAGCTTACTCCCTTTTTACGCCTTTCTGTTACGAGTGTACTTCGTATAACCTTGCGACTGCGCTGGGGTGCATACTGATGGTACCATTTCCTTGCGATATGGCTACGTCACTTTTCGCAGAGGCGGTTACGAGCTAAACTAAGCGAGTAACAAAGGAACAGTGCCATATGAAAAAATTTTGAATAGGAGAAAACAACAAAGAAACATCTTGAAACTTGAAAAAAACCACCTAGGCGCAAATAATTTCACAAGGACAAAAAAGAGACGAGGAGACAACGGACAGACAACCAACTAGCCCGTCAACATGCCTCACTGAACAAAGAAACAATCAAGCAAGAAGGTTCCCCTCGAAGACCTTTTTCTCTAATCTATCCATGTGCTGTTCCTGGTACCCAATCGTCATCCGACTTGAAAGCGGCTTCTTTATCGGCTCAGTGTCGCATTTCACTTATAGCGCAAGTGTTTCCGCCGGGAACCTTCGCTACCGCATCATACTCCGCGAGACGAATGGAAATGCCTCCTCTAGTGTGTCCAATTTGTCTCGTGCCGCGAGAAGGCGAGGTGCAAATGTGGCATCCGCAATTAGTCTCCGCCTCCATCATCGCTGCACGAATCGGCTCCTCATCCGAGGCGCCGACCGCTGGTTCTCCGCATCGGAAAAAGCATGCAGACAGACACCTGTTTTACACGGTATCCGCGTGGGAACTCCGCCGAGCTCGGAAATGCTCCATCAATGACCACCTCTGACCTCGTTGACCCCGCGACCCTCCGAACGAGCCGCCCGCGCGCGGTGTAGCGTGCGCGGAGGACAGCGAATGAAAAAAAAAAATGAAGAAAGAGAGAGAGAAAAAGAGGCGAGTGGTGCGCTTTGCTCACGCGCTAAGCTGTGGAAGGTCTCGCACGGCGCAGGTTCTGGAACGGTTAGACTGATCGTCGTCCTATTTGCACTGTGCGGCTTTAGCGGCGCCGTGTTTGCTGATGAGCCTTATTCTTTACTTTTTTTTTGTGACTAGGAAGATGCAGGGAGAGAGTCTAAGCGATTATTTTCATTCACTGGCGGATAATTGTATATCGGGCAAATATGTGGCACAAATATCGACCTTCGGGCACTGGGAACGCCGTGGTGACCACAGTTTGGTAATATCGGTGTCGGAGTTTCGTCGAAAGCTGAAGCGTTTCGGGCGGTCACTCTTCTAATGTCTGAAAAAACTTCACAAAGGAATATGGACGATGTTTTGGCACAGTGATATTGCTCCATTAAGACTGATTGTAGCACAACACAGATGTCATCACGTCATATCTACTCCCGTGCCGAAAATAATTGCTTTTCTTTCTTTTTGTAAAGCAAGGAATATGTGTACCTGTCTCAATACTAAATTTCATTTGGAGCTCTATGGTTTCCTGTTTTTATTTACTATAATTATTTCAGCTGGTGGGAAAGTACATCGTACTCCTACCCGATGTATATAAATATATCGACAGTACAGAGATACCACCATTGCACTACATAAGGGATACCATGTATGTAGCGTTGCACGAATTAGAATGAAATGTATAATAGTAAGTGAAGCTCCGATTCTCCAGTCGTGGACCACTTGACCGCTTTAATTATAGACAATTAGTAGTTGTTTGCATTCTGTTTCTGTAATCACTACCACCAAGCACACATGTTACTAACACATGCAACGTGTGTTACGGCACGTAATAAACTTTAGGCTTGAACTCAAGCGTCAGTTGTAGATATTTAGTAATTTATGTAGTGAATGTGAGAATATGGTACACCGTACGGGCTTGACTTATTAAAAGTAAAGTATGAGGAGGCGCGTCTTCATAGCCACCTGCCAAGCACACCGCAGCTTCGATGCTCAGCGTTCGAGCTTCAATAGTGCTCCTGAGAGCTGTGGATATGTGTTCTCATTTTGGAGTATCCGCGCATCAATTTTTTCTCATAATATTAGACTTGACGACATCACAACTGAGAAAATTATGGCGCAGATCAAAAGGTTGTATGCATTAGCGTTTTGTACAATGAAGCACACGCAAACAACGCAAAAGAATAGTAAAACAACAAAAAAAGAAAAAACGAACCAACAAAGCGTCTCTCGCGTTTTTCCTTTCAAACGACCGCAGTGTCTACGTGGGCACAAATTATAAGAGCCGTTTATCAACCTGTCTCACGCCCGTTCTAAGATAATTCCGCCCTCACAGAAGCTCTTACACGCGCCACCCGTTTCTGCCATAGCTGTTTGTTATACGATCCCACCTACGCTGAGGGATTAACAGTGTAGTACATTGCACATTCAGTGCCTTAAGCGCTGCTTTTCCTTTTTTACGGCTGACACGAACGAGCGATAGAGAGATGCCGTGAGCTTCTTATCCTGGCCGCATCGCAAACAGCAGTTGCAGTGCAACCGCTTTGTAATCCGAACAGCGCGCAGGCGCGAGCGGGACTTTGCCGAATGTATCGACAACCGGATCTCTTACCACCCCCTCTCCTCCTCTTCGGAGAAGCAGGAAAGTGAACGCGCGCCTCTGCCGAATTCCGACGACGGAAAGAGAATGCGTTAGCTCAAAACGGAACCTACGACGGCCACTAAACCGCTTTGCATTTGCCGTCTAAAGCCCCGATCTGGAGTCCTCTCCGTACGACGATTGAATTCGCACCACTGCGATGCGCCATGAAAAAAAAATAAATTTGGAAGGAATGAAGGACAAAAAAAAAGAAAAGAAAAGGGAAAATACTGCTCGGCTGCAGTCTGGTGCCAACTGGACGCTGAAGGAAGATGCCTCCAACCGGTGCCCACCGCCGTCGCTCGCGAAACGTCTCTTGGGCGACATACGTGCCAAGAGTGTCCGATGACGTTCCCGTCTATGCTCTTTAGACACATACCGCGCGTTTAGGCGGACATGAAGGGGGGACCCGTTACTTTTTTTTTTTTTCCATATAGATGCCTATCCTTCTTTGCCTGTCTTAACCTGGCTTCCCACTTTGCTGCATGGTTTTTTCATGAATCGGTGGCGGTGCTCCCAAGATGCGGCCACGAAGTGGCTTCGCACGCGAGGACGGACTTGGAAGCGCGCAACCGGCTGTCCTCGAACGCCGGAAGCGGTGCCCCATGCGCACCTCGCCGGGCATCTCCCGCCGTTCGCGGTCAGTCGGCACACGCGCGCGATTAGAGCGTGCGCAATTTTTTTTTTTTTCGCCGCTGCGGCAAGGATGGATGGTCCCACCCGATGCCCGCCTTTCGGCGGGGCGGGGCGGGACATTGGGGACTCGATTTTCCTCCTCGTACTACTCTCCCTCTAGGTTCTGTGCTGCTTCGTCAATTATCCCGCCGCTGTCATCGGACCCTGACGACGGACCCGCCTCTCTGATTGACCGCTTACGCGCGATTACGGTGATTAGCGATGGGAAATTGTGATTCTCCTCTGCTTGCGGTGGGATGGACGATGGCTTTGACTCGGTCCTTGCCTCTTGGGTCACCGCGCTTATTCTCGAACGGAAACTGAGAGCTGGTTGATGCTGACTGTGAATCAGCAGAGAGGAAGACATTATTGATCCGATTGCCTCGTTAACGGTAGGGCCGACAGGCTACTTTCTCTCATCAACCATACGGCAATGAAGATCTTACAGGACGCAGATTCATGACTACAGATTGCTGCGGAAGTGTGTGGACTTGCGTGGATTTCATGGATTACCGTAGAATAAGCGACAGTGCATACGGTGTGACATTGAAATGTCATGAAAATGTAAGCAATGCTTTTAGCGATCTATGTTAACGGGAAGGGCGAAGTTCAATCTGCCGCCGAGTAGCTTTCTACAGATAATTTACGATTCATTTTGAGCTCTGCACAACGGACCAGGGCGCTTATTGCATGCGCCTGCATCCAGTTTCTGAAAATGGTTGGGGTTAGCATGTCCGTATGTTAATTCCAACGCAAAATATATTTCGGCGCCCTTTGTTTCTAAGTCATGGGTTACTATAGCACATCAAAGAAGCAAGCAAGAAAATCAGCACTCTTGTCTGGCGCGGCATCTCTGTCGTGCCCGTTGCAACACCTCCGACTACAACTGATAAACTCTGTAAACACCCGTGCACTGCTTTCATTGCAAACTGTAAAGTAAAAAAATTCAATAACGCAGATTTGACACTTGGTAACACAAGACGAATTATGTTGCCAGCTGACCTTGTTGTATCGTTTTTAGGGGGTGACAGTGCAGTTAAGGTGGAGTCGCTGTTGCCTCCAGTTTGGCTACCCTAAGAGGCCCGGCCCTAAACGAAGTATGAAAAAGCTGTCTGTAGTATCTACTCTTGCGTGAAAGTCACGAACTTGCGGCCTCAATTAATCCAAAGTGCCCTATGTTCGGAACCTCTCCATCTTACATGCAGTGAAGTAGCTCAAGAAAGTACGTTTCGTGCTGAAAACAAAAACACTGATGAAATCCTGAGAACCCGGAACGTTGTAATCTTCTCTGAATGCCACTTTAAGGTGATGATGGCTGACAGAGACTAGCGGTGTCGAGGAAGACACAGGTTGTACCGCGAACCCGCCGCTACTTGCTTTCTCACGAACAACGCACATGTTCAAGTCCTAATCGCGGTGGTCTCATTTAGTCCGAAAGCGCTGCCCTTAATAAATAGTAAAGTTAGCTGTTATTCGCATACACTGACAATCTCTGGGGCTGAGGTTACTCCGGCGCGTTTCAATGCAGCGAGACCTGTGCACTAAACGAACCGTTGTATCTCCTACCTCGTCTTAACGCATCGTGAGATTGAGCTTGAGCTCAACCAGCCGCTAGATAGCTAAGGGTCCTGCTGCATGCTGCTCGAGAACAAGGTCGTGCGCTCGACTCCAGCCGGCGCCAGTGTATCAGCGCCGGCCAGTCCGAGAACTCCGGTTCGAGTGCGACGGAGGCTAGAAAGCAGCGGTCGAGGGTAATCCGGCCTCTCTATATGCACTGCCACAATCTCCTCGCACACCCACGGCGTGTGTCATTCATGGGGGACGGCGTTCTACAGTTATAATCCGAGCGTGTCTCCCTCGCACACTTGGTCCCGTCGAAGGCGGCGGTAAGCGCGGGGCGGTGGCGTCCCTACCTTCGGCGTTCGCGCAGCAGGTGAGCAGCAGCAATAGTCCGAGCCGGAGCGCGGGCCGGAGCCCTGCGGCGGTCGCCATTGCGGCGCTTGGAGTCGTGGTCCTTTTCCTCGGGGCCTTCTTGGGCAGGGGCCCCGCTTCTTGAGAACACCCCCCGGCTTCAACGGCAGTGCGGCCTCTGGCGCCCACCGCTAGGCTTTTATAGGCGACGACCACTGGCGCGCCGAGGGGAAGCGCCTCCCTCTCTGGCGAGCGACCTTGGCCCCCGCGGCGACGGCGGCCGACGTTACGTCACGCGGAGAAGCTCGCCGCCTGAGCGCGCGCGCGCTTTGCTCTTTGAAGAGTGCGTGTACCTGGAGGTTGTGTCCTCGAAGCACCTGTGGCACGCGCGAGGCAAAAGTGACATTTCAGGCAGTTGAGTCAGTAGTGGCGAAAAATAAGAACATCTAGGTGAGGAAACTATCGGGGGCTACTTATACACGAAGGGAGCAGAGAGTCTTTAAAACCAAGAAAAGGAACTTAGTGAAAGTGTGTAGTCGGGCCTGTTCATTGCTGTGGGATTGGGAGCGGCATGAAAGAAAAAACCTCGTTCGCAAGGAAATAAAATTTTTTTACTGTTCCGTTGATCAGAGAACTAATTTTTTTTTTTCTTCGGTAGATACCACACTTAAAACAGTCAAAATTTTCTGCGCTTTCCTTGCTTTAAAGAGGTTTTAGCTTCTTTCGTGCGTATATCTTAACGAAAACTTCATTTGCCGTATATTTGTCTACATATAACGACTATATAGTATTCGGCTGCCAAGAGCGACTGTTTCTGGTTCGAATCTTAGGCGTGCCGGCCGCACTTCGATGGAAGCGAAATTTAAAGCGGCTGTGAGCTGAGGTCGCTTGCTCTGAACAACACCAGGCGGTCGTGATTAGTGCGCAGCCCAAGGGGGTGGCATGTCTCAGAGCCCGGGTGCATGTCGATGGCCCGTAAAAGAAATTACCAGTACGCAACATTCTTCTCACTAAACTTCAGGCAACATGTTGTGAAGAAGCCAGCGGAAAAAAAAAAAGGACGAGGGTCAGAAGAGAGGACGAATAAGACGTTCACGAGCGCCCGCGAACGTCTTATGTGTCCTCTCTTTCCTCCTTGGTCTGTTTTTTCTGCTTACTTCTTCACAGCATGCAATGCCATCAAGCCCGGCAGCTTGCTCTCCTGATCAGGTAACAGGCAGCTGTTGACCACCTCTCATGCTACTACAAACTTATTTACCTGACAGAAGTAAGATTGTTTCTATAACCAGTGTTTTATTTTTTCTAAACCACGAAATATTAATACAGGTGTGCCTGACGAATCCATCTAGGAGCCACTTTTATTTCTGTTATATGAGGCGTGTCCGGAGAGTAAAACACACCGCGCGCCACCCGGTAAATTACAAAGCTAGTCGAGAATTGACAGCACTGCCATATATTTTGAACCTTATGTTTCCTTTTCCCTTCTGGTTTACAGTGCTCCACCAGCGCATGGCCGAGAAGCACGCTTTACAAATAGCCACGCTGATCCAGATTCACACCAAATACAAGGTGGAATCACTGATGAGTTTTGTTCATGCTCTCAAGAGCCGAACCACCAGTGGCCATTGACATTCTGACCTGTGCTGTTTCAGATGATGTTAAGAGTCGACAGAATGTGATGACGCGGTGCCGTGAATTCTCCGAAGGCAGAGAGGATGTTCATAACGAAAAAACGAGCGCGAGCCAGTCTGTTATCACTGGTGACCTTTCCAAAATAGAAGGTAGAATTCGTAGGAATATTCGGGGGACGATGAGGCACACTTCATGAAATCGAACTTCACGCCTCCAGGCCCAATGAGTGACTCTGCTGCATGCTGACAAACCTTGGAAGAGTTAGGGCAGTGCATTTAAAGCAACTGGCACGGACTTCTGATAAGTAGCGTACGAATGCTTCTCGAGAGTGCCCGGGTACATATCGTGCACGCCACCACCTCGCTTCTGGCAAGATTCAAGTGGAAGATCTTGGAGCATGCCCCGCATAGCCCGGACCTGACGATGAGTTATTTTCACTCACCTGTTCATCTTAAGAAACATCTCGCTGGAAAATTATCCGCCGATAAGGAGTTCACAAGAAGAGACATGACGTAGTCTACAGGTAGGCAGGAGACAAATACGACCATGGCATCCAAAAGCTGATTCCCAAGATAAATAATTGCTTTGATAATTGAGAATAATATACGGAAACAGGGAGAAATGTAAAATGATTAATTCTGAGGGGAAATTTTGTGGCACGAAAATTTTCTAGAGCTGTGCTGGCCTTTGTATCTTAACTTTCCAGACACTCCTCGTATATAACAACTTGCCTAATAGCTTTTATTAATAACGATGCAATTTATACACAGACGACACCACCAACTTTATCTCTAACCCCTAGACCTCATTCTGGCTCTTTGCGAACGTCCAACAGTTCGGTAAGTCAAAATTGAGCTTAGAAACGATAGATGTGGCTTAGAAATGACAACACTTTTTACTTCAACGCTTTTAAAAAAGTTCATAGTATTCACCAACGAGCGTACGAAAGCTAAACTACATTCAAAAGATCGACATTTCCAGCCGAAATATAACAAAATGTGACTGTTCCGTGTTTCTGGGTGTTCAACTCGATAGTAATCTGAAGTATCACCATACTGCCTCAACAGGTAAGAAAAGAGCTGCTGGAGTTCGAATTCTTGTCGCACCCCTATTTAAGCCTATACAACACTAATATTGGAGAATACTTCAAGCGGAATACTGCATAATACTGCACGCACCTCACTTCAGTTCAGGCAATTAACAATACGTCCACAAGAACTGTCACATCCAGCCCCGGAAATGTTAATGTCACATCTTCACTCTTCGCGAACATTTTGACATTTGCCGATCTTACTAAATACAAGTTGGCCATTTTTCTCTCTAGACCCATCAAAATGAACTGGCCATTGGCCAAGCACTAGCAAACTAGCAGTTGACCCTGCACTATACTTATCATCGTCTGTAGCGATGCACAATTACGCTCACTCATTAACCCCTTTATTCGCGGGATTCTGCTCAAGTATTCACTTTCCGCGCACATTAGTGGAGTGGAACCATCTATCGCTATAGTTTTAGACAGTCTATAGAGTGTCTATAGACTTCTGTCTATATAGTCGATAGACTGTCTATAGACAAATCTATAGAGAATGTCTATAGACAAATAGAGAAAAGACTTCTGTCTATAAAGTCGATATACTCTCTATAAACAAATCCTAGAGAACAGTCTGTAGGCAATACAAATTCCATAGAAAGCCTATAGACAATCTAAAGATTTATGGCCATACACATTTAGTAGACTTTTGTCTACGGAAAGTCTATAGGCTATGAATAGACAAAAACCCATCTATAGGAAGTCAATAGAGACAATAAGAAGTCTATAGACTGTCTATAGACCATTCCTATAAGGGCGGAGTGTGCAAGTGATGCTACATTACGTCGTGTATTATTTTTCTCCATGTCCCCCACTCCTTCCCTGCTCTGATAATTTAATATCCGCAGTTCTTTATGAATGAAAAAAAAAGAGAAATAAACACACCATGTGTTAATCTTAACATCCACCTTTGTTAATTCAAACATTACCCGGTCCGCTCTTATAACAAGTTCCTTTCCCAAAAAGAAAAAGCTACTTACGGTAAGCAGGCCTGTTCACTTCACTTCAATATTATTATATAGCATACTACCACTGTTTATTAAGAAGTTCTGTGCAAAGCATCCCTAAAAAAAAAAACTTTACGTGGAGTCCAGTGTACCTAACGGTGCATACGGTGCCGAAGATGTCAACCGCATTTTCTTGCACTGTTCTCATGTTTTTTTTTTCCAGTAGTATTTTCATTATGTTCTCTTGCTACGCTCTTATATGTCTTATATATGCCCGCTCTAGATTAAAATATTTCTGTATTATGTTATTAACTTATTATTTACTTTTGCTTCATCTTTGCCTGTTAATGTGCTGCTGTTTGATTCTTTCGTCGCAGATATCTTGCACAGGAGATCGCCTCAAAGTGCTCTGCTAAGGAACCTCTTCTTTTATGTCACTATATTCGATCACCCTGAAGATCATTAAGAATATTTTGATTCGAATTACTCTGTGACGTAAACACTGTCACTCCCAAACGGCAAATTTATCCTCGCACTGCCGCTCACGTCGCAAGATGTTACGACTCTGCAATTATACAATTTTCATAACAGCCTTCCGCACACCAACCTCCGCATCCAACCATGAAATCACTTCTCTTGTCATGGCTAACCTTACGCCGCTCATCCTCTGGGCTTTCACGAAATAAAATTCTCGCAGTCTTTGTTACTACCTAGGACTAAAGCGTGGCACGACCTTCCAGCCCACGTCACTTCCTGTATTAATAGATCTCGCATATATAATACAGATAACCATGACCATGTCTATCACATCCTCCGTAACCACCATTGCGACACCCGCTCCTTATGTCACAATCCACGAAGGTGCAATGAAAGTGGTACAATTAAATAAACAGAAAAATTCCAACGAAGGCACAAAAACACGGAGATTTGAAATGATGTTTATTCGTAATCGAAAAGTATGTAATCGAAAGCATGATGTGGTACATGGAATCAAAATGTAGTCGCATATTTCACTTAAAAATTGTTTCGTATGTTCAGCGTCATCTGCAGTGCCACTTTTGCGTAGAAGCTGAAACCAGCACCAGGGTTACACTGGTTAAAATAGCGCTGCTAAAAATGGACAACAGAAAAAAAAGAAGCTCAGAAGTGAAGGTGCGTATGAAGAGAACGAGACAACGAGTGAGTGAAAGTGGACGGAAGCCACGTAAACAGCTGAAATAACTGCACATGCTATAACCGTCGTTGGAAACCTTCCTCCTCGGATGCCTCTAACCATCCTCACCACAGAGGAGTATAGCTTACTTGGTGCTCAGCAACCCGGGCAACGAAAACATTGCATGCGTCCTGACCAATAGAGGAAAGCGTGAAAGAGAGTGAACATATTTATCGAGATCATTCACCACACACCCGCCTGCTCCGTCGTAGCTTCTTACCATTGTCCTGCTCCAGAACTAGCTGCCACCCCTCAACACATGCATGCTGCATCGTTGTGCATCATCGGTAGCCGTTGAAGCGGCCACCGGAGTCGGTGACAACTGAAAGTTTTCTAAATGATTGGTCGTCGCTTAGGCGGTAGATTTAAGGATGAACTGCCCTTTACACCCATTCTCATGGCCATGACCCAATATCCCAAAGAAACTCGAATATATAGAGCAACGTCAATGGCAATGTGTACGCTGATGGGCGGAACAACAGGTTAATGGGATCGTTTTTGCTCTATACCAGTATTGCGCACTGTGAGGCTCGCAGTAGAGAAGGGATCCGGACTAACTTCGACCGTCCGAAGTT